>NC_089507.1:189057830-189364282 GCF_036850995.1 Saccopteryx leptura
AGACCCATGAGGCAAAGGTGACCTCATGTTCTTTGACTTTCCCCCTCTGCCTCTCTCTCTGGGCTTTTGACACTATGATGCTGGCAATCAGTGCCATCTGCTTATAAGAACAAGTCATTTGAAGTAATAAAATGAAAGGTAACTCTGGCCAGAGCCAGCCATTGGATTTTTAAGAGTCTCATTTTTTATTTATTTATTTATTATTATTATTATTATTTTATTAAGTGAGAGGCAGGGAGGCAGAGATAGAGTCTTGCATGTGCCCCAACCAGCATCCACTCAGCAAGCCCCCTACTAGGCGATGCTCTGCCTGTCTGGGCTGCTGCTCCATTGCTCTGCAACTGAGCTATTTTAGTGCCAGAGGTGAGGCCATGGAACCATCCTCAGCATCCAGGGCCAACTCTGCTCCTACCATTTGAGCCATGGCTGCGGGAGGTAAAGAGAGAGAAATAGAAAGTGGAGAAGCATATGGTAGCTTCTCCTGTGTGCCCTGACCAGAAATCAAACCCAGGACTCACATGCTGGACTGACATTCTACCACTGAGCCAACTGACCAGGGCCTTATTTTTTTATTATTATTATTTTTTTAAAGAAAATGTGGTTTCATCAAGTCAAATAGATAGAGAAGAAACATGTGTGTACTATAAAACCACACTGCTTAATTTCTGACTCCCTTATTTTCTCACTGCATGACCCTGAGGGTGTCCCGTCACCTCTTCAATGCCTCAAGTTCCTCATTGGTAAACAAACTCATTTATTCATTCCACACATATGTTCTCCCATGTGTTCAACCTTGACTCCATATGCTAGAATGGAGCACTGAGCAAAACCAACCAAGTCCTCAGTCTGCATGGTGGAGACAGAAGATAACTAGATCTTTTTGAAACATAAATCTAAACAGTGCTAAATGCCATAAAATCAAATAAAGCAGAGTAGTGGATGGAGAGATGGGGGAAGGGATAGTTTTATCACCAAGGACAGAAAATGAATGTTCTTGTAGGAGAATTATGTGAAGGGGTGAGCTACACAGTATCACAGACAAGAATATTCCAAGTAGAGAGAGCGGACATGTAAACAAAACACAATAACTGCGCCCAGCTTGCTGGAGTGCTGCACGAGTTACGTGGAGTCCTACAGAAAGATGAGACCATAGAAACTACCTTGGGAAGGCCAGCTAAGCAGGTACCATAGAATCTCAGAGATGGAAGAATGATGCAGTTTTCTACAATCTTTCCCTTATAATTCTGGTGTCTAAAAAAGCCATGGATCTTCTGCTTAAATACCTGTCATGGCGAGGTTGTCCTACCTCAGGAAACAGGGTCTTGCCACCACTGTTAGGGGGACTTTTCTGTGTGTGTGAGGAAGTAGCTCTGTCCATTGACTTATATCCTACTCATGGGAACCACAAAGAACCTACCTGCTGCCTCTTTCACACGACAATGCTTTCTGCATTTGAAATAATTGTCATCTCAGTCCCCTTAGCTCCTTCAAGCACTCCTTGCTTGTCTGGCTTCCAGCTTTCTCACACTTTTTATTCGATCGTTTCAAAAATGCAGCACAATATGCTCATCTCTGAGTGATGGTGAGTTTAGTGTTTGAGGCTCAAACCTCCCCCACTCAGAAGCTCTTTCCTTAAGCATAGTCCCTGACTAAAGTGGTAAAGTGGAGCATGCCTCCTCTTCCCAAAGTGTGCTTGTCCCTCCGTGCCACCTTGCTCAGGTACGGCCCCGGCCTGCACATCTAGGGGAATGGATGAGAGAACTAGTTGACTGACCGCTGCTTCCAGTTTCCTGGATGCTGAGGTGCAGAAGAGAGAAGGGAGTGCAGGAGCCGTTGGGAGTGGTTATGAGTGGCAGTGGTGATTTCAGGACAGGCGTTACTGTTGTGTTATTAATTAAGCACTGGATCAATGGGATTAGAATAGAGATGAATCATAAGTCCTAGGTTCCAATTCCTGTGAGCCAGCCAGTTGAGTCCTGCTACCCAGCCTCAGCCCAGCTCCTGCCACTACCAGCTGACTCACAGAGCAAACCATGGCTGCCTGGGTTAGGGTAGAGGAACCCTTTAAATGGTTTTACTTTCGGCTAGAAAGGAATTCTATGGGGAAAACAGTCTAATGGTGGATGGCTCGGGCCATGTTGTCTTTAGAGTTTCCCTGCTATAAAGCCGATGTCCTTGGCGTGACTGGTACAATGGTGGGTATGCTTCATCACTATGGGCATAGGCTTGAATTTTAAGCTGTGCATTCAAGGGTGTTGTGAAGCTCTGTATCATCTTTGTCTGATTAAATTTTTTGGTCAATTACACTCTTTGAGCCATAGGTAGAAACAGGATATAACAGTGAACACAGTTATGTTTTGATCTGTTTATTCATTTGTTTTAGTTTTTATTTTGAGAACAACAACAACAACGAAAACCGTAATTTTGAATGTGGGAAGGGCAAGTGCTAAGAAAAATTGAGTCATCCAGTCAGGCTACTCCAACATTAAGCCATAGTCACACTGCAAACAGCCTGTAACGCTAGCTTTACAGTGATTTATCTATTCTTCTGGGCTAGTTGGATAAAGCAGCCACCCCATCAGTGTTCATATGATACCACTCCAGAACTCAGTTTGCTGGGAGCTGCCAATTGGCTGAGTAACTGATGAAAAATAGGAAGCCTCTTTCTCATTGGTTGATCTGTTTGACTGACAGGCAGGTTGGACAAGGCCAGGAATCTTGTGCGTGGGCAGGTCCATTCCAGGACACCAGGCAGTCTGACCTTGACGCTGTCCAAACCAGGCAGGTTGCAGTTTGGGGATCCTGACAGCCACAGGAATTTGCCGACTCATCCTACCTGACTCAAAGCTTTGCTGTTGTGGAAAATGCGTCTGCAAAATTTTACTGCCTTCTGCAGCTTGCAGACATAATTAAAACACAAAACAAAACTCCGTGGAAGTGGGAAATGACTATTCCTTGAGTCCTCTGTCCCCAGCCAAAGCTTAGTCATTCCGCAGAGGCAAACTCCTGCATGGATGGATATTTTCTTGATCACTGAAGTGCGTGATAATCACGCTCTCCCTTAACTCCTACAACTTAAATTGTCTAGATTTGTGAGTCTCAAACATCACAGTGCTGGGAACCCCCCTGGGCATTCAGTTAAAATGCAGGTTCTTATTTAGCAGGTCAGGGGTGGGGGCTTAGACTGCTTTGGGGGTGTCCACCCTTCTGTAGCAAGAGTCCATTTCTTTGACAAGAGAAATGGGTTGTCTGTGACGTCTCACATTTCTGCAGATGTATCTGACGCTTCATGAGAGCTGGTACGCTGTCTCTCATCTTTTACAAACCAGCCCACTCCCAGCACCTTGCACAGCACTATGTAAGCAGGCTGTGCTCATAGATATTGGTGACTAAAGAAGCTCCTATGTGGTAGAAACTTTGTCAATCCCTCATTAACACAATAACTCACACATGGTATGTGCTGAATAATTATTAGCTGCATGAGTGACTTGACCTGCCCGTATCTAAGGGGCTGGTGAGAGAACAGCAAAGAAGATAAGGTGAAATCCAAGAGTGATTGGTGAGATGTGGTTGCTTGAGTCAAATAGGTGGGGGAAATATCGATGCAGATTCAGGAAATGTGGTGCTTGGAGTTAACAGATTTACATGCTAGTCATGTGGCACCTGACATATGCATTGCTAAATCGTTTCTGTTGTGAAGATTTTTTAAAGCATTTTCCACCATCACAATAGGGTTCTGAGTGACTTCGCCACTCTGCCCTGCTGTGGGTACTGTGTAGAGGTACACAGCAGGGAGCAGGAAAGAATAGCATTTATTCTGGCAAAGCTCAGTGGGAAGGAAGTCCTGGGCTGCCTGAGAAATGGTTAATCCTCAAACAGTGGTTCTGACTTCATCTTTTCCGTGACCTCCTCCTTTTTCCCTCCTACTTCTGACCACCCACCGACACGCATCACGACACACAGAGCAGTTTTTGACCCTGGCCCCGAAACCAGGCCCTCTCTCTTGCACAGCTTCATCGGCTGGGAGGTTGGATCAGGGCCCTTGCCGCACAACTGGACCCTGACCGAATCCGCAGGCTGAAGCTGTCCATTGAGAGGGCAGTCAGCTCCCCACACTGGGAAAGGGAAGCCACGGATGGCAGAAAGGTGACATTTATGGGAGAAAAGTGGGCAGCCAGGAGAACCGGGGGTGGGGGTGGGGCGAGGACCAAGGTAGTAAGGAGCTGAAAACAGCGCATTCGGTGGCTCTGCTGCTCCGCGGCTCCTCACCTGCCTGGAGCTGTCACCGGCCTGCGGTGGTCCTCTCCCCTTTCCCTGTCCCGGAACCGCTGCCGCGAGATCTATCCTTTTGGCTTAGGAAACAGATCAGCTTTGGGAGGCCACTGTTAACCGTATCTTTGACATCTGGCAACTGTGGAGATGGTGAGGGGAGACTGGAGGTGCCCGTGGAGCCTTCCTCCGTCAGCACCCAGGCGAGCAGAGAAACGTGGGTGTTTTACAGCCTCCGCCCAGCCAGAGTTGAGGGGAGGTCACAGAGTCTAGGAAAATTTCCCTGACCTGAACCCTGAGCCTTGCTGAGCCAGAACCATCCTGGCTGTGGGACTGTTACAAAGTTCAAGGTCAAGGGGGAGCATCCAGATGTCTTCAGGCCAAGGGTGGGGGCAAGTGTGCAACTCGGATCTACTTTCTGGAAGGGCAGCAAGGCATGGTGACCCCCTAGGGTCCTCAGACCCTGCAGAGGCACCGGGGCACGCCGGAGCTGCGCGTGTCTCGGGCGACTGCACCCAGCTTCCCCGGCGGCTCTGCAGTCTGGCTGCCTTGGTTTGCTGTAGAGCCGGGTCCCCTCCTGGCGCAGGTGCTGCTGATGCTCTGCGGGGCCCCGCGAAGGTGCACGGGGCAGCCTCCAGTCTCCCTGCTGAGCTGAGGGCACTGCAGTGAGGCTCGGGCCAGCTCCAGGCTGGCTGCCAGCAGCTTCCTGCAGACTGCGTCACAGCCCAGATCTCTGGCTTGCAGGCAAGGAAGGCTGAAGACAGCAGAGCCAGGGGCTGGCAGAGCTTCGTCCCTCTTTCCGGGCCTCTCTGCTCTTTCCTGCGGCGTCTCAGGCCTTTTCCTCTCTTCTACCCTGTGCCCCCTACCATGCTGAGGGATCCTCAGGCCAATGTCCAAATGATGTGACTCGAATCGTAGGACATCCCTCAGGACAGTACTTTCTAGGGAGAATCAGGCTGGTTGATCTGATGATATGTTAGGCACGTCATTGGGTATACCAGTACGAAATCACGGGGAATGAACAGTTTCCATCTAGAGACCTTTCCCAGGCACGGAACCAGCAGGGTGCTCTCGGCCTGTCAAGTTCACCGTTCTGTGTTCTGATTTCCCCATTTGTCAAGAGAACAGTTACCCCTCCCTTCTCTGTTTCATAAGGTCTTTTTAGTGTCGAGTGCAATAAGAAAGGGCTTCACAAACTTTAACACACATGGGAATTACTTGGGGTCTTGTCAAAATGCAGGTCCTGGCTCCATGGCTCTGGCTGGGAGCTTGCTCTTCTGCATTTCTCAGCCTCCCGGGTTAATGGATGCTGCCGGTGGGGGGACCTCTCTGAGCAGCGCGGGACTGGTAAATAAGAGGACAGTCTGAACATTACAAGCACCAGGAAACGGGAACATTTTAATTATTTTTTATATATCTGCCCTTCTAAAAAAGCACATTTGCATCTTATAATGAGTCTTTACACTTTTAATTCAAATGAATGCCATAATTTTAGACATCTCAGACAGCTACTAGAGAGAAAATGTGAAGTAGGGAAGGACTGATTATCATTTCTGTTGTCACTGAAGCTGCCTCCTCCTCTCTTCTCTTGTCCCTTTTCTTTCTCTCCTCCCAGAGGGGCTCTGGATTCAAAGGCAGATTCTTACCAAAAGCTGTGGTCAACAGGTGGCCAGGGGGTTCAGGTGATAGACAAAAGAAGGGCTGATTGGAAATCAGGTTTTCTTAAGAGAAAGAGAATACGTGTGTATCAAATAGCATGTATAAGAATGTTGGTAGCAGCCCTGATCATAAAGTCTAAGCCAGAAAGAGCCCAAATGTCTAAAAGCAGTAGACTAGAATAGATTATGGAGGATTCATACAATGGAGGCACTACAGACCAATTAAAAGGAACAATGTACTATAACATGCACCTTCTTATATAAGAATTTTTCAGTCAAAATGATGAGTGGAAAATGCCAGACATAAGAGCATGTGCTGTATGATTGTATTTATATGAAGTTTAAGGGCAGGCAAAACTAGATAACAAGGTCTCTTCTGTATGAAGGGGTGGTGTTGACTGGGCCTGGCCATAAGGGAGCCTTCTGGGTGTTGGAAAGTTCTTTCCTGTTGCTCTATGTGATCATTCCCCCATTCACTGAGCCAAAATTTTTTTTTAATTAAGTGAGAGGCAGGGAGGCAGACAGACAGGCTCCCACATGCATCCTGATCAGGTACCACCTGGCAATCCCCGTACTAGATGATACTCTGCCTATCTGGAGCTGCTGCTCTGTTGCTTGGCAACCAAGCTATTTTTAGCACCTGAGGTGAGACCCTGGAGCCATCCTCAGTGCCTGGGGCCTACTTACTGGAACCATTTGAGCCATGGCTGCAGGAAGAAAAGTGGGGGGGAGGAGCATGGAGAAGCAAATGGTTGTTTCTCTTGTGTACCCTGACTGGGAATCGAACCTGGGATTTCCAAACATGGGGCTGATACTCTACCACTGAGACGACCAGGCAGGGCTGAGCCGAACTCTTAAGATCTTTACAATTTGCTTTGTGTTTGTTATAACCAATGAAGAAATTTTAAAAGTACAAAAAGAGAAAACCTAGTTCCAATTTTACTGTTGAATTTTACAGTTCTCTGCCTTGCTCTCTTCTTTGTTCTCCACCCCACATCTTTCACAAAATGGAAGCCCCTGTTGGTTATATCAGTCAGCTTCCCTGGTTTGCTCCCTGCAGCTTCCCAGGTATTTTGTTAGACTATGGAATGAAAACAGAAGCTGCCTTGTCATTGATTCCCGTGACTGCTCAGGAAGTTCTGGGCTGTGATGTTTGCCGCTCATAGGCCCCCTCTGAGCTCAATGCCTGCCCCTCTCTGCCTCAGGAGCTGTGTCCTCCCACCACCAGAACCCCTATCCTCTCCATGCCTCTGAGTTGCAAACCCACCTCTCCAAGTCTAGAATCAGGCATGTAGAGCTATTTGTAGTTTAATGCTCCTGTCCCATATCTGGGTGTCTCCAAGAAGGGTCTGAAAGTGGTGGGAAATCAGTTCATTGTCTCCCCAATAATGCTGCCTAAAGAGTCCCCCCAAACTCAGTATCCTCAAGCAGTAACCGCTATTCATTCTTACGGGTACGTGTTGGCTGAGTGGTCTTTTTTGCTCCAGTCCAGGTGCTCTTATCCCCATTGGGCTTTCCTGTGAGTTGGTGACCAGCTGAGTGGGAGGGGAGGGTGTCAGCTGGAGGGGGACTGCTCAAGGATGATCTCACCCATGTTTGGTGGTCAGTTGCCTGTTGTCTAGGAGGGGGAGGTAACATGATTAGGTCACGTGTCTCTCATCATGTCGCCAACAGGCTACTCTAGGCATTGTCACATGAAGGAGAGAGGTACAGTAGGGCTCTGGAGGTCAGGCTTGGAACTGGGAGGCTATTCCTTTAGTTCCACTTTTTTTTGGTCCAAAAAAGTCACGGAGCAGCCCATGTTCAGAGGCTGGGGAACACTGTACCCTGGAACAAAGGAACTGCACACCACATTGCAATGATGTGCATCCGGGGAGGAGTGGCAAATCAAGGCCATTTTTTGGTACTCAGTGCAATGTAGCTGGGGCAGTAAGGCAGTAGAATTGAGAACTGGGTCCTTCCCCTTCCGCAGAGTATCAATGAGGTAGCAGCTGTCATCCTGGCTTCCCAGTCTTCAGCTGTCACCCGGACCCCGCAGAACCAATCAAACCCATTCTCTAGTCCTCTTCTTCACATTAGTCCTTTGGGGCTCAGCAGGCTGTCACAGTTCTGACTGACCCAACAAATGTGTGGCAATGTGGGTGAGCATGTGAAAGGAGCAACCTTAAATGTTTTTGTTCATGAGAGATGTTTTGGGTCAAGTTTCCTAGAGCACCCTGAAATGGGGATTGTTGTCAAGTGATTTGTTGAGGGAAGTTTCTCAACAGGACAAGGGGAGGGGGCAAAATAGGCATAGATGTAGTCTCCCTGCAGCTCAGAACTGTCCCACCTTGAGACAGGAAGCTGAGCATTTTGGCCTTTGTCTTCCTCGGTTTCTGGCCCTGGCTGCCCCTGGGTGAGGGGTAGCTCACCCTCAGTTTCTGGCCCTGGCTGCCCCTGGGTGAGGGGTAGCTCACCCTTGGTTTCTGGCCCTGGCTACCCCTCAGTGAGGAGCAGCCCATGTCTCCATTGACTAATGTTCCCAGCAGTCTTGTGTCATTTTCTCGAGGAGGATGGAGTTGTGAGCAATTAACAGCCAATACTCAGAGCAGCTGGGAGATGGGAATGTTGTCCGGGAAAACGGGTCCGGGGCGGACCTGGACAGCATTTCCTGCAGAGGGGCACCATTGAGAAAGTGAATTCTGAACTCAGAACTAGAGGAAAATTACTGTGTTGAAAAGTTTGATGAGTTGTGATGTCATGCGGAGGAACTCAGTATGAAGGCAGATCTAGGATCCATAATTGAACCTTCCATGGAAGCAGATTTGGGCTTCGTATAAGGGGAAAATATTGCATAATTAAAGCAATCTGGAAATTAAAAGGTTTGCCTTGGGAGTAGTTTCCAACCCCCCCCCTCCAAAAAAAAATAGACCAGGCACCATTTGGCAGGAAGATAGTATAGGACATTAATTAGGTTCTGGAGCATAAAGAGAGAGGATGGCTGGGATCCCACATCCTTGCGTCCTTGATGTTCTGGCCAGAGATTCAAGAGAGAGATGTGCAAAGGAGACATCCACTCAGAGCAAATACACTTCTTCGATTAATATGGCTTTGCCCTCAATACCCCTGTCATTACCCCCAACTCTGGCTGGCTGGGCCACATACCGATAAAAAGGTAGATAGGCCTGACCTGTGGTGGCGCAGTGGGTAAAAGCATCGACCTGAAACGCTGAGGTCGCTGGTTTGAAACCTCAGGCTTCCCTAGTCAAGGCACATATGGAAGTTGATGCTTCCTGCTCCTCCCTCCCTTCTCTATCTGTCTCTGTCTCCTCTCTCTAAAATGAATAAATAAAATTTAAAAAAAAAGGTAGATAGGAGGGAACTTCTTAGAGTCAGAGTGAGCCCTGGTGCACATAAAGCACCAGCTGCAAAGGAGAAGAGAAAGGTGGACCCTAAAGGAAGGTCAGGGTAGCCCCTAAGAAGAAGAGTCACTGTGCACGTGTCTGCTCATCCCAAAGCCATGTTATCCTTAAAAATAAACCCCCACCCCCTTTTTATAACCAGCAAAATGAGTTTATTCAGGGATTGTATAGACTTGCAATACGAACAAGTCATCTATGGCAAAACCATAGGCAAGTCCAGAGAACAGAGGAAGGGGCTTGACTTTATTAGGTTTTGGGAGGAAATTGGGGAGGGTTGTTCTGAACAAAAGTTCGTTGGAGAAGAACAAGAGTTAAGGTTGTGGTAGTCTCTCACTGGCTGCTGTTAGTGGGATTTTGCCGGAGCGGGAGAGCTTTTCCCAAATTCCCATGCGATTAGAGTAATGTCTTCCCTGTCAAAATGATTCTTATCTTCCTTCTTCCTGCTGGTTATGCTGCCTGCACCGAGTGGTACCTGCATGGGATGTTCCCCCTTTAGGGCTTTCTGACTCTATTTTAAATGAGGTTTCCTTTATTTTCACAGCCACAGGGTCCAGTACTGGCTTTGAGTCTGATTGGAGATGGTACCCTCAGCTATGGGGGTCTCCTACTTGGTGCTGAGAGCAGTGGAATGTCCATGTGCCTCCAGTCTGGCTGCACAATAAAATCACTTGGGAACCTTAAAAGAAATAAATTATACTGTCCACCTCCCCAACCCCTCCAGACCAACAAAATCAGAATGTCTGAAGGTGAGAGACATGTATCAGTAATGCTTACCTCCCTCCCCCAGGTGATTTCATGGTGTAATTAAGATTGAAGACCATTGTTCTAGGGGCAGCAGTCCTCAGATTTGCACCAGAATCACCAGAAGGGTTTGTTAAAACCGGGATTACTAGGCTCCACCCTCAGAATGTCAGATTCAATAGCTCTGGTTGGGCCTGAGATTATGCATTTTTACAATGCTGAGGCTGATGGTGGGCAGACCACACTTTGAGTAGTAAGTATCTAGTTTTAGCTTCCTCTGTCCGCCATCCCATCCTGCATGTGCTGACTGGGTGTTTTAGCTTTCAGCAGGCTACGTCCTGGTTGTTGGGGGCCGCGGGGAGGAGCATCAATCTCTTGGAATGCGTGATAGGCTGTGATGAGCACCACGTGACTTCGTTTGAGACTAGATAAAAAGCTGGCTAGGAGGGTGCCTACAGTGAGTGGGAGGGGGATATTTTCTCAGTTCCGTTTAAACCTCTGTTGCCAAGAAGAGAGAAGAAGCTGATGAAAGTTGTGCATATTTCAAAGTAAGTGGATTTGTGAGTACTGTACTTCGTTGGGATAAAGGTGTGATTGTTTTCCTTGTTTGCAAAGTAAAAATGTCCTGGTCAGGAAGTAACACTGTGATATGAAACAGATTTCAATTTAGTGAAATAAAGTCAATCTGGAAAAGACAACATAAGCCATCTTACTCAACTACAGGAGTCCAGTCTTACAGGCCGATATTACAGTTGGTGCTCACCGTTCAACTTCTAAAACTTTGCCGAGAATGAAAATCATCCAGTGACAAAGCACTAATAAAGGAAGGCTCGAAAAGAGTGGCAAATGTTGCATTTTCTGATGTAAGGGGAGAAATCTCTCATACACAATCAAGCATTTTATAAACACTTGGCCAGAATTGGATCTTCTTCAATAAAGTTATTAACCACTCTTTTTAAACTCTCTGTACTTTCTTATTTTCTCTTCCAGCCGTGATGATTCAGTGCCTACATTTAATATTTATTTTGACCTGAATCATCAAGTCCTTCACCAAGCCAACTTAGCAGCTCTGTTCGTTTTCTACTTTTACTGACTGAACCTTGAATTTTATTTTCTGAGCAGCAAAGTAGCTGGCCAGTCCTGGGCAGTGAACTGGGAGGCTTCTGGGAAACTTAGCTGGAGCTTCCCGGAGACCATTCGGCAGTGGAGGGTCCCGGCCCGCGGGTACATTTTACCTCTTGCCTTTAATCATCCTTCTCACCTTATCGTCCCCAACATAGAGAGACCATCTTGTGGCCTTGAAGTGTTGCCACCGAGGACAAAAGCCGCTCACCAAGGCTAGCAGAGTGGAAAAGCTGAAGGAGCCTGGGATAATGATAACATCAAGGTTTTGCAGCATCAGCTCAGGGTTGCTGACCTCCAGTCTTCTTGTGACAAAAATAAATAAATAAATAAAAATGTAAAAAATCCTTATTGCATTAGACCACCATGGTCCACTCTCTGTTTCTTGCAGCCCAAAACAATCTCAACTTGGGATTGTATATGCATTTTCTCCCTTAAAGTAGCTCTTTAACGAGCAATAGTAGAGCAGTAATTCTTAGACTTTAGTATGCATGAGAATCATCTGGAGGGCTTGATGATAACAAATGTCTGAGTCTCAACCCCAGCTGTTCTGATTCTGTACATCTGGGGTAGGCCTGAGAATTTGTTTTTTTTTTTTTTTTTAAGCGAGCAAGAGAGAGACAGACAGACAGAGAGGGCCAGACAGACAGGAAGGGAGAGATGAGAAGCATCAACTCATAGTTGCCTCACCGTCTTAGTTATTCATTGATTGCTTTTTTTATAGAAAGCCCGGCGGTCATACGAAATGACCGCTGTTCTAGATATTATAAATTGTAATTAAAATGATTTGCGCAAAGGTGTCTGCTAATTCAAACTGAATTACCCAGGACAGGCAGTGAGGATGCCCCTTTGCTTACTGCCCCATGGGGTTTCCCCTTTCTACTTGCTTAATTGCTTAAAGTAGAGTGCAATGAAGGAAACCACTGGTGGTACATTTCTTAAGAGCCACGGCTAGCTCAATAAATAAAGGTGATTTAAATAATAAAATGTTAATTCACATGTCAAAGATCTCTTTGTACACAACATTTCTTGTGTAGATCTTTCCATCATTTTTAAGCTCGCCTTGCAGAGGACCATCAATTATTTTTAATTTTACGTCCGTTCTTCCACGAACTCTTGAACAGGCAACATAAAGTTGACCATGTCCAAATGCAGGCTCAGGTAAAAAAATGCCAACACACTTAAGCGTTTGGCCCTGAGACTTATTGATGGTCATAGCAAAGGCAAGTTTTACAGGAAATTATCTAAGTCTCAATTGAAACGGCAACCCTGTTTGAGATGGAGCCAAATCAATTCTTGGAATGATATGTATTTCACCTTTAGAGGAGCCAGTCAAAGACTTAGCTATTATGACATTATTTTTCAATTGGAGAACCTCTAGTCTTGTACCATTGCAAAGACCCCTTCTGGTGTTAAGATTTCTTAACAGCATAATAATTGCTCCAATCTTTAACCTCAAATTGTGAGGTGGCATGCCAGAAGGTGGGACTATTTGAATGCCGTGGCAACTTCACCCATTGGCTAGTACAGTTATGCAAGCAACCAATAAGCTATCGGCGACAAACAGACACTTAAGCCGCATATAATAAAGATGTGCCTTGACTAGGGGGATCCAGCTGAGCCAGTGACCCCTTGCTCAAGCCAGCAACCTTGGGGTAACATCTATGATCCCACGGTCAAGCTGGTGACCCCATGAACAAGCTGACAACCTTGCAGTTTCAAACCTGGGTTCTCAGCATCCCAGGCTGACACTCTATCCACTGTGCCACTGCCTGGTCAGGCAAGAATTTGTATTTTTCACAAGTTCCCAGGGCATGCTGATGTGGCTGGTCTGGGAAGCACGCTTTATTTTTTTTATTTTTTTTTATTTTTTTGTATTTTTCTGAAGCTGGAAACGGGGAGAGACAGTCAGACAGACTCCCGCATGCGCCCGACCAGGATCCACCTGGCACGCCCACCAGGGGTGACGCTCTGCCCACCAGGGGGCGATGCTCTGCCGCGACCAGAGCCACTCTAGCGCCTGGGGCAGAGGCCAAGGAGCCATCCCCAGCACCTGGGCCATCTTTGCTCCAATGGAGCCTTGGCTGCGGGAGGGGAAGAGAGAGACAGAGTGGAAGGGGGGGTGGAGAAGCAAATGGGCGCTTCTCCTATGTACCCTGGCTGGGAATTGAACCCGGGTCTCCCGCACGCCAGGCCGAAGCTCTACTGCTGAGCCAATTGGCCAGGGCCGGGAAGCACACTTTAAATGCCCAGTGATGGGCCCTGGTCAAGCAGCTCAGTTGGGGATAGTGTGGTACCAACACACTAAGGTTGTGGGTTTGATCTCCCGTCAAAGCATGTATAAGAAGCAACCAATGAAATCGTAAAGAAGTGCAGCACAAATCAATGTTTCTCTCAAATTAAGTTTAGAAAAAAAAGTCCAACGATAAGAGATACACAGAAAGGAGCAATACCGGTCTGTGATTGTTCCCATTTGGGCCTGCCTCAAGTGAGAGCTTGGAGTGGGTGACACTTCAATGTCTATTTTGTTTTCCTTCTTTCTTTTTTCTTTAAAAAGGGTTTTTACTTAAGACTCAACAAGCCAAATCCCACGTCGTCATTGGACTCCTCTGACTCCTCCTTCTTCTCATCCCCTCTGCAGCAGCTGGGGCAGAGCCAGCAAAAGGAGCTGTAGCCCCGAGGGCAGCAGAGACATCCATAGCTCCACCCCCTAAGCAGGAATGCTGGCCAGCTTGCCAATACCCTGGGTCATAATATCTTCCATGTTTTTTTCATTCAGTTCACTGATGACCTTCTTGAACCGGTCTTCATCACCTTGATGCCCACACTTCCCAGGAATTTCTTGTTGTCCCTGATGCTGGGGGAAGCATTGCCCCCAAGGAAGGCCAGCAGGTAGGAGACAATGTGGGGTGCAGGAGAGTCCTGCTCATGTCACCTGGGCTGCGTCACCTAGGGAAAGTCAATGTCTGTTTCCTGAATGCCTTAGTTCTGTGACTCTGGCCAAAACACCTGGATATCACCCATATTCAGCTATTGGGTGCCAGTGGTCAAACTGGTTGGGTAAATATTTTCAAGACATCTAGTGCCGTGGTCCCCAACCCCCGGGCCACGGACCAGTACCAGTCTGTGGGCCATTTGGTACCGGTCTGCAGAGAAAGAATAAATAACTTACATTATTTCCGTTTTATTTATATTTAAGTCTGAACGATGTTTTATTTTTAAAAAATGACCAGATTCCCTCTGTTACATCCGTCTAAGACTCACTCTTGATGCTTGTCTCAGTCACGTGATACATTTATCTGTCCCACCCTAAAGGCCGGTCCGTGAAAATATTTTCTGACATTAAACTGGTCTGTGGCCCAAAAACGGTTGGGGACCACTGACCTAGGTGTATGCAGCAGTGAGTAGAAAGAAGCTGATGTTGGGTCAAACAGCTTCATAACATCTCATCTCCCCCTGAAGATACCAGGCTGTTTATTGGGATCTCATTAATATACATAGTGAGTTTCAGGCACCAACGATTTCCTTCTGCTGTGTCTGCCTGCCAGAACCACCCCTTCCCAGTGCTTACTTCAGGGAACAACTTTTCTCTACCATCACTGAGCGTAGAAGAAGCTCTAAGTGGCATTGTCTGACCATTCTTCTTTCGAAGATTCTTACGCTGTCTACTAATCATTGCTACCTTTTCAAAGGAGTCAGGGGAGATTAATTTTCTGCAGAAACTGATTTATGGCTATTACCTCTGAGAAGTTGGCCTGAGTCTCTCTCCCTGACTCATGCTCACTGCAGATGGCTCAGTGATAAAAATATTCCCTTTACACGCAAAATATTTATGCGCAAACTTCAAGGTCCTCCCTGTAATGCAGCAATTCATCTTGAGGCTAGATAGGAAAAGCAGGAACAGTCCATTTGCAGAGCAGCAACAAGGGATGCCCCAAATTTGGGATTTTAGGCCCTGTCCCTTGCTTGTGACTGCTACAGCTTTGCCCTTCATGTCCCTTGGGATTCCCCAGTTAGGGATAAGGCTGAGTCAGCTCCAATGACAAGGCCTAAGTAATTTAAAATTTAAAATGATTTTAAAACTCCACAGAAAAGACAATATAAACAATACAACCAGTATCATTTATTGAACATAACTCACTCTTTTAATGACTGAACCTTGAATTTTTAGGAAGTCATATAAACCTTATAATGATCTTGTGTGATGAATTCAGGTATTCTTCCCATTTTACAGATGGGCAATCTGGGCAAGGAAAGGAGCTAACTGGAACTAAGTCAGCTAGTAAATGGGGAAGCCAGAAATCGGGGGCTCCGCAGGCTGACTGCAGGACTCGTAATCACACGATGTACTGAACAAACCAAAACAAATAAACAAAAAAGACCTATTGCAAAGATAGACTAGTCTCAAAGTTCTTTTCACTGTTAGACCAATGGAGGAAGTCGAGGTAGCGTATTTGTATAAGGAGGAAGTTTTGTAGAGATCAAAAGAATTTTGGTGGCCCTGGCCGGTTGGCTCAGTGGTAGAGCGTCGGCCTGGCGTGCAGAAGTCCCGGGTTCGATTCCCGGCCAGGGCACACAGGAGAAGCGCCCATCTGCTTCTCCACCCCTCCCCCTCTCCTTCCTCTCTGTCTCTCTCTTCCCCTCCCGCAGTGAGGCTCCATTGGAGCAAAGATGCCTGGGCGCTGGAGATGGCTCCTTGGCCTCTGCCCCAGGCACTAGAGTGGCTCTGGTCGCGACAGAGCATCGCCTCCTGGTGGGCAGAGCATCACCCCCTGGTGGGCGTGCCGGGTGGATCCTGGTCGGGCGCATGCGGGAGTCTGTCTGACTGTCTCTCCCCGTTTCCAGCTTCAGAAAAATACAAAAAAAAAAAAAAAAAAGAATTTTGGTGCCTTCAGCTTT
The DNA here is from genome assembly GCF_036850995.1 of Saccopteryx leptura. Lineage (NCBI taxonomy): Eukaryota > Metazoa > Chordata > Mammalia > Chiroptera > Emballonuridae > Saccopteryx > Saccopteryx leptura. Next base: position 189,073,921 of record NC_089507.1, read on the forward strand.
GAAAACAGACAAGAGGAGGTGGCAGGGCTCATTAACAATTATAGTGTACCCAGTTATTTATTATAACTTTATATGATATAATTATATATGCATATACATGTGTAAATATGCAATATATAACACTATATAATTAACAATACATAATATATATGAGATATACAATACATACTCTATTGATTACAATGTGTTTTATGAAATGTGATATTTAACATGCATAGTTTTTATTCCAGTTTGATTGAGATATAACTCACATACTATGCACTTCAGTCAAAGTGTATAAAGTCAACAGTTTGTAGCATAGTCATAGAGTTGTGCAGCCATCACCACTGTCTAGTTCCAGAAATTTTCATCACCTCGGAGACCCAGAGAAAGTCCATACCCGTCAGCAGTCACTCTCTATTCCCCCTCCCTTCAGAGCCTGGCAACAACTCATCTACGTTCTGTCCCTGTGGAATTGCGTATTTTGGATACTTCATATGAATGGACTCACACCATATTTGGTCTGTTGTGATGGGCTTCCTTCACTTAGTTTTCAAGGTGTCTCCATATTTTAGAATGTATTAGTACATCATTCCTTTTAATGGCCACATCACATTGGATTGTATGGCTAGACCACATTTTGTTTATCTGTTAATCTGCATACACTAGCTGATGGCCATTTGGGTCATTTCCACTTTTTTGGTGATTATAAATCATTCTGCTCTTAGCACTATTGTACAAGTATTTATATGAACATATTATTAATTTCCCTAGGTTTGGAAATTGCTGAATAATATGGTAACTTTAAAGGAGCTTTCAGACTGTTTTTCAGAAGGGGCTACTTTACAATCCCACCAGCGATGTATGAGGGTTTCAATTTCTCTACCCTCACCAACATTCGTTATTGTCTGTCTTTTCCTATTAGTCATCCTAGTGGGTGTGAAGTGTTATCTCATGTAGTTTTGATTTGCATTTGGGCAATGACTAGTGGTGCTGAGTCTCTTTTCATGTGCTATTGGCCATCTGGATATCTTTTTTGGAGCAATGCCTTTTTAGATATTGGTCTAAACATTGGTTTGCCTGTCTTCTCTTTGTTTTGACTTGGGGTTTTCGCTCAGCAGCATCAGCATCAGCTGGGATCTTGTTAGAAAGGTGAGTTCTTGGGCCTCACCTCAGACCGACTGAATCATACTCGCTGATGGTGGGGCCCAGGAATCTGCATTCCAGAAACCCTGCAGGTGATTCTTATGAATGCAAAATTTTGAGAAGCACTTGTATAGAGAGGTACCTGGCTCCTGCTAGATGGTCAGTGAATGAATAAATGTGTAAGTCTTAAAAATACTACTAATTGTGTAATCTTTACCAGGTTACTTAGCCTCATAATTCTCATCAGGAATGCTGACCACTCTTAAGGTTTGGAGGAGCAGATGTGATGGCATGAGAAAAACCTCCTGACAGTATCTGATACATAATAATTTCTTCATTCTCAGAGTTAATTCAGCTGACCATTTGCCAAAGTGGTCTTCAAAGCCTCAGCCTGTCTGCGGACCTGCCATTGGGGAAGTTTGGAATGTCCTGATTTGTGTCCACAGAACTGAACAAGTAAATAAAACGTGGGGATGAATAAAACATGGCTGATTAGAAGAGGGTGTTCTCTGGAGTTTGCAGGTGGTCCACCTGATCAGGAGTTTGTCTGATTCTATGGGTTGATCAGCATATGTAGTAAGTGATAGGATATTGAAATATTTTCTCTCCCAGCTTCAAGCATACAGGCTAAGTGAAGACCATTTTTATTTCTAAAAAATTAAATTAAATTTTGATGATCAGTATTTCTCAATGCCAACTATAATAATTGCATTCAATCGGTTTAATCTGTGATAATATGTCTCCTAGTTTTGTGGCTTTTCTTAAAAGCAAATTAAGAGGGGATTTAAAAATTCCTCGGCTGGTCTCTTTGACCACGTCCTAGTCTGCTTTCTGAATTGCTAATGGTTTCAATCAAGGTCTCCTTCTCCTTAAATTGTCGCCAGCTAGTTGAAGAGGGTGATAATTTCTTCCACATTTATTTGAAATTGAATGGTCACTTAAAATACACACTAACCAACCCTGAAGTCGACTGGAGTTTCAAAAGTTATTTAAAGGGATTTGAAAATAAGTGATTTTTGAATGCTTAAAAGCTTTAATTATTTTAAAGGCCCAGTTTAATGTAGGCTGAAACCCTTGCACTATGAGAAGTGCTACAAAGCATGGAGTGTGGGCAGTAAGGAGTTTGTGTTATCAAAGGGAAGGGATAGGTGGAAATAGCAACAGCAATGAGGTGGAGAGTAATGGAGACAAAGAAAGGGATGGCGGCTTTTCATTGCACCCTAGCATTGTCCTAGAATTAAATGTATACGAGGCCCATGAAGGGAAGCTCGACACAGGCTCTGGGCAAACAGTCTCGGCCCAGCACTGTGTACTGAAGAGTGACAGACAGCTGTCAGAGCCGCCTCCCTCCCAGGAGCTACACAAATCTGAACAACGAGCATATGGTTGACCAAATACCAGGGGAATTCTCATCAAGTTCTATGGTGTATATCACTTCCTGGACTTTTTTTGGAGCTGAGAGGTGGGAAGGAAAAACCTTCATATGCACTGAGATTGAATCTTCCCCGACCCAAATGAAGCCTTGCAGTCAGTTACAACCTGACTTTTTTTTTGATTGAAAAATAAAGCCTTGTGCTGTATTTTTAAGCATGAGAATTTCTGCAAGCAGAAAAAAGCTGACATGCTACAGATCTCTTTTATGTTGCATTTTGTCACCTCTGGGAAAGATGTCAGAACTAAGCAGACACGAGGTACTTTGTGGCTGATATAAGAGAGATGATGGGAGAAATCCACAGTGATGGAAATTCTCCCGGGGACATTGAACTGGGGCCTTCCAGGTCGTATGCTTTAAGAATAGAGGCACTGTGAAAAGTCAGAAGACACTCTGCCTTGTCTGAGGTAGAGCAGGCTATGGCTTAGAAAACAAGCTCAGTTCAATCCTAGCTTCACCACTTACTAGCTGTGTTACTTGAAGAATATTTGTCCTCTCTCTACTTCAATTTATCATTTATATGTTGGAATAATAATAGAGTATCCTATAATATTATTGAGATGATTAAATGAGCTCATATAGTCATATCATTTAGAACACTGTCTTGCCCAGGATTTGGGCTCAATAAACATTATCATCTTTATCATCATCATCATCATCATCATTACATGAGATTGTGTCAGGTGACCCGTATATTAATCGTTTACTCCTTTACTTTTGTGAAACAAAAAGAACTAAATCAGCTGGACTAAGACCAGCTATTTCTAAGCACATTTCTAGCTGCAGAAATGATTTTTCAAACATAAACTTCAAAAGAAGCTAAGCGTGTATATATTCATTGATGTTATTTTGATTCTAAATGTGTAAATCAACAAGCAAAATAAAAGATATTTGTGGGCTCACATTACAAAATAGTCTAGGAAGACCAAATGGCCTCAAAACATAGTGGCTTAAAGTAATAATAGTTTATTAGCATCTGTCATGGTTTAGGGCTCAACAAGGCTCCCCTGGGTACTTCTGGTTTCTAGCTCTTGATGGTTACAGTTAGCCAGCAGCTAGGACTAGAGTCATCATGAAGGCTTCTTCATCCACGTATAGGGCAATCCCTGGGTTGGAGAGATTGAATGACTGGAGCTGGTATATCTGGGGCCCAGTGGTCATTCCTCCCTCCCTCCCCCTCTCAGTGTCTGCATATGCTATCTCCAGCAGGGCAGCCATGGGGGTAAGTCAGATTTCCCACAGGGCAGCTGAAGACCCCAAGAGTGAGTGTTCCAAGAGAACAGGGAGGAAGCTGCGTGCCCCTTTGCAGACTTGACCGTGGGACTCACACAGTGTTACTTCCATTGTACTCCTTAGGTTGAGGTGATGCAACGCCCACTCGATTTCAGAACATAGATCCTATCTCTTGGTGGGAGGAGTGTCAAAGAAGGCATAGCCCTCTTAAAACCATCATGCCTTCTGAGTCAACCTAAACCATGTGTACTTTCTGGATCTCTGAAAAATCACTTCCTACTTCTTCATTTGAAGTGACACTTTAGAGATTATCCTTGGTCATGCTGTTCTGGTTCCAACCTGCCCTCGGTGGAAATGAGGTGAGATTATCAGGGCATAACAAGAAAACAAGAAATGCGGTTTCTTCAATAATCTTGTGCCAGAAAAGAGGCTCAGACATCACGTGCAAAAAGCAATGGTCTCCTTCTGGGCACATTGACCTATTTTGGATAGTGGGGATACCTTTTAACTTATATAAAAACATTGAAATACCTCAACTCTATTACAGTTTGGGATTTTGCTATAGACTACAGTTTGAATCAAGAAAAACATTCTCTTTACCATATACTGATTCAAAGCACTGACATACTCTGGAGGCATTGTGATACAATCAGATGTTATTACCCAGAGTTTTATCATTTTCGGGAGAAAGATAATGGTGTCTTTAAGGTGAGCTCTGGGGTTAATCACAAACTTTAGCATGGTCTCATATTCAAGGTAAAGGGAAAAATACACAAACATCTGATTGCACCAATGCTCAATGCCCGGCTCTCTGTGACTACCCTATCAATTACCAAACATGTAAGTAAAATCAGAAGACAGGGAGAAAGCAAGATGAAATGCATCTACAATGACCCACCAGAGGAAACCATTTAAGAGTAGGCATAAATGAAATCCTGATTCTTACATGTTTGCAAGAGTGTTTAAGAAAGGATCACATAGGTGAACATGAGAAGGTATTGTCAAAACATGCAAATCATGTCTTCCTTTTCATTTCTGGCACCTAGTTGGGGTGTAATCCCTTTTATTGAAACTTAAATGACTTCAAAATAATGTAAGAATAAAATTACCCATTACAGAATTGACTTGTTATTAGGAGGTAAGTTCTACTGAGTAAAGAGTAGTAGGTAGTAGTTAAAACCAGCAAAGATGGGCTCCAGCCTTCTGCTATGTAGTATGCTGACATTCTGGTCTTCCTTGTGATTCTGGTGGCACTAACTCTGGGATCTTATGGCCAAATCATCTAGTCTCGAGGCCTAAGACTATCTAGTAAACTGGCAAATGTTTATGATTCTGGTCACTGGATTCATTCCAGCTGCAATGGAATGAACAGGCATTCAATATGCATTTATTGACCACCAACCACTTACCAGGAGCTGTTCTAGACACTTGGTTTACAGAAATAAATAAGCCATAGTTTTGATATATGGAATTTATAGTTTAGCACCCTATATTTCTGAAAAAGCAGCAGTGGGAGGGGGGAATTCTATACCTATTCATTTCTATTGTAAAGTGAAGAGGAAGTTTCCCAAGCTTTAAAGTTGAATCAAGCTCCTCCTTTCCCCTAATCCTGTACATACCATCTCAAGAGTTCAGAGAACCCAAGAGGTGGCTGATACAATAGCAAATATCCTCTGGAAGCCTGAACCTAATAGTTAAATTTCCCCAAGATAGAGAATCACAAATATTCGTTTAAAGTACATGCATGTACTTGTCTATCAGAGTGAAATTTGGTTTCTTAGGACAGAGCTAGCCTGGATTCATTACCTTGAAGCTAATGCTGAAAGGGAAAGGCCAAATTGCTGTTGCTGTGGCAAAAAAAATAAAAAATAAAAAAAATAAATCAATGGACAGGTAGAATACAGTGCCCATTCAATCAACAAATAGTTAAGTTCCCATGGGGCCTAGTGTTATCGTGGTAAACAAGGCAAAGTGGCTCCCTTGTGCAATTCATATTCTGCTTGACGAGACAGATAACAAATGAACGCAAGTAAATAAATACTACAATTGCAGGTAAGGTAGAGGCATGACAGAGGCAGGCTGTGTTTTAGATAAATTAACTGCAACAGGATTCTCTGGGGAGTTGAAATTTAAGCCGGACCTGAACAGTATGGGGGAGTGAGTCATGCAAAGGTCTATAGGAAAGCTTCAGGCATGGGATGAAGCAAGAGAGCCAGAGGGACAGGCCAACACAGAGAGGGACAAGGAGCAGGGGACTGGCATAGCATGTACTAGGGTGGCTGTATCTGAAAAGAAAGAGTAGTTAGTGTACAGCTCAGAGCCAGAGTATCGAGGAAAAAAATCTGACCCTATGAAATCTGGGTAAATTCTTTCTCCGTAGGTAAAGATTGATTCTTGAGACCTGGGTAAAACTAGCTGACCAGTGAGTCCAGAATCTGCTGGAAGAGGCACAGAGGTGCCCAAGCAGGAAGGCTCTGACAAGTTGAACTTTGGAGTTCACTGGTTTTTAGAACTGAGGGTTAAGTAACCTCATTCTCTGGGATGAAGGTAGAAGGTGACTGCCTCCTTCTCGGCATAAGCTGCTATCCTGGAAATGTACTGGAATGCTGGCTCCTTGATAAGCTTTAACTGCAATGTGCGTGAATGGAATTCAAGTTCAAAAAAAAGAAAGAAAATCACAAAGCAATCTAATGTTTTCTGTTCTGCAGTAGTAAAGTGATAATAAGCCAGAGTCCCCATGTGTCCCCTGGTCTCTTGGGGGTTCTGTACTAAGCAGAAATCCCAGCATCACTTCATTCACACCTCTCCCTGGGCGCTGATACCATGATTCTCACTTTTGGCTCCTGAGGTTGCTGCAGGGCTTGTTGATCCTGCTGGAGGAAATCGCTGTGTATCCTCACATGACGGAGACTATTAATTCAGAGTAAGGCCTGCTTGCTGCTGCTTGTGGGTGTCAAATGCTTTCAGATTCCTCCTCTTCTAGGATGCTATGGACAAAGGGTAGAACTGACTGTTTGTTTTCCAGTGTGGCTTTTGCCATCTTCCCTGCCAAGAATAGGATGTCTTTGGCTTTCCCTCTGATATTCTGGTCTATTCTCTAAATCTGTGGACTTCTCCTCAAGCAAGAATTGCTTTCTACGTCTCAGGAGTGGGGACAGCTTCCCATTCTTTGTTCCTGTCTCCATTCAGCTGGTCTACATGGTCTGGCCCAAGATCTTCCTCCAGTACTTCAGCAGACCCCTATTCTTCTTGGTCATCCTAGAAATAGAGAGATTTCCCCTTGATCTTCCCATGGAGTACTCCTTTCAATAGCATCAATAGAAATGAACCGAAAGACATTACTTACCTTCGATGTCATTGACCTGCATCTCCTGGTTCCTTTGTCTCTCCAGTATTTCTCATTACTCTTGTCTATGTCTCAGTCTATGGACAATATTCTGCCCATTATCCTAGATGTGTGGTCCTTAGTCAAGCTTACAGAAAAGCTGGTTTGGCAGAGACTAAATTGGCTCACCAAATCCATTTCCCTTTCTTCCTGGGTACATGGCTAAACTACATTTCCCACAATCCTCTACAGTCAGTGGTGGCCATCAGTCTGAGTTCATTCAATCCAGTAGAATGCAGCCCATAAAAATTTCCCATGCTCACTCTTCCAGCTAATGCTTTCCCCATTCACCTGCTGAATGGAGAGTATTCTAATGAACTGAGATGGGAAATCAGGAAATGAAGGAGTCCGTGTCTTACCAACCAGAAGAATCTAGTGGATTTTGTATAAATAAATAAAATTTTGCCTGACCTGTGGTGGCGCAGTGGATAAAGCATTGACCTGGAACACTGAGGTCGCCGGTTCGAAACCCCGGGCTTGCCTGGTCAAGGCACATATAGGAGTTGATGCTTCCTGCACCTCCCCCCTTCTCTCTCTCTCTCCTCTTTCTCTAAAAATCAATAAGTAAAATTGAAAAAAAATAAAAGAAATAAAATTTTATATTGTTGGGTGATTCGAAGTACAGAGGTTGTTTGCTATAGCAACTAACATTATTTACCCTAAATAATTCATCTAGTCACATTCCTTTCCTAAGGTGCTACCCCACACAGACACACACATACTTCCTAAATTCCTCTTAGGTCCCAGACCACTTTGATAAGTCTGCGACTCACCCCCAAGAGATATTGGGTCTAATTAGGAGCAGATATATAAGAAGCAGAGGCCCCTATTTCCAAAACCAAGTCAGTAATAGCTAACATTTATTTCACATTATTTTACTTTTAGCGATGGCTAACATTTAGCCAGCACTGGTCAGGTGAGTCTTTGTGTTGAGTGAAGGCAGATTTACGGTGAAGCTACTGGCACGCTGACACTGGGGCCCCTTGCATGGACCAACCCTTCCCTAAGGCCCTGGAAGGGACCTAGCATGTGCACATGATCATGTTTCCTAACACTTGCAAATGTAATTTAAAAAAAAAAAATTTGTGAAAGGGTATATTTGCATAAACTTCAGGCCCCATCAAATCTAGACACAGCCTCAAAGCTGAGTTTTCACATGAATTTTAAAATGTCATTCTTGCAGCAATTATGTAACAGCTACTATTATTTTACAGAAAAGAAATTTGATGCGGGAAGATTTTAAGTAACTTGCCCCAGGTCACCCCGCTCTGATTTGTTGAAACCAGGAGTCAAGCACAGGCTTCAGAGCCCAAACTTTCTGCCACCCTTATGGGGTCTCCCGTCTGTGGGTCACCTGCATACAGGAAGGGAAATTAAAACAAGAAGGCAGAAGCAGGAGTGGCGATGTTTAGCATATTTCTCTTGGCACCTCTATGTGACTTCTTCTGGACCCATTCTAATTTCTTTAGTCCCAGATAAGATGAGCTATAGAGATTTGTTGTTTTTCTTTTTTTGGTTACATTAAAGTGTTATTTTCATACAATAGGAAGCACATAGGGTTTAGCATCGGACTGGAGTTTTAGAAAAAGGAAACCATTGGAGGTAACGAGACACATTTTGCCAAGAGATTGCTAGAAGTAGCAGCAAGCAATTGCATCCAATGATGGACGGTTGGCTGTCAAACGCAGTGGGATAGCTGCAAAGGTCATTACTGCCTCAGCGTCCCGAGGCCCTCCTGGTGCCAGGGAACAGGAAGATGCAGAGGAGAAGCAGGCAGGCTCAGAAAGGGGGATTCAAACACGCAACTCCAGCTGAGCTTTCAGGACCTGCAATGCCCCAGGCTTGTGGGCACCTCCCCAGCTGTTCCCTCTGGGGTGGTTTTATCCCCAACTAATATGCCAGGTGGTGGCTATTTTATTTCCTTGTTGACTTTTTTTTTGCTACCACCTGGGGAGTCTTAGTCACTGTAAACAAAGATTTAGAACACTAATAAAGCGTCGGGCGCCAATGTGGTTGACTGTGCAAGTACTAAAGTCAGGTAACTTGTGGATGGCAGCTGGTGTGGGGGGGCTTCAGCCACACTGGCTGGTGGAGATCAGGAAGAGGCCAGGAGCAGAGAGGGGAAGTGAAAGAGGAAAGGATCCGATTGCTGAGGCTCCCAGGTTCAGAGCCCAAGACTTAGGCAACTCTAGTAGATTCTGTTGGATGCGCTGGGGTCCCCAGCCCCCAGCTGTGAATGTTAACTGTTAAGGACTCACAAATGCTCCTTTCCCCAAGAATTGCCCTCAACTGATGTGTAGGAGGTTACATCCCTATGGCCCCCTCCGCAATGAGGAGAAACTTAAAGCAGTGACTAATACAAGGATACAAAATGCCAGGCCCCCATTGCCTTAAGGAGGGGATGATTGTGTCAATATTGTGATTTATGCTCCAAAGCTGTTCAATGAATCAGCCAAGGTTAGCTTTTACCTAAGCACGCATCTTTGCTTGGCTTCTCCTCAGATCCCATCTGCTTCCCTGCCTTAGCTGCTTTTCTCAACATACCATGGTCACCAGATTTTCCTGTCTTGAGCTCTGCTTCTGGGGAATCTGACTTAAGATGGCACAGAGGCTCAGCAAATCCTTGGTCTGTGAGTGACAAGACCTAGGTACTTACTGGACAAGTGTCATGGGCAAGTTCATTTTCTTTTCTAAACCTCAGTTTCTTCATCTGTAAAATGGCATATGACATGCATTCAAGAAATAGTAACTATTTTATTAATTATGTAAATATTATCTTAGGCCACAGTGAGTGGTGGAATTTTTGCCTGCTATGTGATAGACCTGGATTTCTATATAGGGCCCACCTATAGATCCAGACTTGGAAAGCAAAGAAATGCAACACTATAGGATACAAAGTAGGGGCTGAAATAATGGCCATGCAAGGCCATGGTGATGCTTGTCTGGCTGCCCATGCTCTGCATCTGAAGGCCTAGAGCCCTGAGCTGCCATTTTTTAATCTTTGGAACCAGTCTTAAAAGGAAGAGGGGGAGGGAGAATGAGAAAGGGGGACAGCTGTAAGCCAAGAATCCTCCAGAATTGATCATCATTCAACCAGAATTGGACCCAAGAGAGACTGTTGGGGACAGGAAGTTGGCCAATTATTAACCCCCCAGTCTGAAATTGTAGGAGTTTTTCTGTAGCTTGGCAGACACTACATTCACAATGCCAGATTCCCAGTGCCCACATCACACTGGAAATTCCCAAAGGCAAGAGCAGCAGGAATTCTCAGCCACTCCACTGTTCTTTCCCAAGCACACCTCTCTGCTGTCTGTACTTCTAGTTCAGAGTTACATGGGCCTGATTTTAAGAGCGGGTTCCAAGAAGCAGACCCCGAGATCAGAATGAACTTCCAGCTCAATTTATTAAGGAGGTTCTCTTGCGGGAAACTGGATGCGAAAAGCAGGGCAAAGAAGGGAAGAAACCAAGCTGAGTTCCAGCCTCAGCCTGATCCCACAGGGGAGATTGAAAATGGAAAGTACACCTCAGATTCTGGCCTAAATCGAAGGCAAGGGAGCTGGTTTTTCACTTTCCGGTCAATCATTGGATAAGGCTACCGTTAAGGACATAAAATCCTTAAGGACGTATTGTTAAGGACATAAAATCCCAGGAACTTCTGTCGTTTAGTGGCCACCCTATTTGGCCAAGTGTGATTCTCCATAGAGCATCAACTGTAATGGACAATTAGAGGCAAAACACTCAGAAGTCAGTGGAAAGCACACTGAAAAAGTCAAAAGGGTCCAAGGGAATCTGAGTAGAACATTAATAGATGAGCCACCACATTTGAGATTATTTTAAGGTACTGAAACGGGCTAGTCCAGGTGTTGGGAACCTATGGCTCGCGAGCCAGATGTGGCTCTTTTGATGGCTGCATCTGGCTCACAAACAAATCTTTAATTAAAAAAAAATAACATTAAAAATATAAAACATTCTCATGTATTACAATCCATTCATTTCCTAACGCTCATGTTCATGGCTGTAGGTGGCTGGAGCCAATCACAGCTGTCCTCCGGGACAACACCAAATTTTTATTGGATAATGCGTAACGTACATGGGTTGTTGTATGGCTCTCACGGAATTACATTTTAAAATATGTGGCGTTCATGGCTCTCTCAGCCAAAAAGGTTCCTGACCCCTGGGCTAGTCATTTCTGCAAATATGCAGTTTATTCTATGTATTTTAGAGTTATAAAATGGAGAGGGTGGAAGATTTAGCATTAGAATGTGTATAAGTCCTGGCTCTGACTCACATAGACTTTGTGACCTTGGGTGATTCAGTTTCCCTGGGTCTCAGTTTCTATATCAATAAAATGGATTTATTACTTTTGAGCTTCTTAATATATATTGATATTTTCTGCTGGCCTTGAATAAAAGGACAGGTTTTTCTGTACTGTCTTAGAATTTTGTTATTTTTTTCCTTTATATTTCAAGCCATAGTGTTAGCCATTCAAATATAGAACTTTTTATCAGTATGTAATGTTTTTTTTTTTTTTATAATTGTGAGCTTTAATTCAATTTCTTCTGCATTAATATTGCTATATCAGCTTTCTTTTAGTAACAGCCTTGTTTTGGGTTTTTTTTTTCCCAATCCTTTCTTTTCAGCCTTTCTGCATGATTATATTTTAGGTATGTCTATTGTAAACCACGTAGAGTTGGATTTTTAAGAACCTGGTCTGATAATTTTGTTTTTATAGGCAAGTTGGATTCCTTTCCATTTGTTTTGATTACTGCGCATTTAAGACTTGGTTATATAATCTTCCTTTATGTGCTACATTTATCATTTTAATTTATTTATCATAATCCTAATTTATTTCTGTTTCTACTTTTCCTTCTTTCTGTTTGATCATTTCAAGTTTTTAACATATTTACATAATTGTAGAAATATTTAACACAATTTAAGTTCCTCAATATCTCTACCCTCATCGCAAATAACCCAAGAAGTTAGTATGCTTTAATCACTCACTGAACACCTTAACCCTCTTTTTTATTTTCTTGGTATTATTTGAATTATCTCTAGTTATGTAAAAAAAATACAGGTCTTTTTTCAAAGAGTAAATAGTAAATTGTCAACATATTTTACTAAATTCTGTACGAACTATTGTTTCTGGATACCATTCCTCTCATGTCTGTCTCCCAGATTGTTTTCTTTTGCCTAGACCATTCTGTAGTGGTTACTTCAGGGAAGATCTGTGGATAACAATCTCTTACTATTTCTATTTCATCTGGAGTGAATTTTTTTTCAGTTATTGATTTTGTTGCTGCCTTTCTTTGCATTATTTCTTCACGTGCTACAGAATTTTCTATTGAATGTAGAGGCTGAATGCTCTCTCTCTCTTCTTTATTGTATGTTTCATAGTCTTAAAGATTTATATCTGATCTCTTTCTCCATCATCTCCTAAGAATATTCAGTTTAAAACCAGGACTTCTACCGGTAGTTCAGGCCTTCCAACTCCACTGATATTGGAGTTATTACATATTCTGCTACCAAGTCAGCAGTTAAGCCAAAGTCTAGGTTGAAAGACTATTTCTTACAGCTTCCTGCTCCGTAGCTTTATAGGAATGGTAGCTCAGACAGCGGTTTTAAAAGTTTATTTCAGCCTTCTTTAATGAATGAGGAAATCTCACACTTGTTTCTCTGATTTCAAATAGTAAGTTTGAAAAGCGAGTCTCTTGTTTCCCCTGGGACACTTTTAGTCTTGTTATCTTGGGAACCCAGAGTTCTCCACTTGAGTTTGAGTCTGCAAACTCAATCCCAGTTACTCCTTTGTGTTCACTTCCATTTCTGGTCTTCAGAGATATTTATCTCAATTTTTAAGGTGACTTGTCATCTTAAATTTCTCTTTTTTAGGGGTTATATTTTGTATCAATCAGCTATCGCTGCATAACAAAGCACTCCTAAACACTGAGTGGCTGACTATGATAGTTATGTATTTCTACTCATGTGCCTGGGATTGGCTAACCTGGAATGTGCTCAGCTGGGCAACTCTGCTCCACACTGCAGGAAATGAGATGGGGGACTGAAAATCCTGGTGTTTTTATCATCTTGCTATCTAGTCTCCTATAGGTGTCACCCGCTGCCCATTAGCCAAAGAACTAGGGTACCATTGATGAATCCATAAATATCAGTCCCCTGGGGCATGGAGCTGGATAGAGAAGGTGAGAGAGGTCAACAGAGAATATCCAGCACACAGCCCAAGGGGAGTCAGAGGCAGCTGGTAAATCACTGGGGGACATGGCACATGTGTAATCAGAAAACCAAGACTCACCAACTCAAAAAAGGGGTGGTCACTCAAGACAGATTTTGGAAAATCACTCTTTTTTGGGCTTTTGGAAATATGCAATTCTTGGCTCAACTGGAAGATTCAGAGGCAGAGGGAACATAGGGCTTCCGAGTGAGAAAAATATTGTTTTTCCTTTGAAAGGTTGTCTTGTACTCAAAGAAATAGTGCACCTTTTGGGCTTTTTAACACTTAGGTCTCATTAATCTAGTCCTTTGTTCTAAAAAGAATAAGAGAAAGGCACGTTTTTTTATTCAATGGACACTAGAATAATAGTCAGGAAAGCTGCTGGGTTCCATCTCTGCTACTGTCAAGTTTTGTGACCTTGGACGATTCACGTGTCTTCCTAAGCCTTCAATTTCCTCCAGCAGGTAATGGGGAGGTTGAATCAGCTGCTTCACAACTACTCAGTATTTCTGGTTTATAGATGAGTTTAGTGGCATCTGAAGTTTTTTTAATTAAAAGGTATTCAGCACTGACTGTCCATGCTCTACTCTCTTTACTGAGTCACTCAGTCTAATGGGAATCTTGTGAAATCAATTTCTGTTCTCTATCTTCCCTACCCTAATTCTTAAATTCATTATTTTCTTCTCTGACTCCTGAGCAAAGGAGAAACAGCCCTGAGAGCCACCGAAAGCAAAACATGCTTTGATGATGGTAAAATGAAAACGTCAGAAGCCTGTAAATTTAGATTTCCGGTATATGTTCTGATGTTCTGGCCTCATGGACATCCCAGTAATTATCTCATATTGTGCATAATTTACCTACTTCTATTTTCTAAGAAACTGTCAGTTTCAAGGTTAGAGTTTGATCATTTTTTTTGGCTTGTCCTCTAGAAATAAATTGGAGGCATTGGGACTAAGCATCTTTAACGTGTGTAGCTGGGGCCATCGATGTGAGTGGCCTCCTATTTATAACCGAGCGAGCCTAATTGTTGCTTTTCACTCTCAATAGAAAGGCTCTGTTTACTGCTGCTTTTAATTGTAGCAAGCTGGTGAAAAGGCATTCAGGGCCTCTTCAGTAAAGCCAATTCAATAAAAGCATTTTGTCAATAAATGAGTATCGCCATCATGAATACCGTGCACAGCATTCAAATTCGAAGCAAGCCACAGCCCAGCTTCTCCTTGGACGAACCCGGCATAGGGCTCTTACATTTTCTTAACTCATTCTCGTTTGCTGCTGTTTTCATAGATGGTTACAGCTGATAAGGTCACTGGATCTTCTTCATCTCTGGCCTTCATATTAGAGAGGAAAATTGGAGTTTCCTATGCAGCATAATTTACCATAGAAGTAAGTAAATTATGCATAATATGAGATAATTACTGGGATGTCCATGAGGCCAGAACATCAGAACACATACCGGAAATCTAAATTTACAGGCTTCTGACTTTTTCATTTTACCATCATCAAAGCATGTTTTGCTTTCGGTGGCTCTCAGGGCTGTTTCTCCTTTGCCCAGGAGTCAGAGAAGAAAATAATGAATTTAAGAATTAGGGTAGGGAAGATAGAGAACAGAAAATTATTTCACAAGATTCTCATTAGATGGAGTGACTCAGTAAAGAGAGTAACTAACCATCTATGAAAACAGCAGCAAACGAGAATGAGTTAAGAAAATGTAAAAGCCCTATGCCGGGTTTGTCCAAGGAGAAGCTGGGCTGTGGCTTGCTTCGAATTTGAATGCCGTGCACGGTACTCATGATGGTGATACTCAGTTTCCTATGCAGCACTGAGACAGGGTGGTGTCTAGAGCCATAAAATGTAACAGACAACAGGGCAGCAATAGCCAGAGGGCAAGGGGAGGTGGAGGTGGGGCAGGGGGTAAGGGAGGAAGTGGGGGTGGAAAGAGACTTTGCATGGGGCATGGGGGCAGGGTGCCATGTGTAGAGGGTGTTGTATTGAGTGGGGCATTTGAAACCATGTCAACATAATAAATTAAAATAAAATAAAAAAACAATTTATAAGGCAAAAAATAAAATAAAATAAGATCATCGGGGATCTTTACTTTGTATGCCTGGTTAGAAGAGGGTCATGGTGCACACCAGACCTTTGTTAGCGGCAATATTTTCAGGACCACATGCTCCTGCCCTTCATCAGTCCATTTCCCCTCCCTTAAACCTGGACAGTGTTTATAAATGCCTTGAAGAATAGAATGCAACAGAAGTGATTTTGAGTGACTTTTGAGGTCAGGTTCTAAAAGGCATTGTGTCCACTCTCATGGGGCTAGCTAGCTCTTGCAACACAGCCACCATGTTGTAAGGAAGCCCAAGCCATGTGGAGAGGCCCCATGTAGGTACTCAACTGAGGTTCCAGCTGACATCCATTGGTATGTGAGTGAGACTTTGTACTGCTCCCTAACAGAACCTCAGATTGGTTCAGGAGTCCCACCCTTATGTAGCCCATGTGACTCAGAGCAATCCCCTCAGCTTCAGGAATGACTCTGACTGAGAAGAATCTCACCCTCTTGTCTGTAATTGGTTTATGAAAAGTAATATGACCTAGGTCTGGCCAATCATAAGTACAGTAGGTTATTTGGTGCCTGTTTGGGGGAAGTTCTGCCTTGCTCTGAAAAGCAAGTTATTCTCTCCCTCTCTCTCTCTCTCTTCATATTTGAATGAAGGTAGATAAGTCACAATTGTCCGCTAGTGAGAACCAGCCTTAAAAATGAGGCTGACCATGTGAATAGCAAAGGCAAGAATTGCAGAGAACCTAAGCCCCAGATAATAATGTTGAGATGCTGGATCAACCAACTCCTATTAAACTTCCTGTTAAATGAGCCTATGCATCGCTCATTTAAAAAGCTACCATGCTCCCCACCCCTTATTTTTAGCTTTTCTTTTTAGGTTTCAGTTACCCAACTGTCAACCCTGGTCCAAAAATATTAAATTCCAGAAATTCCAGAAATAATTCAATAAGGAATTCATAAGTTTTTTTTTTTTTTGTTTGTTTGTTTGTTTTTGTATTTTTCTGAAGCTGGAAACGGGGAGAGACAGTCAGACAGACTCCCGCATGCGCCCGACCGGGATCCACCCGGCACGCCCACCAGGGGGCGATGCTCTGCCCACCAGGGGGCGATGCTCTGCCACTCTAGCGCCTGGGGCAGAGGCCAAGGAGCCATCCCCAGCGCCCGGGCCATCTTTGCTCCAATGGAGCCTTGGCTGTGGGAGGGGAAGAGAGAGACAGAGAGGAAGGAGGGAGGGGGGTGGAGAAGCAAATGGGCACTTCTCCTATGTGCCCTGGCCGGGAATCGAACCCGGGTCCCCCGCACGCCAGGCCACGCTCTACCGCTGAGCCAACCGGCCAGGGCTAAGAATTCATAAGTCTTAAACGCATGCCATTGAGCAGCCTGATAAAATTTTGTACCATTCTACTCTGTCTTGCCCAGGATGTGAATCATCCATTTGTTTAGTGTATCCATGCTGAGTATGCTACCAACCTATTAGTCACTTAGCAGTCAGCTCAGTTATCAGATTGAGTGTCTCAGTATCAGTGCTTGTGTGCAAGTAATCATTATTCTACTTTAATAATGGCTCCAAATTGTAAGAGTAGGAATGCTGGCAATTTAGACATGCCAAAGAGAAGCTGTACAGTGCTTCCTTTAGCTGAAAAGTTTTTGAAAGAAATAAAAATTGTATACTGAACTTGCTAAGATCTATGGTAAGAACAAATCTTCTATTCATAAAATTGGGAAGAAGGAAAAAGAAAGTTGTGCTGGTTTTGCTGTCACACCTCAAACTTCAAATGTACCTTAATAAATACACACTTTATCATCTCACATCCTCACAAGAAGGTCGAGTAGGGTACAGTAAGATATGTTGAGAGAGAGAGAACACGTCCACACAATTTTTATCAAAGTATATTGCTACAATTGTTTGATTTCATTATTAGTTATTGTTGTTAATCTCTTACTGTGCCTAACTTATAAATTAAACTTTACCATAGGAATGTAAGTATAGGAAAAATATAGTATATATAGAGGTCAGTACTATCTGTGGGTTCAGGCATCCACTGGGCATCTTGGAATAAGTCCCATGGATAAGAGGGGACTACTCTAGTTTAAACTGTATTAAAAAAAACAACTAATGACTACATAAAGCATCCTAGTATCCACTCCTATATCCACTCTCAGGATTCTTGCTCTTGCAACACAGCCACCATGTTGTGAGGAAGCCCAAGCCACGTGGAGAGGCCCTATGAAAGTATTCAACTGAGGTCCCAGCTTTCATGGATGCCTCCAATAAAGTAAGTAATTCCTACCCTCTGCCCCCAAAGATAGCCAAAATTTGTTTTATTGCTTCTATCTCTGTCTCCTTAGGCTATAAAAGGCCAAATGTTTCTCACAACTAGGACCATAGGATGAACTCTGTGTAATCTCTCCAAACCAGGCCTTAAAAAGAAAGTGTTGGAGATGGTATCTTAGCTTTAAAGTGGTCTTTGCTCCACAACACAGACTAAGTGAGGCTATCTGACAGTATCATTTGCAACAGAAAGGAGAACAGTTGGCAAATTCATGGCCTCTTGAGATCAGACTCCTTTCTTCCCTTGTCCAGGATTATTCTTTGATTATATTGCAGAGAGTTAATGACTGGTGGTAAAAATAAAAGTAGTTGGTAGTCTTAGCCCAGTAATTTTGTTCCTGAACTATCTGTAGAAATGAACTTTGAGGCATTTATTTATATTTTGAAAGCATTCAAGTGTTGTAAAGTACCCAATCCACAATTCCGTGGGTTTTTGTAGAGGCACGTAGTCCAAATAAGTTTTTGAAAAGTTTTATTAAGGAAGAAAATTTATTAAATATGCCAGCCACATATAGCTTACACAGCAGGGTCAGTTCCAAATCGTGTGTCTCATTAATGTTCTAGGGGTTGTTTATATACCGTTAATTATACATGGGAGGGGAAATAACCTGACATTATGGTGTAAGCCTATACCTTTTGTTTTCTCCTATAAGGTCTGGGGAAAGGATGAAGGGAGGGGGATGGGACACAATTCTTTAGCAAACTTATAACATCTATCCATAGGATTCATAAAAAAACGCTTCTGCATTAAAATTTACAAGGCAACACAATGGAAAAAATGTCACTTTACATACTAAAAGTCCCATAATTTTCTAGTGTTCATTTGCCACTCCTTTGTCCAGAGACACATACATCAACTACATGCTTTCAGGAGGCGAGAGGTAGTTTCCATGGGGACAAATGCCTGTAAATGGTCCATTAGTATAAGAAAAGGTTTAATTTAATCTTTTCTCTCTCTACACCTGGCTAGCAATTCACCCATTTCCCCATAGGTATGGGGGAAAGTCAGAGAATCCAAGTCTCCTTTCTCTTTCTGCATTTACAACACGATGTCATCGGCCATTTTGGTTTTATGCTAATCATACAAGTACAGAGATTATCTACAAAATCTCTCTGTACGCCTAGCCCAAACTAACAAAATGTTCTTTAAGCTTCCTAAAATATTAATATTAATTCTGTAGCCTTTGGTACCTTACAACACAAGTGCCTAATATTTATATATAGATGTGGTTCATATATTTGTAAAGTTTTATTTTCAGTTAAGTTATCTGTGATTATTAGGTATGTAAGGTAACTGTAGCAGATCTAGTCAATTTCATTGTGCAAATAGTATTGGACTAGGAGAGTGATTTTATTTTTAGGTTGATTCTATTGTGATAGAAGGCACTCTGTGTATTTCACTGTTGAGGTTTGTTTTGACCCAATAAATGATATATCTTGGTGTATGCTCAGTGAACACTTGAAAAAAATTTGTATTTTGCTGTGGGGGGATGGTCAGGGGAGATGGATGTTGATTAGATCCTGTTGGTTAATGGTGTTTTTGAATTCTTAAAAGACCAGTATTTAAGCCTGCGATTATAACGGTAGAGTTGTCTATCTCTCTTTTCATTACATATCTTCCACTCTTAGAGGCACATTATTTCCTCTCTTTTCCTCATAGCATTTTGTGTTGTCAAGACTAGCCATGAGCCTGACCAGGCAGTGGCACAGTGGCTAGAAGATTGACCCGGAATGCTGAGGACCCATTTGAAACCCTGAGATTGCCGAGATCCCATGCTTGAGCATTGGATCATAGACATGACCCCAAGGTTGCTGGCTTGAGCCCAAAAGTCAGTGGATTGAAGCCCAAGCTCACTGACTTGAGTGCAGGGTGCTGGCCTGAGCAAGGGTCACTCAGTCTTCTGTAGTCCCCCGGTCAAGGCATATATGAGAAAGTAATCAGTGAACAAGTAAGGTGTCGCAATTATGAGTTGATGCTTCTCATCTCTCTCCCTTCCTGTCTATCTGTCTGTCTGTCTGTCTGTCTCTCTCTCTCTCTCTCTCTCTCTCTTGCTAAAAAAAAAATAAGAGAAGACATGGCAATTTCCTAATATCCATTATGAAGAATTGATCACTGCTGACATTTTGTCTCATTTGTTTTAAATATTTTAAATAAAATGTTTAAATCCCTTTGACCCTCCCTCACTTTCAACCTCATCCCTTTCCCCTCTCACCTCCAAGAAGAATCTCTATTATAAGTTTACTGGTTTCCCTTCTAGCCCATTTCTCATGCATTTCAGAGACCTTTCTGGGAGTAGAAAGCTTCATTCTACAGTGTGTCCGTAAAGTCATGGTGCACTTTTGACCAGTCACAGGAAAGCAACAAAAGACGATAGAAATATGAAATCTGCATCAAATAAAAGGAAAACTCTCCCAGTTTCATACCTATTCAGTGCAGTTTGATGTGGGCTCACGCACAGATTTTTTAGGGCTCCTTAGGTAGCTATCCCGTATAGCCTCTACAGACTCATCATTGACTGATGGCCTACCAGAACGGGGTTTCTCCACCAAACTGCCGGTTTCCTTCAATTGCTTATCCCACCGAGTAATGTTATTCCTATGTGGTGGTGCTTTGTTATAAACACGCCGATATTCACGTTGCGCTTTGGTCACAGATTCGAATTTAGCGAGCCACAGAACACACTGAACTTTCCTCTGTACCGTCCACATCTCGACTGGCATGGCTGTGGGCTGCTCCGCTATATACACGGTGTTACGTCATCATCTGTGCATGCGCACATGCTGCCACATCATCCTACAGAAACTGGGAGGGTTTTCCTTTTATTTGGTGCAGATTTCACATTTCTATCGTCTTTTGTTGCTTTCCTGTGACCTGTCAAAAGTGCACCATGACTTTAAGGACACACTGTACTTACTGCTTCCTTCCAGGGGTTTTGTGAATCCTACCCCTTAGAAAATGAATCTGCCTGCCCCTTTGTGCTTTGTCCTCCCACCCTCATGGTGGGTGACAGTGCTGCTGAGGGCTTAGACAGTGGCCACCACTGCTGTGGCAGGCACACTCGTTTGTTCTCAGCTCATGATGGTCCTTGTTCAGTTCCAAGGACAACTAGGAACATTGTCTGGCATTTTGTTTCCTGAGCCACAGGACAACTTGAAATGATGCCATCTAGTGTCCTAACCTTTGCCAGCAAGAGAACAGAGGCACCACCCCAATAAAGCAAACAGATTCTTCTGTTGTTTAAAGAAAGGTGTTTTGATTAAAATAACTTAAAATCAAATTTTGAGATCTCTTTTTTTTAGCCATCATTGGACTGCAGGAGATACTGTGGCGTCTTACCTATACTTCCCTCCCCTCCCCTCTTCAGTGCACAATGGCCAAGCCCCAGATGCCAGGACGTGCATTTCCTTACCAATGGCTGCCCTGGCCTCTCAATCCACTTTGCCCAGGGTGACAGGTTGAAGTGATGGCGAATTAGTGTCCCCTGGCAGCAGCCCTTGACAAATGACTGATAAGAATTGATATATAAATATCCCAGCTCCATCAGGTAGGATAACAAAAAGGCATGTGCCCAGCCCTTCCAGAGTTTCCCGGTGGAATTAAGCCCCAGCTGCCCCGATTGCTAGCTGGCTTGGTTATGCACACTTTACTGCTGCTTTTCTCTCGTCTTGATCCCCTCCTCCCTATTTCCTTCGCTTCCCAAGTAGCCAAGTAAACCATTTGCTTTGGAGTCTTTGTTTCAAGGTCTCCCGAACTTAGAAAACTCCTCTGTGGTAGATTATAAAAATAGCCACAAACCTTTTCCCTCCTCCGCGTTTTTGCATTGTGATGTTACAGAGAAGTTCTATTAAGAAGCGGGATGGCCTTGGGTCTTGCTTTGGCCACTAGAACGTGGCAGAAGTGATAGCGTGCCAATTCCGAGCTTAGGCTTCAAGGGGCCTTGAAAACTACTTTTTCTCAAAGACTAGTGAACAATAATAAGTGGCTGCTTTTGTAAGCTACTAAGTATCAAGTGCTTCCTCATGCAACAGAAACTAACAGATCTAACACCCATTTCACATGCATGTAAGATCCTCTTTTGTGTGTATTTCCTTGAATGAGAGTATTGTTTTTCCTAAAGATAAAGCATCTTTTCAGGCACAGAGAGGTTAACCGACCTTCTCAGAGTTGCCCAGCAGCATGTGGGTGCCCGGTGCTGTCAGGGTCCTGGTTTCTGTCTTTGCTCCCAGACCTCTGTATCAAATCACCTTGTTTGGGTTTGCCTGCTAGCTGCTGCCTCTTCTCTATACCACAAATGCCAGCGAGGCTGCTGGCTTTTTCCAAAGCCCTCTGTTCACAGAACCGTGAGGTAGGAAGCCACTGTGTTGTCACAGATTGTGCTGATGACACATGTGTCTGATAGGGATGCAAGCGCCTGCAGAGCTGGCCCGAGATGGGAAACTCACCAGAAATACTGCAGTTTCTGGACGCTGGAGAATCCATGAAGCTTCAGAGCCAGCAGGATGCAGAGTAAACACGAAACAGTGAGTCAGGATGCTTACTCCTGGCTTTGCCTCTGGTCTCTGAAGACCCTTCAGCTCTAAAATGCCAGGATGCTAGGACTGAGTAGAGCTTCATGCAAACGTAAAGCCAAAAAGCATGGGGTTAACTGTCTCGTTTAATGAAGTTCTGGTAGGTGAGAACAGCGGTCCTCAGAGGGGGGTCCCTGTACCTGCCACATCAGCATCACCAGGAAACTTGTTAGAAATGCAAATTTTTGGGCCCCATTCCAGATGCTCTGAATCAGAATCTCTTGGGCTGGGGCACAGCATCTGTGCTAACAAGCCCTCCAGGCGATGTGAATGCAGGCTCGAGCTTGAGAATGACTAATCCAGGGCCGTGTTATTTTGAATGTGGCTCACAGCATTGGCATCACTGGGGAGGTGGCTGGAGAATCAGAAGCCCACCTCCCCTGAATCCGAATCGACATTTAACAAGACCTGCAGGTGGTCCCATCACACCAACGCTGGGTATAGATTCATTGTCTCAATCCTTGAAGATTGTGATTCACTAGACCCGAGGTGGGGTCCACTAATTTACATTTCTGAAAAGCTCCCAGTTATTACTGGTGGTGCAGGTTCAGGGACCACACATTGAGTACCAAGGCTCCAGATTTCAGGCCAGGCTTAGACTCCTGGCCACGACAGGGTGTCAAGTCAACCAGTCGGTTTGAGCCACTCTGGATACACATGTGCAGGCTGTGTGCTGCTTAACTCCAGGAGGCTCCATTCACATGGACACATTGTGAGTCAGAAACCTGATGCCCAAAGCTCAGTGAGACGAGAGGCAGGGGCTGGCTAAAGAGTGGCTTTGAGAGAGAACTGGGTTTGAATCTTGACCTTACATAGTTGTGTGATCTTGGCAAATACAATATATTTAACTCTGCGTCTCAATGTCTTCATCTATTAAATAGAGATAATCATCCCAGCCCCGCTAGACTAGATGAGATGCTCAATGGTCAGAACAGAGGCCAAGCCCAGCAAATATTCTTTTCCTTTCCACTAAGCCAGCGGTTCTCAACCTGTGGGTCACGACCCCGGCGGGGTTGCCTAATGCCATTGGAAAATACATAATGCATATCAGGTATTTACATTCCAAATCATAACTGTAGCAAAGTTACAGTTATGAAGTAGCCACCAAAATTATTTTTTGGTTTGGGGTCACCGCAACATGAGGAACTGTATTGCGGGATCACAGCATTAGAAAGGTTGAGAACCACTGCACTAAGGGAATAGCAAGTATCATCAGACTCATAGGCTCCTTCTTCCCCTTGAGTCTTCTCCCAGCCAGTGGCCTAAGTGCCCAGATTGGGCAGAAAGCCAGGTGAGAATGATGAGATTTTCTTTATAGTTCCTGGGGTTCAGTTGAAGGTGATACAACAGTTAACTCTGGCAGTTTATATTAGGAAACACTTCCCAAGGGTTTGTAAAAATCAATTCATAGAAACGACCAGCATAGCCAAATTCCAACCGCACTGTGGGTTCACCTACCTACTTAAGTCATAAAAGACAAGAGCAGTCACGGGTCCTGCGGAAGCTCTCTGCGATGGCCTGGAGACTGGAGTCACGCAGAGGCTTCGCGAGGGCACCTTGGCTGGTGGGGCAGGGACATCTGCCCTCCGGCACAGAAAGGACTCAGTTAGGCCCTTCCTGGGTGTTTGTGAGAAAAAGGCAGTCCGGGATGCTCTAAAATGAACCTAGAGACCAAATGAAAGTATCTATCTGGGGTAAGGAGAGAGCATAGAACAGGCAGTGAGATGCGTTCAAAGCTCATTAAATACAAACCAACCAGGGCAATGTTAAGAAGCCAGAAGAAGCTTGATGGTGTCCAAAACTAGACGTCCCTGCTTTCTTTTTGGATTTTCAGATGAAGCAAAAAGAAAAATGAAAAGGATTTTTTCTTCTTAAATTCAGTGCTGGTGGAATCTTGGAGGAGGCAGAAGGACCGGTGAGTTCAGGAGAGAGTTCAGCCTAAGACCGCCACTAGAGGGCCTCAGAGACCCAGGAAAACTGTGCGCTGTTTCCCTGGAGAGGCCGCGGGAGCGGTCAGGCCCGGTCTGCTATGGGTATTTACCATGAATCCGATTCCTGAGAACTTTCTCGGGTGTTCACCTTCCCATGAAAAAGAAGGAGTCAGTTCCGTTATGGAAGTTGGATAACTAATTGACATTTATTCACTGATAAATGATTTCTGAGTCCAAGGCCCTGTTCTGTCCTAGGAGTGACAGTAAGGTGAGGTTGTAGGATTTTTATGAGTCCCTACTTGAAAAAACAAACAAACAAACAAACAAACTAGTGTTCAGGCTCAGTGCTGGTATCAAGGACAGGCTTGGAAGGTGTGGGTTTTAGTATCCCATCATTTCCATTTCTACCCTAGTAAACAGAAAATCAAAATAAAAACAGTATCTTGCTATACAGATACAGTTTAATGGAAGTCTCATTGGATAGCTAGATTACCACATGTTAGTTCATCCTACATAGAAACTGTAGTGCTGTACTGATTGAGGCTTTGCCATGTACACTGAAGCAGAAACTAAGGTGGCTTCTGCGTTATTGCTCAAAAGGCCCTTAAAATATATAGTGAGACATAACCCCTGGCAACTGAAGGTCGTTGGCATCAATTCAGTACCAACAGGAACCCCCAGTTTGGGGTTGATGAAGAAGGAAACTTTATTCAGTGCAAACAGCTCAGCTGTGACACCACCCAGCTGTGAGGACAGCATGACTATGGAAAAGTTCATTAGGGTTGCAGCTCAATTATGAAGCAGTACAGGTGTGGAACAGCATGGCTGCCAGGTGGCCCTGGGGCCAGGGCCTTCTCTGGCTAGACAGTTCTGCTCCTGTGCTGGTCTGTTCTACTCTGGGGAGACATCTTTGGTGTTTCAGCCCCAACCAGAAAAACACAGTCCTCAGTCTTCTAAGGAAAGGGAAAGTGAGCTCCCCAGCCAGAGGGGAGCTAGCATATATAGACAGAAGTCCTAACCCCTGGTCCCTGATTGGTCCATCCTTATGCAGATGAGGACTCCATATCTTTGAAGTTTGATTGGTCCAAAAGGCACTGTCCTGATTCGTTAGAATGGAGCTTCTCTGATTGGTCAGTGAAGATGCTGATCAGGACATAGCTGCACAGCTCCAATGGAATGGGAAAGCCTAAGTCCTATTGATTGAAATACTATTGCAGGAACTCCTCTTTTTTTTTTTTTTTTTTAACAGAGACAGAGAGAGAGTCAGAGAGAGGGATAGATAGGGACAGAGGGACAGACAGACAGGAACGGAGAGAGATGAGAAGCATCAATCATGAGTTTTTCGTTGTGACACCTTAGTTGTTCATTGATTGCTTTCTCATATGTGTCTTGACCGTGGGCCTTCAGCAGACCAAGTAACCCTTTGCTCAAGCCAGTGACCTTGGGTCCAAGCTGGTGAGCTTTGCTCAAACCACATGAGGCCGCACTCAAGCTGGCGAACTCAGGGTCTCGAACCTGGGTTCTCCGCATCCCAGTCCGACGCTCTATCCACTGTGCCACCATGCCACCACCTAGTCAGGCAGGAACTCCTCTTTAAGGGTGGCTCAGATGGCAGGAACACAGTGCAGAGAGACAGTTCAGTGCAGCCTTCTCCCTGAAGTGCGGCTTGCATGAGAGGCTGGCATGTTGTTTTAAAAATTTGAGCCCAATTAGCCACCAGGAGCCCTTCTTAGTAGGTATCTTCTTTCTCAGTGTCTGCATACCATAGACATTTAGGAACTCACCTTTCCTGGAGAGATCTAGAAAACAGGAACAGCTAAGTAGAGGGCCACATTAGAAAAATGACCTACCATGGACTGTTCTAGCCGGAGAAGTGGTGGGTCATGGGAACCGCGAGGGTGGACGGTGCACTGCCTTCTGGGCCACCATCTGCTGGGGAAACTGCGCCCCTCCTCCCTCTCCCCCTCGCCCTCATCCTCCGCAGAGCTTCCGGTGAGGTGTTTGGGCTAAGGAGGCCCTTTACCAACATGACCTGCACTTCCCACCCTTGTTCCCACACCACCGCAGCTGGCAGCAACTTTGTGAGTGGGGAAGGTTGGGGTAGGAAAGAGGGGTTCCCTAGAGCAGGAGAAAGGTCTCCCGGCCCATGGGTTTGCTCAAAGAAAGCTGAGTCCTAGATAACTTCCAGACTTGGCCTCCTCTGTGCAGAGAGCTCCTGGAACAGGAAAGAAATAGTCTGAGTTTTAATATGTTGCCTTGGCTATAGGAGACAGATGGAGAGAATAAATGAGATGAAACAAGTTATATTAGGCAATGTAATGTTTCTCTTTCTGATAGAAATTTCCTTTGTAGAGGCTAAAAATTCAGTGAACTTCTTCTATCCTGGTTTCCCCCAAATAAAAGGGGGAACATCTCTCCTGTAAGACTCTCTCTTGCTGCCTGGACCACTGTCGCCAGCCCCTCTGGCCCCTCTCTTTCCAGGGAGCCTGCTTGGCCACAATCATCCTCCTAGCAGAGGTCCCCAAACTTTTTACACAGGGGGCCAGTTTACTGTCCCTCAGACCATTGGAGGGTCGCCACATACAGTGCTCCTCTCACTGACCACCAATGAAAGAGGTGCCCCTTCCGGGAGTGCAGCGGGGGCGGAAAAATGGCCTCAGGGGCCACATGCAGCCCGCGGGCCGTAGTTTGGGGATGCCTGTGGGACCACTTTCATCCCGTCACTTTTTGCTCCCTAGTTTCCATCACATCAAGTGCGAGCATCCTTACCAGGTTTCTGGGGATGGCCCCTTCCTTCCATCTACCAGCCATCCTCTACTCTCTGCTCCTGCTGGTCTTCTCAATGTCCAGGAAAATGATCCCCAGGATTGATCCCTCTGGGCATTTGTACCCTTGCTTGGGACACATTTCCTTCTTTCTGGCAAAAAAGCTGAACCCAAGCTATATTTCTTCCAGTCTTGCCTGCTTACTTAGCCCTTATTGATTTCATCTTCCTTTGAACTCTCACATTTTCCTATAGACATTGGGGGATATTATCCAATACTGTTTTTCTTTTTCTCAGTCTCAGTTATTTTAGGAAAATTGACTGTGGCTTGACAATGAGATGGCTAGGTCTCTGAGGGCAGAGAATTGAACAGAGCATCTCATGACCCCAGCATGGTGACCCCATGCACACGTTAGCAACCCAGTCAACATCTGCCTGGTTAACTCCCGTGCATCCTTCAGATCTTAGAGTGAATCTCGCTTCCTAAGAGCAGCCTTCCCCATTAGATCCAAATTTACTAGTTCCCCCACTCCCCCCAAAATATCTCTCTTGCATAGTACTCCTCAAACATGTAAAATTTTATTTATTTGTTTTATTTTGTTACTTTCCTCGTTGAGGGCTGGGACTATATCCGGTTTTGTCTGCTTCCTAAGGCAGTGCTTGAAACACAGTGGGTACTCTATAAAATTTTATTTAAATGAATGAATGCACATTGGTGATGGCTGAACTGGAGTGTGACATGGACTTCTTGGGGAATGAGGAGAACAGAGAGAGAGATACAAGACTCTCGAGAGCTGATTCCCTTAAACACAGTCCTGAATAGAACCTAACAGCGGAGGCTCAGGTGGGCCAAATCAGCAAAGTCATTTTAAGGGTCATTATTGACAACGAGTGTCAAATTTTCTCAAAGAATTTGTGAGAAGTTATAATGTAGTATGTGTTCATTGTGGAAAATATGTAAAGTTTAGAAAATTGTAAAGATGCAGAGAAAAGTAACTACATATAGAAGCCCAACACTCAAATAAAATAATAGTAATAAATAATGTATTTTAAATAATATTAAAATATAAAAAAAAATAATGTTCTTTCAACATTAATTTGGTAGCTTACTATTATTATTATTATTTTACATAGTGGAAGCCCTACTGGATATAAAATATTGGATTTTTAAAGATTTTAAATTGCTGAACATAATATGATAAGCATCTTCACTGTGAAATAATTCACTCTTAGTGAATCATAATTTTAAATAGCTCCAGAATGTTCCACTGTATGATTATACTCTATCATTCCTCCATTATAGAACATAAGGCTGTTTGATGTCATTTTTGACCCTTATGATTTTGAAGATATTCTAAACTCTAAAGGCAATAGAGATAAACAGGAGCTGTATTACAGACCCTTCCAGCTGTTTCAGTGGGACACCCACCTACATTCATTGGCGTACCACCCCGGCCATCCAGATCTCAGCCCTCCCAAGTGAGTGATCCTCATTCCTTGCTCCCTCATCCTCAGCCCCTCTGCTCCTCGTCTTCTCGTTCTCCCATGTAGTAGACACTATTGATGCCCTGCCCTTCTACTCCCAAATCAGCATTTCTGTATGTGCCAATGGCTTCCTACTGTAAGCACCTTGGATTCTCTGCCTCAGGCTTTCTTTGGCTGCAGGACCACGCTCCCAGGAACAGCCCTCAACCAATGAGAAATAGGGAATCAGTGGACAAATATCTCGGCTCCTCATCACTCATGAGGAATAATTTGAAGGTGTGTTCTATGCAGAGCTCCCCACTAGGACTAAGTTCCAATTACCCACAGGTATAGCTTCATTTATTAATGCACCTGTATTAACTTCCTTTTCTTCACTGCCTCATTCCCATATTCTTCTGCTGTGTTTCCTGGGATCATCTCAAAATAAACAATTGGGGCTCAGATCTTTGTGTCAGGGCCTGCTTTTGGGGAACCCAATCTAAGACACCCCACCACCTCACTTGTATATTATGCGTTCTAGTACTTTATAGCTGAGAGTTTCTGTCCTCTTTTTGAATAGTGCAAGCTAAAAGGTCTGAGTAACCCAAGTTATATTTTAAGGAACAGGGTAAAAATTGCAAACCATGCCAGTTGCTGACTCCTTGTCATCTGCACTTGTATAGGAATGCTCCCAACGGGGAGTACATTATAAAGAGACTCTGGTCTCTTTGAAGGTGACTTTGGAATGTTCCTCCTTTCTCCCTTCTTGTCTCCTCATTTCTCTCTTAGCCTGCTTTCTTTGCAGTAGTATGCATCCTAACCTGAACCTGTTTTTGCTGCCAAACACTGGTTAGGTTTCCAGATACACCCTTGAGCCTGGGAGCGATGCTAGGCCTATGCTACAAAGCAAGTTCGTGTTCATTCTATTTAATTAATAGCTACTACCAGTTACTAAAGGCCTGGTGTGCGCTGAGCACTCTGCTAGGTTCTGCAAGAGATTCTGCAGGAACGATTAAGACACCATCCTCGTAGGGAAGTTAAGACACATAAACAGTTGGACTCATGCAGGTTCAAGTGTGATGTCCAGCTGAGGGCATGCCTACAGGAAAACAAACAACTCCAAGGCTTTAAGGAAAGTAGTGATTCATGCTGGCTAGATTTGGAGCAAGTTTCATGGAACAGGCTAAAGGTGGTGGGTGGGGTGGAATTTAGTAGGTCAAATAGATCAAGACAGAGCGAAGTAACTCAAGCTTACCCCATCTCCATTCCTAAGGGACTTCTTTTTTTTAATATATATATATATTTTTCTGAAGTTGGAAATGGG
The DNA here is from genome assembly GCF_036850995.1 of Saccopteryx leptura. Lineage (NCBI taxonomy): Eukaryota > Metazoa > Chordata > Mammalia > Chiroptera > Emballonuridae > Saccopteryx > Saccopteryx leptura. The sequence goes on from NC_089507.1 coordinate 189,103,759, forward strand.
GAGGCAGTCAGACAGGCTCCCGCATGCGCCCGACCGGGATCCACCCGGCACGCCCGCCAGGGGGTGATGCTCTGCCCATCTGGGGCGTCACTCTGTTGCATTCTAGCGCCTGAGGCAGAGGCCATAGAGCTATCCCCAGCGCCTGGGCCAACTTTGCTCCAATGGAGCCTTGGCTGCGGGAGGGGAAGAGAGAGACAGAGAAGAAGGAGAGAGGGAGGGGTGGAGAAGCAGATGGGTGCTTCTCCTGTGTGCCCTGGCTGGGAATCAAACCCGGGACTCCTGCACACCAGACCAACACTCTACCACTGAGCCAACTGACCAGGGTGGGGACTTCTTTTTGATGTTAAAAAGTGGGACAGCTGTTTCCCTCCACCTCGCCACAGTAGATGATGAAAACTTTATTGTCCTTCTATCTCAACTTTTCCTATATTTGCTGAGAAACATCATTTTTCTGGCATAAACAAACTGTGCCAGACCTAAGTCAGACCTTAAAATAAGCATATCAGTTAGCAATGCATTTCATTTTGGATATCAGAACCCCATCTAATGGGGATTAAAAAAAAATAGACACTGATTGTACCTCATGGTAAAAGAAAAACTGGAGAGCCCTGGCTGAATAGCTAGTTTGGTTAGAGCAGGGGTTGGGAACCTATGGCTCACGAGCCAGATGTGGCTCTATTGATGGCTGCATCTGGCTCGCAGACAAATCTTTAATTAAAAAATAATAACATTAAAAATATAAAACATTCTCATGTATTACAATCCATTCATTTCCTACCGCTTATGTTCATGGTTGCGGGTGGCTGGAGCCAATCACAGCTGTCCTCCGGGACAACACCAAATTTTTATTGGATAATGCATAACATACATGGGTTGTTGTATGGCTCTCACGGAATTACATTTTAAAATATGTGGCGTTCATGCTTCTCTCAGCTATAAAGTTTCCCGACCCCTGGGTTAGAGCATCATCCAGATAGGCAGAGGTTACTGGTTTGATCCCTGGTCAGGCCACATACTTCTCTCTTTGAAATCAATTTTTTTTTAAAGTATAAAGGGAAAAAAAAAAGAAAACTGTGGAGATAGGCCTTTGTTGCTGCAGATTTAGCTACTCAGTAACATCATCAAGGCTCCAGCCTTCTTGTACCTTCCTCCTGGGCTTTCCCCATGTGCTTTCTCCTGGGTGTAAGTGGCTGCTATGGATCCAGACATCACGACTGCCTTCGAAGCAGGAAGAAGGGAGAAGGGCCGTAACAGAAGTCCCTTTTCTTCTTACCAAGACAGCAAGCGTCTTCTTAAGAATCTCCTGCATAACTAGACTTATCATTGTCTAGATTTGGGTCATATGATTGCCCCTAGCTGTAAAAATTGGGGGAACGTGGGTATTTTATCTCTAAGATTCTATAATTACAGAAAGCAAAAAAAAAAAAAATAAATAAAAAGGATAGGGAATGACTAAAATGAAATTCCTACAAACTCTACCTTTTCTTATAGGAAACTTCACTTGCTGTGGCCAAGACTCTCAGAATCTGTTCCCGCTTAGCTAGTGGCTGGTATATTAGTCAACTATTACCACAAACACACTGTGTAACAGGCCACCCCAAATTTCAGCGGCGTGTAAGAATCAGCATGGTTTATCACGCTCATAGGTTTGCTGATTGAGCAGTGTGGCTGTGCTCCATGTGTCTTTCATTCTTGAAGCACAAGGGGAGTGAGCAGGAAGGTGTGCTGCCTCTTCAGGCCCAGAGAGCTTCAGAACTGGCACATCGCCACTTCTGTCCAGGTTCCGCTGGCCAAAGCAAGCCGCACGGGCCCACAGTAAGATTATAGTGGAAGGAATTAGGGAAGGGTATGTGTATGGGGAAGCGTGAAGAACAGGACACAGCCCCCTACCCCAGCTGGGTAATCTAATACATTACCTGTGAGAACGTGGTGGTGGGGCTGCTAAATTAGTGTCTGTCCCTACAAGAGATAAATGGCTTGCAACATGCAGAGGGCTATGTAAGGCCATGCCCACTCAGTGAAGTGACCGTCGGGTTGTAATTTTAGAGCAGGTGTGAGTGAGGGGAGGGATACAGCAAACTTGTCCTTCAGGGAGGGCAGAGCATGTTGTACCTTGAGTCATTTGTCATAGGTGGCTTTTATTGATTGAATATATCCAACAAAAAATGATTCTGAGGCTTGACTTCCCACCATATATCAAAGTGCCATTATCAGAAGCGGGCAGTTCCTAGCCTCGTTCTCCTTATGTGTCTCTTCCAGCTTCTAGAAGCCGCCCACTCTTTGACTTGTCTCCTCTTCCTCCATTTTCAAAGCCAGCAAGATTAAATGTCCTCAACCATCCTTCTGTAGTCATATATTCCTCTGCAGATGGGAAAGGTTCTGTGATTTTAAAGACTCTTGTGATTAGATTCGGCCTTCCCAGTCCCAGATAATCCAGGATAACTCCACATCTCAAGAGCCTTAACTTCATTACATCCACAGAGCCCCTTTGGCCATGAGGGTAACATATTCATAGGAAAGGCCTATTATTCTGGCTCACACGGAAATTCACAGTAGGAAGACATCCTTCATCTGTACAGGAAGGGTGTGTGTAAGACCTTTCTTCATCTAGCATGTTATCTTTCTGAGACATTTTCATTTGTTGTTTTTTTTTATTTATTTTTAAGATTTTTATTTATTGAATCAGAGAGAGAGGGAGACAGATTGAAGGTGCTTCACTTAAGTTATTCATTGGTTAATTCTCATATGTGCCTTGACTGAGCAAGCATGGGGTTTTGATCCAGCGACCTCAGCATTTCAGATCGATGCTCTATCTATCCACTGAATCACCACAGTTGAGGCTCTGGGAACTTTTTATTCAAGTCCATGGCAGTGAGGGTGTTCATCTTCTGATTATGTATAGCTGAGTAGGAAATTTACTATACATTTTTACAATGGAAGACAATGAGAAATCTGCAAATCCATTAAGATGGTTTTTACCAGGATGGCCAGGCAGATCTCAAATTAACATTATGACAGAGCTGTCTTAAAGAATACCCCCAAGGAAGAGATAAGCATCATTTGCTGTAATTGTTCTTTGCTGTATTGCAAATTGTTTTGACTGTAATGACAAATTAATGTGATTCTGTGAGAGATTACGTTTTGCGTTGGGTTGCAGTGGTTCTTCTAAAAACAGGTCAATTTATTGTGAACCATGGTTTTGCTGAACTGGTTAACTGTGTAGAAATTGGGGCTTGGTACTTAATTATTAGAAAGTGTTAATGTTCACTGACCTAGAATGAATAAGCCTTCCTTCCCCAGTAAATTAACTTCTCTTTAAGAAAAGAGCTAATGAAATAAAGAGCTTCCCAGAGACCACAAGTAGACATTTGATACAGCAAACAAGTTGAAGCAAGAACTTGGTAGATAATCATGAAAACAGTCCTTGTGAAATCTTTTCATATTTGGTTGAGCAACGGCACTCCTGGTACAAACAAAGGAATAATGCACTATGAAGTCAAGAACGTGAATTATGCAATCAACCATCAGAAGTACTCAAGCTGCCCTCTCAGTTGATCACAAGGTAACAACTTTCCCCTATCATCTTTTTTTTCTTTTTTTCTTTTTTACAGAGACAGAGAGAGAGTCAGAAAGAGGGATAGACAGGGACAGACAGGAACGGAGAGATGAGAAGTATCAATCATTAGTTTTTCGTTGCACATTGTGACACCTTAGTTGTTCATTGATTACTTTCTCATATGTGCCTTGACCACGGGCCTTCAGCAGACCAAGTGACCCCTTGCTCGAGCCAGCGACCTTGGGTCCAAGCTGGTGAGCTTTTATCAAACCAGATGAGCCCGCGCTCAAGCTGGCGACCTCAGGGTCTCGAACCTGGGTTCTTCCGCATCCCAGTCTGACGCTCTATCCACTGCGCCACCGCCTGGTCAGGGTTCCTCCATCATCTTGAAAGCAATTGTAGAGCTTTTGTCTGTTTTGTTTCAGAAAAATTACTTTACCAGGTAGACATTGTTCCAAAATTTAAAGTGCAAGAAAGGGACATTTCTCTGATTTCATAACTCAAGTTTAATATTGCTCAAAAAGATAGCAAACAGTTTAGTAGTACTGTACTGTAGTTATTACTTTTTCCTGGTTTCTCCCCCTTTTGATGATCAGTGGAAACCAGGACAAACAGGGTCTGTCTTCTGAGATGCCGAGAGAGATACCGCCCATCCTAAATTGGGCCACCTCGTGGGCTGCCGTGCCGTCAGCACCCGTCTTCTCCAGGTCTAGCTGGGCGCCGGAGTGAACGTCACAGCTGCCCCCAATGCAGTGCTTTGAGTTTTAAGGTAATTCCTGTGCAGCCTCCCCCTCCTGAGTGCTTCCACTGTTGAGGTACAGAATGGATTGAGCCTTCTATCCTACCAGTCTGAGAAACCCAACTCCATCCCTAGCCTGGCTTCTCTGCCTGGAAGGAAGTGAAAATCACCTTTCCATTCATTCCATAAGAATTTGTTGAATATTGTCTTAATCTGGGTTTCCCCACAATCAGACCCTGACACAAGACAACAAGTGTAAGTAGTTTATTTGGGAGGTGATCCCAGGAAACACTAATAGGGAAGTGCAGAAGTGAGACAGGAAGGAAAGACAGCCATGAGTAAGTTACCACTGTGGGCAAATGGAGCCCAGTGGGGAACTCTGGGAGCCAGTGTAGAAGTCCCGGAGTTGACTTGCGAAGGGCAGGGGACTGGGTTTTATATCCACCATCCCCTAAGGACCAGTGGTTGAGGGCTGTCAGAGGTTAGTCTCCCAGACTGTCCAATCTACAACAGTGCTGAGGCCAGTGGAGCTTTCTGCTGTTTGGAAGGGAGCCCTCTGGCAAACGGATGCAGATACTGGCAGTTGGAAGTAGAGCAAACTCACACTGCAGGGGTAAGCCCCGAGGGCCAGAAATACAGCTTATGAGCAAGGCATTGAAATAGGTGCTGTAGGAAAGCTTGATTTCTCCAATCAGTACACAAAGCAGATGCAGCTGTTTTGTTGACTGTGTGCTCAGAATGCCAAGGGCTGCAGAGAAAGCAGCAGAAGTAGGAGGCATTTTCTCTCCTTGATTTTACTCTCTGTGTAGGGAACACAACTTGACTTTACCAGGCAACATGGGCCAAAGGATAAAATATAACAGTTGTATTGAAATAGGGTATATATTGCAGAACAGCTGCAATTGATAAAAGCTATAGAAACTGTGAAGAAGAAAGACCACCTCCCAACACGGCAACTAATTTTACCTAATGGTAATCCCTAGTCTCATTATACACCCATTGTAACACATTAGCATGCTAAACAACACACCCCATGCCAGCATGATCGTAAATGGAAAGCCCATAGAAGGACCCAAAATAGCCCTCAGAGCTCCTTGAGAAATCACTCCTGACCCAGGAAGATCTTAATACTCCTCGCTTTAATGAACACCCTAACTCCCTTCCCCCCAAATAAATGAACCTCACTGTAGGAAGCAGATTTCACTTAGGGGGGCTGCTCTGTCTGTGGAGTAGCCCACTCTCAGTCTCACTGCTTCACTAATAAACACACTTTTGTTTTTTTGTTTGTTTGTTTTTTTGTTTTTGTATTTTTTTGAAGTTGGAAATGGGGAGACAGACAGACTCCCGCATGTGCCCGACCGGGATCCACCTGGCATGCCCACCAGGGGGCGATGCTTTGCCCATCTGGGGCGTTGCTCTGTTGCAACCAGAGCCATTCTAGTGCCTGAGGCAGAGGCCACAGAGCCATCCTCAGCGCCTGGGCCATCTTTGCTCCAATGGAGCCTTGGCTGCGGGAGGGGAAGAGAGAGACAGAGAGGAAGGAGAGGGGGAGGGGTGGAGAAGCAGATGGGCGCTTCTCCTGTGTGCCCTGGCCAGGAATCAAACTCAGGACTCCTGCAAACCAGGCCGATGCTCTACCACTGAGCCAACCGGCCAGGGCCAAACACACTTCTGTTTTAAGCTCTACTGACTCGTTTTTTAATTCTTTGTTGCACAAAGCCAAGAACTTACAACGCATTGTGAACTCTCGGGTCCTTGGATCCCTGGAATGCCTGCATCGCATGGGCCTTTGGGGAGGACCGGAATTCTTGGGAAAGGGTTCATGGAGAAGGTAGAAAATAAAGGGAGAAAAGTGTTTGCAGAAACAAAGCCAGAGCCCAGACAGTTAGGGGAACAGAAAGAGAGACAGCATGGAGAAACAACTTAGCATGTTGAGAGAAAAGCCCATTAGACTGGAGTTGATGAAACATGAACTATAGCAAAAAAGAAGAAAAAAAAGAGAAGTACAAGTAATGAGAGAATCAGAGAAGAGAGACCATGTGGCCCCAGCAAGTTAAGGTGACTTCCTAATTTCCCCAAGGCTATGTAGTGTACCTCTGGAATTTAGAGTCTTCTGTAAACTTTCCATTCAAGCTCATTTGAGCAGGGTGTCTCCTCCTTGGACATCAAGGACCCTTGACTGAGGCAAAATGGTAGCTATTAATTGTATATATATCGCCAGTGGTCAGATTTTAATTCCTATTGATTGACGTCATAGCTGGTGATCCTCAGAAGAAAGCCTTAAGACCAGAATTATGTGTAAGTGGTTAATTATGGAAGGGTTTTGGGGGGTACTGTAAAAGAGAAGGAGAGAAGGAAGTCTTGGTGAATTTAGACCAAGTTGGTGGAGCCAGCAGAGGGCGCTGCAGTGGACATCCCGCCGTCCTCCACTCTCCGCTTACTGACCTACATGGTCTTGGACCAGCGGGGGTAAACTGGGCAGCATCCTCGCCCTCAACTTGTTAACAGTCTAGGTGGAGGAGATAAATTTGCAAACACATACAGGGAGTCCTTGGTTAGACAATGTTTCATTACTACGACAGTGATATAACCCGAATTTTGTTGTAAGTCAAAACACACCCTAAAGCCTAAGTCACTTACCTATCCTAACACAGTTGTAGAATCATAATCTAGAACACCAAAACACAAACACTCCTTGTTACTGCGTATTCTTCTGTCGCATGCAACCAAACTAATTCGTCCATGTAGTCTGTAGGTACGATGCTAACAGCATAAGCCAAAACACTCATGTCTCAATTTTTTTTTAAGTTTTTATGGGAGTGAGCATCATAAACTTGAAAAATCATATGTTGAGACTGTTGTAACCTGAGGACTCCTCCCCCTCCCCCCATAGGTGACTAGAAAAATGGCTCCTGGTTGTAGAGAATAAGGAAAGCTATACCCAAAGGAAGTGCTATATGAACAGTGAATAATTTAGCATGTGCCATGCGCACCACACTCCCCACCCCCACCCCCCAAGAGAGAAAAAAGAATATTAGAATCTTTCAACAACATAAGTATGGCTAATTTTCTCCCAGGAACTTTTTTTTTTAAAATCTCTTCCAGAAAACTGAACTTCCTGAAAAATGACTGTTGAGGGAACATGATTAAGAACTCAGCAGGAACCCAGTTGACACTGCTCGGCCTTGACCTAAGAAAGAGAAGAGTCAATATTAAACCCAGTGTCGACATGACTGTTGTGTGTTTTTCTCTTTCTTTTCCCCTTGAAGGCACGTTTGCTCTTTCAAGGACTAGGAACTTATTGTGTAAATAAGTTCTTTTTTTTTTTTTTTTTTGTATTTTTCTGAAGCTGGAATCGGGGAGAGACAGTCAGACAGACTCCCGCATGCACCCCACGGACGGGGATCTACCCGGCACGCCCACCAGGGGCGACGCTCTGCCCACCAGGGGCGACGCTCTGCCCCTCCAGGGCGTCACTCTGCTGCGACCAGAGCCACTCTAGCACCTGGGGCAGAGGCCAAGGAGCCATCCCCAGCGCCCGGGCCATCTTTGCTCCAATGGAGCCTTGGCTGCGGGAGGGGAAGAGAGAGACAGAGAGGAAGGGAGGGGTGGGGGTGGAGAAGCAAATGGGCGCTTCTCCTATGTGCCCTGGCCGGGAATCGAACCTGGGTCCCCCGCACGCCAGGCTGACGCTCTACCGCTGAGCCAACTGGCCAGGGCCTAAATAAGTTCTTTTGATCCAAGGATCAGGTGGCCAAGAAAGTAGTGGGCAATTGCTTGCTCGAGTGGGGTTTTTACCCAGTGTGACCTTTATGTAATGCAGGAATTATGAAGGCTGGACCAGCATAGGAAGCTGTTGAGAGTCTTTAAGGGATTAAAGCGGATAAAACAGAGAGCTTTTTTTTTTGTACTGAGCAAGTGATGTGCCCTATGATATTATTTCACTTTTTACGTAATAAGCAAGTGCTACATGCTAGTAAGTTTCGATATCAGGAATTCACTATTACTAAAATTTGGTATCCGTACATGTTAAATAGGACAATTTTGGAGTTTGTTGGGAATGGTAATTGAGGATTCCAGTGAAACTCGGCTTCCACTAAATATTTTGCTGCTGTCTTGAGGAAAACACTGATCAGTGCATCCCCAGTGATGTATCTATAGTTTTTAGTTGCTGCTATTCTTGTTTCTTAATCATCAGCCTTTTTTTTTTTCTTCTTTTTCAAGTGAGAGGAGGGGACATAGAGATACAGACTCCTGCATGTGCCCCAACTGGGATCCACCTGGCTTACCCCTGTCTGTGGCTGATACTCTGCCAATTGGGGCCATGCTCACAACCTGGCTATTTTTAGTGCCTGAGCTGGAGGCTCCACCCACACCCAGGCTGATGAGCTCAAACCAATCAAGCTATGACTGTGGGAGGGTAAGAGAAAAAGACAAAGAGAAAGAGGGGTGGGGTGGAGAAGCAGACGGTCACTTCTGTGTGCCATAACTGGGAATTAAACCCCAGACATCCACATGGCTGCAGACTCTACCATGAGCAAACCAGCCAGGGCCTAATCAATCATTGTGTTAGTTCAAATTTATTTTAAGCTACTTTTTTTTTTTTATATTTGGTTCCTTTTCTTATATGGAAGAATGCTGTTTTAGTCTGGATCTCTGTGATAAGGATGTACATGCCAGTAGTTTATTTTGGATGTACATGCAAGTAGTGATTTCAGTAACCACTGGGAGGTGAGTGGAGAAGTGAGAGAGGGAAGGAAGGGAACTCAATGAAGGGTATGCTAATGAACAGAGTCCCTGCTGTGAGCAGCTCACACTCAGGCCCTTGGGGACTCTGCAGAGACTTTGTATAACATGCCTCAGTGTTGTCCCCCTGAAAGGTGAGGATTGGAGCATTTATCCAGCATTTTCCACCAGACCTTTCTTGAGGGCTGCTTCCAGAGGCATGAACTCACACATCCTCAACCTGCCCTGGATGTTGGATCATACCCCTGCAGACAAAATTGAGCCCTTTGAGAGATTTGTAGGTACTGATACAAGGCTGCCAGCGAGGAAAAACAAAGAGATGGCCAACAGGAGTTGGGCAAGGCAGGGGGCGCTCTGAGAGTGTTGGTAAGGATGCACATTTCCCTGACCAGTATTCGAGGCCCATGGTTTCCTAATCACTTGACTTTGAAATACTCGCTGCATTCCAGTGAGCTAGATAAGCCCATATTGCTAAGTAGTCAAAGAGAGCGTTATGTAAGGATGTAATCTTTATGGTGAACCCTGGAAGATGGGAAGAAATCAGCCATATGAAGAGGAGGAAGTGGTCCCGAAATCTTCTCCATCAGTTTTTCCATTTAAATTCTGAGTGTAGAACAAGGAAATTTAAATTTGGATTGCTTGAAGAGTAATTTTTAGCAATCACATTCTCATTCAGAATAAAATTGCTTTTAGCTATCTCCTACAGGAAAAACTAAAATTCTCCATTTAATACGATTTTAACATTCATGTTTCTCTCCTCTCGTCAATTTCTCTACACTCACCATTAGTCAAATTTCCCAACCCCATTTTCACCAATCACTGTTTTGACAATTCCCATCTTCCACCCTAGGTTTCTCTAATTCCTTTAAAGTTACATGGGGGCTATAGTTCCTTAGGAAAAAAAGAACATCCCATTTGAGAAACAGAAAATCTCAATCCCCTCGAAAGGTGGTAGGAACAGTTCAGATACCTGGGACTGGACTTGCTCAAATCATTCTGGTTATAAACTTTCCCACTTTTTCTTTTCTCTCAGACAAAAAGTAATTCAATATCCCTCAAATGCTAGTCCTGACTGTGTTTTAGGGTCTTAATATTCTGGGAGTAATTGTGTGGCATGAAGAGAATTTAGATGACTATGAAAAGAATGTCTTTTCTAAAGGCCCAAGTCACAGATAGCTTTCTTGTTATGAAGTCACTGCCAAAATGGCCTGAGTCACATTTTTCTTCTTTCCAGTGTGACACACTCTTATGGGACATGTGGCTTTTTCCTGAGCATGTTCAGTAAGCAGCACTAGAAAGGATACTAAAACTGTTAAAAAGGTATGAAGCTCAGATCTCATATTTTAAAGGATGTCTGGAAACAGCATCATGCAATGACATTGTCGCCTTCCCTTATATTCTCCCATCGGTGGCATCTCTGATGTTTCTGATTTTTGGAAGAATCATTTTCTCTGACATGTATTTTGAGTTATCTTTTCTGCACATGATTGTTTTCTGCCTCCCAGAGGTTCTTCATCATTTTTGTGCCTTTGATCGAAACATTGATTGTTTCTCTGAACTATTATGGATTCTTTCCATCAACTTACCTTTTCTTGCAAAGGCTTTACAATGGAAGTAGACACCTGTACTCAGTTTATAATTTGATACAATTTTCAGTGGCCCTGTGTTTATGACCTATTTTTAACTCTTGAAACATGAAACATAAAATTAACTCTTAAGTAAGGTTGAATGAATCAAAGACTTAAGTCATTGCTTTATAAGAAGATCCAACCTAGTCAAGCCATATGCACTCTTAAAATAGGTATGTTATAGAAATTCTAGGTTTTCTGAATTTCTTACCTTGTATCTGATATCTTATATCAACTTAATTGAATTTGTTTATGTGGTACTGTGTAGCAAGAAAGAAAAAAGTAGTAATACATAGACATATCCTTATATAAAACACTAAAGCTGTAAAACCTCTCCTCCAGTGGTTTTTCTGCCTTTTATTATTTATTTACTTATTTATTTAGTGAGAAAAGCAGGGAAAGAGAGAGAGACAGGAACATTGATCTATTCCTGTATGTGCCCAGACTGGGGATCGAACCGGCAACCTCTGTGCTTCCGAGCGACATTCCAACCAACCAAGCTACTCGGCTAGGGCCTTTCTGGCTTTCAGAAAAAAATAATACTCACAGTGACATCAAACTCATGATTTACTCACAAGATTATTCAAAACCATTTTAGAAAGTTCCAAATATTGAAGACAATAAAAAGTATTCAGGAGCCAAATTATAGGTTGTTGTCAATGCTGTGCTAAGAAATTTGGATAGCTTTTTGTGTCAGTCACCTTGATTAAGGAAATCTACAAATAAACCATGTTAGTAACCCAAATGGAAAGAGAAAACAATTAATATTGAACCTCAATATCCCCTGGTACCTGTAAAGTCCTAATCCTCTACCCAACATATCTGTTTATCCAACATATGTGCATTTAGTTGGGCAACAGTTTCATTGACTTACTATATGAATGACTATGGTTTAGTAACAATATAGTTCAGAATAAGTTTACTCTCTTTTCAACCTGTAGCTCTGATAAATCACCATGGCCCCAAATAGTATTTTTCTGGTTCTTTTGCAGTTGGATCTTTGAGTTGATCAAGCTGAGCTATCTGCTCGCCACATGTGATACAGCTAGCATAAGTCCCTGTCTTCTGACTTAGAGTGTAGTGTCCAATTTAATGATCCCTTTGGAGTAGGGTCCAAAATATAATCTTATTTGCCTTGTTTAACCTCATATCATTAGACTGAAAGGAGATTACCAAGGCAAGTCTTGAAATAGGGTCTTAATAATTTGGTAGGCGTTTAGAGTTCATCCTTAAGTGTCCTGAGGGTAAAGAATATTCTGAACCTCCTCGACGTCCCTAACATTCATTATTACCACTGCCTTCCCTCGGGTCTTTTCCGGGTCTAATAGGCATAACTGCCTTCGCTTTGCCATGGTCCCATCGCTTCCCTCCGGCAGCCACAGTAGTACTCTTTCTTAAAGGCATACCTGATTAGGTCACTCTGTGACCTAATGAGGGTTAATTGTATCATTGCCTTTTGCATAAAATGCAGACTCCTTATTGCAGAATATAAAGCTTGTGCCAATTTCTCCCATCTCATCTCTTGTCTTGATCTTTCTGTTCCCCAGCCACGTGGGCTTTCCTTTGATTCCTGCAAGTGTGTTCTGTGCTCATTCTCCTCTTCCTTGTCCCTGGCTGCACCCACCTTCCAGAGCAAGGCCCTTCTGCAGAACCTCCAGGAAGCTTGTTCTCTGTGACTGGTATCCCCAAGCAGGATACCTTTATGTTCCATCCTACCAACTCCATAGCATTCTGAGCTTATCTCAAACGCTAGTGCTCATCACTTTATATCATAATTGTTTTCTAGTCTACACTCTCCCCATAACTGACGCTCTTGACAAGAACAGTCTGGACCTTTCATATCTACAACATTGGGCTGTAGAACATTGGAGTTGCCCCATATTGCAAATGTATGATGAGTGCAGGTGCTCCAACTGAGAAGTGAGTAAATATTCGGGACTTTGGAAAATGTATCCATGCTGCTGAGGCCCATTCTACATAATACACCTTGGGAACAAACTCTGGAGAAGGTAAATAATGGTCGCTTTCAGTGAAAGTGCAAAAACGGGGGTTGGGAACCTATGGTTCGCGAGCCAGATGTGGCTCTTTGATGGCTGCATCTGGCTTGCAGACAAATCTTTAATAAAAAAAATAATATATATTACAATCATTCATTTTCTAAGGCTCATGATCATGGTCATGGGTGGCTGGAGCCAATCACAGCTATCCTCTGGGACAACACCAAATTTTTATTGGATAATACATAACGTACACAGGTCATTGTATGGCTCTTATGGAATTACATTTTAAAATATGTGGTGTTCATTGGCTCTCTCAGCCAAAAAGGTTCCCGACCCCTGTGCTAAAATATGAATATGGTGATCTCTGGTGGTTTTTCCCTGAGTTATATTTTTGTCTTAATAATTTTTATAGTTTGAAAATTTTCTAGAAGGAGCCATATAAGTTACAGTTATAATCAGGAATAAAGGTTAAAAAAGAGTGTATGCTATTTTGTATTTGCATTTATCTTTATGGCAAACAAGCAGACCAAAAGGGAGGGGACAAGTCCTCAAGAGGATAACAGTGGTTTTCTCCAGGGTTGGAAAAATAGATGATTTTCTTTCTCCTTTCTTTCCATTCACCATTTTTTTTCTGTACGATTGTGTATTCTTTTTATAAGAAATATTATTTCAAATATGTATAAAAATTAAATAAACTTCTTGATTATTAATAACTTGATTATTCAAATCAAACTACTCCTATCAAGAGATTACTGAATTTAATCAAATCATACTGTCAAGTTATTTAGGTATTATTTTGCAAACTCATGGAAAACAATCTAAGTATAGAATGTTCTTTTTTTTTATTTTTTTACAGAGGAAAATGTGACTGGAAATGATAAAATTGGAAACTTTGTTTAGAACATTTGGAAGTATGTGTGTCATTGGGCTGGAGAAGAACCTGAGTCCAATTGTGAATTATAGAGTTGGTTTTTAATGGAATGTAACTATGTCTGTTGCCAACTCTATTATCCTTTAGTACATTAATACACTAGAGATTAAGAATCCACATATTCAGCAAAAGATTTACCATGAAGAAGTAAAAATAGGATTAGTCATAATTTATACAGATGCATATTTATAGGTGCATATAGAGCAAGCATAAAAGGCTGAAAAAATGGCTCTGAGAAAAAGGAGCCCATATTATTTTAGAATATTATTTGATTTTCTTCTGTAAACCCATACGCTTTAAATTTACTACAAATTAAAACTAAACACTGCTTAAATGTTTATTAAACAGTTAAAATTTCTCTGAATTACATTTGGTAAGAGCTGTGTAAACCCATTGTATATGGAAAAGGAGATTAGGCATGTTTTTAGCCATTATGAGTTTACTTTTGTAAGCAAAGTAATGTTAAGTTCTTAGAGATTCTTGTATAGTGTCAGTTATCGCAACCTGAAAATACCATTTGCAATCTTGATGATCAATAATTTTCATATATTAGTGTCATAGTAGACATTTCTAAAAGTAACTTGTATCATTCAATCTTAACATGAAAATTTAATCCTGAAAGCTATCCAAATGTTAATACTTGAACACAGAAGCCCAATAACGCTTACCTGAAAGATGAAAACATATATGTATTTAGCACTTTGTATTGTGACAGATAATAGAGCAATTGGTTGTTTGACAGGTATCTCTAACTAAACATTTCCAAAATCTTGGAAATGTTGACCTCAGAGGTGTTTCTTTTGATGCCTTCCCCACTCTCACTATATAATGCAAACTCTTCAGTTGCACCAGCCAGAAACCTGGGAGGTGTTATGCTGCCCTCCTTGATCCACACCTAAAGATTCAGGCCTTCATTACAGCTCATCTCATTTACCTCCAAATACTTTTCCAATCCACTCTCTTCTCTATGCCTCTCCAACAACAGTAGTCATCTCTTGTTGCATCATATACTGTCCTAAAACTTAATGCCTCCAAACAACAATGAAAGTTTTATACCTCACACATTTTCTGGGGATAAAGTTATGGGAGTGGCTTAGCAGGTGATTCTGGCCAGAGGTCTCTCCTGAGGTAGTGTGAGACATGGACTAGGGATATAGTCACCTGAGAGCTTGACTAGCACAGCAAGATCTCCTTCCAACATTGCTCACTCACATGCTGGGGACATTGTGCTGGTTGTTGGTGGGAGGCTTCAGTTCCTCCCCACAGGGAACCTCTCCGGAGGGCTCCTGAGCATCCTCAGCATGGCAGCTGAATACCCCCTATGAGTGACCCATAAGGGAGCAGGGCATCTCTTGGCATAACTTTGGGAGTCACACAGCCTCATTTTTGTGAGATCTTATTGGTTACACAGTTCAGCCCTGTTTAATGTTCGAGAGAACTACGTACACCAGGATGTGAACACAAGGAGGAAAGAATCATTGGGGCTAATTTGGAGACTGGTTAACACAACACCCAACACTCTAAGATATGCCATCTTTATCTCTCACCCAGAATAACAATACCCTAAATGATATCTTTACCTCTTTGTCCTCATTTCAACCTTTTCTGCAAAGCAGACAGAAGGATCTTTTCATCAAGAGAATTTCAGTGCCAGTGTATTGAACTTGGAGATTCACATTCTTTGTTATTCTCTGCAAGGTTCTCAAAATCTGGCTTCAGTCTCCCTTTCAGCCTCATGCCCAGCGCTCTCCCCATCACCACCATCTTTGTTAAAGCCACTCTGTCTTTCTTCTGCTTTTCACCAAGCCAGGCTGTTACCCACTTCTTAGCTTTGTGGGAGCTTCTTCTTTGCATGTAGATTGTGTCTCCCTCCTTCTCTCCAACTCTACTGCTTCTACTCATTTTTTAGCTTAGGTGCTTCTTCAGAGAAGTTATACCTACCTCCTAACCTAAAACTTCATCCAGTACTTTTCCATTATAACAGTCATCACAATGTACAATGAAATCTTGTGTTTACTTAATTACTGTCTGCACATGGTGGTGGCAAGAGCCAAGGGAACAGTGACTATGCTCTGTTCTGCAAACGTAGATGTTGGGCAAGTAAGTGTGTAAAATATGATTTTTATGTTTGCTCATTTTTATTGCTAAAAATGGTGCTGGGCAGCACCAGGTATGTGATCTAGGAAATTAAAAATTACCTTCCTGCTTGGGAAGGGCCGTTGTCTTGCTAATGTTTGCTGGAGGAGAGGTTTTCATGCCAGAAAAGCTTTAAAAGGAAGGAAGGAGAAAGCAGCCAGTTTGTGCAGAGAGAGAAGCCATTTTTGCAGAGTGAGAGCAGAGAGAAGGCAGAGTGCTGAAGAGAGAGAAGCCAAGATGTCAGGGAAAGAGAGAGTAAGCCATTGTTGGAATCCATGGGAGTCCAAAAGACCAGAGTAACAGGCTTTATTGAAAGGAAGAAAGGAACCCTGCCGGGCACTTCTCCCGGGGAGAAGAGCTCCGGTTACAGAAGGGCAATTTGGAATTAATGTATCTATCAGCCATGATGGCAGGGAAAGAGAAGGTGTGAAGCTGGGGAACCAGAGGCGAGGGGCTTTGTGAGCTCCGCTTAGACTGGTGGGGGCCTTTGATTCTAGGAGAAATCAGAGAAGATTCTCCTGGTTGTGGAACTGGAGAATGTGTCAGTGGCTTTGGGAGCCCTGTGTTTGCTCATCAGCCAGTGCAAGACTTTAATAAAGGAATGGCCCACCATTTTTTGGCTCTACTGTTTCTTTACCATTTGCTCAAATCCAATGGGAACCTGCATGTGCATGGCCACAATGGTGGCAACTACTGGCCCTACAGTAAAAATTCTCAATATTTGTTGAATGAATGAATAAATGACTTTTTGTGTGTGTGAGAGAGATAAAGAGAGGGTAAGATAGGAACAGAAATATAGGAAGGGAGAGAGATGAGAAGCATCAATTCTTCCTACAACACCTTAGTTGTTCATTGATTGCTTTCTCATATGTGCCTTGACTGGGGAGCAACAGCTGAGCCAGTGACCCCTTGCTCAACCCTGCAACCTTTGGGTTAAAGCCAACGACCATGAGGTCATGTCTATGATCCCATGCTCAAGCCAGCAGCCCTGCGCTCAAGCCAGAAGACCCCATGCTCAAGTTAGTGACCTCAGGGTTTTGAACTTGGGTCCTCTGTGTTCCAGGCCAAAACTCTATCTGCTGTGCCACCACCAAGTTAGGCTGAATAAATGACTTCTAGTCTTTAGGGGAGGATTTCTGATGAACTCCCCAAAATTCAATTTATGTTTCTTTTCTTCTAAGCTTTGCTAAAAATCCTATGCTAGAGGTGAGAAAACAGATGGAAAAACCAAAAACAACCACAAAAGTTAGATAAAAATGAAAAATTTTCTCTTTATTCTGGTTAATTTGTTTATATAAAAATAATTTCTTTTTTAAATTTTTTGCCAAAAGCTTGAAAAAGATTAACCTTTTTTGACTATTGATTTTTAGAATAAGGCATAAAACATTTAAGGAGAGTTTGTTTTCTTCAAGATGATTTCTGTAAGCAGAAAGGAGGTTGAAAACCACCAAAGCAGTGACTGCATTGAATCAATAAGTACATATATTTTTTCAGACATTTCTTACCAAATGGCTTAGACAATAGCATCTGTTCTTATTTTTTTTTGTGCATTTCTGCTCGCACATATCAAATGCAGAAAAGCCAGAGGTTTTGTTAAACAATGGAGAGAATTTTGATGACAGCGAGTTTATGCCGCTACAATTCTGTGGGTCCAAGACCCAAAGGAAAATATAAGGGGATGTGTTCTCATTTACATCACAACACACAGGGCGCATTTAGGAATTAGCGCCACAAGGGTAATTTTAATTCTGCAGAGCACATTTATCTGCTGATGTGTGGTCCAGGAATAGTGTTTTTATTCTGCCAGTTCTGCCTCCCACTCCACCCTGCAAGAAGGAAAAACTTGCAAAGTCATTTGCAAAGAGGTTTCAAGACTGCCTGCTCCTTGTTTATTTGTACTCTCTTCACTTCTTCAGCACGATTGACAATTTTTATCCATCCTGGGGCGTGATGTGGAGTTGAGGCTTAAATAGGAGAGCAGTGGGGTAAGGGTGTCTTTCTAACAGCGGGCACTGCTTAGAGGCAGCCAGTTAGAAGACTTGCCTCATACAAATAGGTATGTGTTGGGGGCAAAAGGGAAAGCTGATATACTCTAGTGTTAACGGACTAAAGGGGTCCGTTTGCCCATGTGTATCAAGGCCCAATAAGATGCAAACAGGAGTTTGTAGCAAAGAAAGTAAGGGTTTATTTTTAGGAGTGGCCCATGCCTTGACGCAGGTGAGCTAATGCTCAAAAACCTGGCCACCTGATGGCTTCCAGGAGATGGGTTAAATGAGGGGACAGTCATTAATCATGGTAACCAAGGGAGTTAGGGTTATGGTCTTTACTCATCGGTTGAATCTAGGGCAGGGGGTGGTTGATCAGCATAGCTAGTCCGATGTCAGCCATGGCATCTTTTCATCTGGTTTTGCAGTTTTGGTCCTGGAACTAAAACACAAAGGAGGCCTAGACATTATCTCTAGTTTGACTACAACTTTGCCTCTGGGGGTCACTGGACCTGAGGCTTTGTTCATAAGATTATTTGATGCTGATCACCATAAATTTATTGTTCCTGAGGATTTAAGGATTAAGGGAGTGGCCCTACAAGGGAGAAGTAGGCAGGGGAGTCATGGAGCTGGGTGAGGCCAGTTTGAATCAAAAGGCAAGGAATGAGAAAATATCACATTAAAGAAATGAAATTTCGGCCCTGGCCGGTTGGCTCAGCGGTAGAGCGTTGGCCTGGTGTGCGGGGGACCCGGGTTCGATTCCCAGCCGGGGCACATAGGAGAAGCGCCCATTTGCTTCTCCACCCCCCCTCCTTCCTCTCTGTCTCTTTCTTCCCCTCCCGCAGCCAAGGCTCCATTGGAGCAAAGATGGCCTGGGTACTGGGGATGGCTCCTTGGCCTCTGCCCCGGGTGCTGGAGTGGCTCTGGTTGTGGCAGAGCGACGCCCCGGAGGGGCAGAGCATCACCCCCTGGTGGGCAGAGTGTCGCCCCTGGTGGGCGTGCCGGGTGGATCCTGGTCGGGCGCATGTGGGAGTCTGTCTGACTGTCTCTCCCCGTTTCCAGCTTCAGAAAAATAAAAATAAAAAAAAAAAAAGAAAGGAAATTTCTACATGGTTACACCAGTCATAAGAAACAAAGAAATACTTTAATAGGCAGGTGCAGAAACTCAGGAGTTTAACAGTCAGGGATGAATTAGCATAATTCTCCATGTGACTAGGCTCTGGGGAAGTACTTACAGTATTTTTAGTTGTGTATGATGACTAACTTAAACAAGTTTTAAGTTGAGATTGTTATATTTTGAACATGGCAAGGATTTCGGTGCAGGGATTTGTAAGCTATCATATGCATTTTGGGAGGTGGTGGATTTCCATTTGATTCTGCTAATTCCTCCTTAGCCCTTAGGATTCCCTTGATTTTAGTAATACGGATTCCTGGTGCTTCTCAATAGCCTTGGAAGGGTAGCCCTTTTTGTGTTAGATCTCTGAACACAGACCAGTTTGATAAAGTTTAGAATGTCCAGGGGAGGACGGGAGACAGCACTGAAGGCTCCAGCACCGCTCTCTCCCATGCTGCCGAGCTCTTGCTCACCAGCTCTCTCACTCTCTTAGCCCTGCTCTCGTTTGTTTGCTCTTGTAAAGCCAGCAGTCAAGGCCAGGGCCACTAACACAGCAGCCTGGCCCATGCAGGTTCGCATTGGAT
This sequence comes from Saccopteryx leptura, assembly GCF_036850995.1. NCBI lineage: Eukaryota > Metazoa > Chordata > Mammalia > Chiroptera > Emballonuridae > Saccopteryx > Saccopteryx leptura. The sequence continues at coordinate 189,123,178 of NC_089507.1, forward strand.
TCGGACAGTCGGTAAAGAAACAGCGGAGCCAAAAACTGATGGGCCATAGTTTTTAATTCTAGCTTGCACCCGGCAGGCAAGTAAAAACACATACTGGGCTCCAAAACCCAGTCACATTCAGTGCTCACAAAGCTACTGACTTATCCGAGTTTCCTAGAATCAAAGGTTTCTAGCTCACCAGACTTATTCACCTCTGTTCCCCATCTCCTTCCTTATCCCAAATACAAACTCTACACAAACTGGCATCTCACTCAGCACTCCACCATCTTGGCTGCTTCTCCTGGCCTCCTCCACGTGGCCTTTCTCTGCTCTCCTCTGCTCTCTCTTCTAATGATAATCTCAGGAACCAAGAGGGCAAACTCCCGTTTTGCCCCCACTTTATACTGTAGCTTCACAACCTCTAATCCAATATACAAAGTAGGGAAGTCTCTAATACAAAGTCACTTCTCTGAGGCATGATTGGATTGTACCACCCCACATCAAAAAGGGTGGGAAAGGCTTAATCCCAAAACCAAGCCCCAGGCTACAAGGATTCTTAACACACATTAATATCACCTGGGCGACGGCCTCACGTGGGCAGCACTATTTTTAACAAAGTGAGCATAATACATTTTATCCGCCCAACAGCTCTCCAACCTCAGCCGAATAGTCCCACACAGCAGTAATGTCCACCAGCAGCTGCAGGCTTACAGCCTGCTCGAGTCCCACATGAAAAGAGGGACTCTTCCCCAGCTGGTCCAATAAAAACCCTAGTGGGGCTCAATGGGTCTGACTTTGGCCTCTCCTTCCTGTCGATTTCTATTTATTTTCTCATCACACTGCCTTCATTTCATTTACTGAGGTGGATCTGCCAAGCAAAATGCAGTTCAAAAATGCTGTTTCTTCCACCAGACTCTTCCCTCCCATCAGGGCCAACTTAATCCCTTAGTCATCCTTCAGATCTCAGTTATATGCCATTTCCTTCATGTGAGTTGCCCCCGGTCTGTAGTGTGTGCTACAGGTTCACGTGCTGTGTCAGGTCAGGGTCACCTTGCAGCTATACCGGGGTAGCACCACGTTTAACTCCTTGGATGCCTGCAAGTCTGGTGAAGATAAGAATGAATTGTCCTACCTAGGACTTTATAATGCTCTGTTTAAAGTTCAAAATTTATTTGGAGGTAACCTATTGTTGGGCAGATAAAATGTATTATGCTCACTTTGTTAAAGATAACACGAGGAAGCCGTCGCCCAGGTGATATTAATGTGTGTTGGGGTGGGCTAAAGGCAGGCGGAATCCTTGTAGCCTGGGGCTTGGTTTTGGGATTAAGCCTTTCCTACCCTTTTTGATGTGGGGTGGTGCAATCCAATCATGCCTCAGAAGGTGACTTTGGGTTGGAGACTTCCCTACTTTGTATATTGGATTAAAGGTTGTGAAGCTACACTATAAAATGGGGGCAAAACGGGACTTGGGTCTTGGTTCCTGAGGTTAGCATGAGAGAGCAGAGAGAATAGAGCCAGCGGTGGGAGGAGGCCACGTGGAGAAGGCCAGGAGAAGCAGCCAAGATGGCGGAGTGCTGAGTGAGATGCCAGTTTGTGTAGAGTTTGTATCTGGGATAAGGAAGAAGATGGGGAACTGAGGAGAATAAGTCTGGTGAGCTAGAAACCTTTGATTCTAGGAAACTTGGATAAGTCAGTGGCTTTGTGAGCACTGAGTGTGACTGGGTTTTGGAGCCCAGTGTGTATTTTTACTTGCCCGCCGGGTGCAAGGTAGGATTAAAGGCTATGGCCCACCAGTTTTTGGCTCCATGGTTTCTTTACCGACTGTCCGAATCCAATGCGAACCTGCATGGGCTGGGCTGCTGTGATAGTGGCCCTGGCCGTGGCTTCTGGCTTTACACCTATATTAGCTTATCTATACTTCTTAGGGGATATTTGGATTAACAATTGTAAAGCCAGTAGCCACAGCCACCATCACAGCCGCCTGGCCAATGCGGGTTCGCATTAGATTCAGACAGTTGGAAAAGAAATAACGGAGCCAAGAACTGGTGGGCCATTAGCTTTAATCCTAGCTTGCACCCGGTGGGCAAGTAAAAACACTCACTGGACTCCAAAACCCACTCATTCAGTGCTCACAAAGCCACTGACTTATCCGAGTTTCCTAGAATCAAAGGTTTCTAGCTCACCAGACTTATTCATCTCTGTTCCCCATCTCCTTCCTTCTCCCTGCACAAACTCTGCACAAACTGGCTTCTCCCTCAGCACTCCACCATCTTGGCTGCTTCTCCTGGCCTCCTCCACGTGGTTTTTCTCTGCTCTCCTACAGTATGGGCTCCTCCTAGAGCTTAATCACTCTTCTCTGGAACAATGTGATCTCTCCTTTTTAAAACCTTTTGGTGTGAAAGCCCTCCCCCAAAACACATTAATACAATCACGCCCATCCCAATCAAGAAGGGCAATTAATACTATCACCTGGGCGACGGGCTTCCATGTGGGCAGCACCATCTTTAACAAAGTGAGCATAATGTATTTTATCTGCCCAACAACAATTTCCACTTGGCTTGATATAGAGCCCCCCCCCCCCAATAAATGTGCACCTGGGCTCACAGTTATCTTGATAAGGTATTCTCTGAAGTAAAGTGTGTCTTGTCCAGAGTAACTAAGATAGGAACCTGGAGTGGTTATTTATAGAAGTCTTAGACTCAATATGACAGTCTATATGCTCTCTCTGACTGGCCATATTGTACTATTTCTCCTATATTAAAACCTGTATTATAAATACCCTGTGCAATCTTCAGAGTCTTGTGATAATCTTCAATTACTCAACTTTGTGTAGATATCACATGGGACATTTTGTGATCATTCTATTGAAATATGTCTCTCCTACCAAACTGTAAGATTCATGAGGGTGCCGGCCATGCCTGATTTTGCATTTCACTTACTCCTGACACGCTATAGTGCTCGATAAATCAGTACCCATCCAGGGAAACCAAAAACCACTATAGATCTTACAAAGGGAAGTTAATGCAAGGATGTGGTAGCACAGGTGAAATAAAGAGGCTGAGAGCCTGACCAGACGGTGGCACAGTGGATAGAGCATTGGACTGGGACTCAAGAGGACCCAGGTTCAAAACCCTGAGGTTGCCAGCTAGAGCGCAGGCTTATCCAGTTTGAGCACTAGGTCACTGGTGTGGGATCACAGACATGACCCCGTGGCGCTGGCTTGAGCCCAAAGTCGCTGGCTTGAAACCCAAGGTCACTGGCTTGAACCCAAGGTTGCTGGCTTGAGCAAGGGGTCACTGGCTTGAGCAAGGGGTCACTTGCTCTGCTGTAGCCCCCCGGTCAAGGCACATATGAGAAAGCAATCATTGAACAACTAAGGAACCGCAACGAAGAATTGATGCATCTCATCTCTTTCCATTTCTGTCTGTCTGTCCTCTCTCTCTCTCTCTCTCTCTCTCTCTCACACACACACACACACACACACACACACACACACACACACACACACACACGGCTGAGGAACCATCCAGGGCACCATAAGGCAGCCCAGACATTAACAACAAAAGGAAGCTGGCACCATCCCTAGACTAGAGGGACAGAGGGAAGAGGTGGTCCTACCGAACCCAGGCACCAGGGTCACCTGGTAGAAGCTGGAACCATGGCAGGATGTAAAGGTAGGAATGGGAGCCATTGGGGAAATGGACAGATATTGGCTGGGATGGTGCCCAAGGCAGAGGGAAAGGAAAAACTATCCTGGCTTCTCCTCTCCTCCTGCTCGTCTCTCTTACCAGTGTCGGGCATTGTCTGAGTCCATCCGGGAGCCAGATGATGCAGAAACCTGGGAGAGACAATCTGAGCGGATTACTCTCCCATGATGCACCACAGGGGAAGAGCAAGGAACGGCCCAGGATTGTCATTATCAGTGCTCAGTAAACAGTTGCTGAATGAATGAATAAAACTAAATTGTGTGCAGAAAGAGTGTTGCTGGTTGATTCAAAATTTTAGTGGTATGAGCCTTGAAAGGTAGATCTATAATAAAAATACATCTGTTTCACAGACAGGGTCAGGAGACACATAGTCACCCTGGCTGCTCTCATTTAACAGTGATTCTATTGCTGATCAACTTTTATCTTCTGGTTGACCCTTTCTTTCTTTAGCTATGCAACATGTTGCTTTTACTTGAGATCCATTCAGCTCTGGCCAGAGAGCTCGGCTGGTTGGCATTTTCCTGAAGTACAGAGCTTGCTGGTTCACTTCCCAATCAGGACACATAAAGGAACAGATTGATGTTCCTCTCTCTCTCTCTTTTTCTCTCGAATCAATAAAATAAACATTAAAAAAAGAGAGAGAACCATTCAAACTTATCAGTGATAGTTTGTCCAGTGCATATTTTGTTGATTTTAGTCTTTAATTTTTATTAGGACATCCTTATTTCTCTCCCAACTTCTTTAGGAGGGAAGCATCACACTGCATGTCCCAAATTTACAGAAATAGATGGATATTTCATATCATCTTGTAAAAAATTGTTTAAAATATGGTAATCGAATAATCTCTTGTGTGTTCATGCTTCTTCAAAGGTCTATTTACTAAACATAAAAGGGAAAGACCCTCGTTATTAACACCGCATAAAACATACATACACACATCACATAATACTCAACTGTTTATCTGGGATAAAAAATCTCCAGTGAGTTCCAGAATGTTGATAGAATATTCACTTTTCCTTATTGCCCAGATAAAACTCATGATGTAGTAACAATCAGCTAAGGAGGTGAGACTATTAGTGTGAGCTTTTTGATCTGTACACATGCCCCATCATTTGTAAATGTACACATGCCCTTTCATTTGTAAATATCCCCCAGAACCCACTCACTGTTAAAGAAACACAAATCCAGGGGGAAATACTTCCTTTTACAAATACAGTGTGTCTGTAAAGTAATAGTGCACTTTTGACTGGTCACAGGAAAGCAACAAAAGAGGACAGAAGTGTGAAATCTGCACCAAATAAAAGGAAAACCCTCCCAGTTTCTGTAGGATGATGTGGCAGCATGTGCGCATGCGCAGATGATGACATAACACTGTATACAGCAGAGCAGCCCACGGCCATGCCAGACGAGATGTGGACGGTACAGAGGAAAGTTCAGTGTGTTCTGTGGCTCACTAAATTCGAATCCATGACCAAAGTGCAACGTGAATATTGGCGCATTTATAACGAAGTGCCACCACATAGGAATAACATTACTTGCGGGGATAAGCAGTTGAAAGAAACCGGCAGTTTGGTGGAGAAACCCCGTTCTGGTAGCCATCAGTCAGTGACGAGTCTGTAGAGGCTATACGGGATAGCTACCTAAGGAGCCCTAAAAAAATCTGTGCGTGAGCCCAGATTGAACTGCACTGAATAAGTATGAAACTGGGAGAGTTTTCCTTTTATTTGGTGCAGATTTCACATTTCTATCATCTTTTGTTGCTTTCCTGTGACTGGTCAAAAGTGCACCATGACTTTACGGACACACTGTATTTAGCAAATAACAGCACAGATCAGGGTACTAGTTACTTCAAATTTATATTCACGTTAGAAGCCATCTGAATTCTTTCTTTTCACACCACCCTCCTTAAAAACAAACTATAGACAGAATGGTTCTCTTGGGCACCTTTATGTCCACATAGTGAATTTGTTAAATGGTGAATTCAATAACAATTGTTAAACTAACTGCCCCGGGCTGATTCATTTGTACCAATTAGACATGACCTTATTCTGAGCATGGGGTTGTATGCATCTTTCTGACTCTCATGTTTCTAATGTTCAATGATTGATATCATGCTCAACTCGTTTGAAGAAACAGAAACTGCCAGTGGGATTTGTGAATTGCTTTCCTCTTTTAAGTAGCTGCTGAATCAGTTCCCATTGCCATTCTTGCTCATACTTTATTCTTTAAGAGTGTTTTAGACAAGTTTGAAAGTCTGTATCAGTTATGTTTCTTTAAAAGAGAAAGCTTGATTATACAGAATGATCCTCAAGAAGTCACTGTCTGAAACTTCGCACCCAAACCCTACACACAAAAGCGTGTCAATTATAAAGGATGCTGTCTGTGCCCTACCCAGATTTCCTTTACCATTGTCAGCTGCTGTGGTTGGTGGTTGCTTTTGGCTCAGAGCTACCCATTTTGAGGAAGATTGCCTTTGACTGATTGGAGCCACCTTGCCTCTGTAAGATTTCTGATGACTTCCTGATATAGGCTATAATATCAGTAATAGCCTATGGGCATGGGAATCTCGGTATATTTCATTCTTCATAGCTTACTATGGGATCAAGCTGAGCCTAACATTCTCTTCTTTAAGTCTTTTATTTAAAAAAAAATTTTTTTAGAGACAGAGAGAGTCAGAGAGAGGGATAGACAGACAGGAATGGAGAGATGAGAAGCATCAGTCATTAGTTTTTCGTTGCGCATTGCGACTTCTTAGTTGTTCATTGATTGCTTTCTCATATGTGCCTTGACTGTGGACCTTCAGCAGACTGAATAACCCCTTGCTGGAGCCAGCGACCCTGGGTCCAAGCTGGTGAGCTTTTTGCTCAAGCCTGATGAGCCCGCGCTCAAGCTGGCGACCTCGGGGTCTCGAACCTGGGTCCTTCTACATCCCAGTCCAACGCTCTATCCACTGTGCCACCGCCTGGTCAGGCTATTTTTTATTTTTAATCCTGTTTCCCTCATGCCCTTAAAAATGTCTCCTGGAAGCATCCCTCAATAAAGCACTTGTGCAAGAGTTTGTCTCTGGGGCTCTGTTTCTTGGAAGTTAGACCTAAGACACTATTTTATTACCTAATTATTTAGACTTTAGAATTGGTTAAGCTCTGAGGGGAAAAATAAACATTTGGTTGACTATCCACTAGAATTACTGTGACTTGAATGAACAATTATTGCCATAGAAAATGAGTGGTCCTTTTCATTTTCTGTTTATAGAAAGTAGATAAATAGCATCCCTATATATTTATATTTAAATCACTTCAACTGGCACTCTTCAAGTATATCTGCTTCAACGAACCTTTATTCTTCTGGTTGTCTAGGCCTGGGTCCTCATCCCTGTGCCTTCTTTTGACTTACCTTGCAACTGGGGAATAAAGGGGGTTAAAAACAACCGCTCACTGAGCACAGACTTTGTGTAGGCACCAAACTAGAAACCTACCGATGTCATTTCATTTGAGTTTCACAATAGCTTATTGAGAGACACATTATTAAATTATAGTTCCTCTGCATTTAGATAAGGTGACATGTCAGTTCTTCGGAATCGATCCTGAATTTAGACTTTTGGAGGTTCCCCCAACAATAGGGAAGCTCACCCTTGTTGAGTTTTGTCACTTTCTTGTCCTGCTTTACCCCTTGACCCCTCACTGGGGTCACCTGGGAGCATTTCCTTAACAAATCACTTGCTCCTGAATTCTTGACTCAATGTCTCCTTCTGAGAGACTCTTAACTAAGTCAAGATACATATAGGGATAAAAGAGGCAAAAACTAATAAAATCACTGGTATTTTTGACTTCTAGGACAACTTATATTTTTTCAAAATAAAATTTTGTTGTTTATTGCAAAGTAATACATGTTCATGGTAAAAAAGAAAAATGGAAAATATGAATAAACCAAAACAAGATAATAAAATGTAATTTATAATGTTAAAACCCACAAAAATGACTATTTATGTGTGTTGCATATTTATAAATCTGAGATTATTATATTGTATATATGTTATTTTTAATGATTTTTTTTTTTTTTTTTTGTATTTTTCTGAAGCTAGAAACGGGGAGAGACAGTCAGACAGACTCCCGCATGCGCCCTACCGGGATCCACTCGGCACGCCCACCAGGGGGCGACGCTCTGCCCACCAGGGGGCGATGCTCTGCCCCTCCAGGGCGTCACTCTGTCGCGACCAGAGCCACTCTAGCGCCTGGGGCAGAGGCCAAGGAGCCATCCCCAGCGCCCGGGCCATCTTTGCTCCAATGGAGCCTCGCTGCAGGAGGGGAAGAGAGAGACAGAGAGGAAGGAGAGGGGGAAGGGTGGAGAAGCAGATGGGCGCTTCTCCTGTGTGCCCTGGCCGGGAATCGAACCCCGGACTTCTGCACGCCAGGCCGACGCTCTACCACTGAGCCAACCAGCCAGGGCCTTAATGATTTTTTAAAATGTAACTTTGACAGATTGTCTTTTTATGCCAGGAAATTTTTCTCTAAAAAATCTTTTATATGCCTATGTAGAATCCTGGAGTATAAATTGGAGTATAATTTGTGGGGGGCAGTGGGACCAAGCTCCTGGGTAATGTTGATGTGCTTGTTCATGGACCACTTTTTGGAAAACACTGGTAGCCTTATAGGACTACCAAAGAACTTTGGCTTTGCTCTGTTTGGGTTTAGTGTTAAATTCAGAAAAAAAAAAAAGAGTAAGACTTGTCATTCACACTTCCTCTCAGCTTATGTTTGCAAATGGCTGAGGGTGACCTAGGATGCCAGCAGAGTGTGATAACCTCTGCATATCTGCTGTTGCAGCCCCATTTCTCATGTTCCTGAGTGAAACCAGGGTAGGCATTTTCCCTCACATTCAAGAGTCCTCTAATTATTTTAGATAACAAAATGTCATGTTCTCAGGAACCAGCTTGAAGGGGATTCCCCTAGCCAAATCTAGGACAATTTAATTATCTAAATAAATAATGAGAGCAAAGGATTATAACCCATTAAATAAGAAAAAGAACACATGAGTCTATTCCGATTTAAGTACATAAATCAATGGGGGAAGACTCAGAATCATAATATCACACAGATGTCTTGGTTTGGGTTCTCACAGAAGGAATCCTGAGACAAGATTTTGGGTATAAGTATTTGGGAGATGATCTCAATAAAGACCAGAAGGGGTGGAGAAAAGTGAGAACACAGGGCGGAGAAGGAGGCCAATGAAGGATGTGTTATCATCCAAGTCACCACTGTGGGCGACTTGATCTTAATACGCCTGGGGGGGCTCTAGAAGTCAGTGTAAACATATACTTTATTTTATTTATTACTTTTTTAAGTGAGAGGCAGGAAGACAGACAGACAGATTTCCACATGCGCTCTGGGATCAGCCTAGCAAGCCCCCTACAGGGTGATGCTCTGCTTATTTGGGGCCGCTGCTCCATTGCTTGGCAACTGAGCTATGTTAGCACCAGAGGCAAAGCCCTGGAGCCATCCTCAGGGCTCAGGGCCAACTTGCTCTTGCTTGAACCTTTTGAGCCATGGCTGTGGGAGGAGAAAGAGAGAGAGAGATGGAGGAGGGGTAGAGAAGCAAATAGTAGCTTCTGCGTGCCCTGGCTGGGAATTGAACCCGGGACTTCCACACACTGAGCCAATGATCTATGACTGAGCCAACCAGCCAGGGCAAACATATACTTTAGAATAATCCCACCAGAATGATGAGGAAGCTGGGGTGTCAATCGATACACTGAATCTGTTCAGTCACTGCTTGAGGGCACTTATACCCCACATACTCTGACTCCTACAGTACCAGTTTAAGCGTCAGAGGCAGCGCTCTAGCATCTGGAAGTCAGGTGTGAGGATGCTACAATCCCAAAGCAGAGAAAAGGGCGGAGTGCTGACAGTGTCTGCCAGAGGTGTCAAAGTTTTGCTAACCCAACAGATATCACTTATAATAATGTGTGAGAAACAAATATAATAATGTGTGAGTCCTTCCTAAATGGACTAAAGATTCATCCTCTTCCCTACTATTAAATTGTTTTCATCAATTTCCAGGATTAGCTTGATCAGGTGGTGGCACAGTGAATAGAGTATTATAGCCTGGGATGCTGAGAACCCAGGTTTGAAACCCAGAGGTTACCTACACTCTGAAATGAGTGTAGGGACACTGGCTTGGGCATGGGATCATAGATATGATTTCATGGTTGCTGGCTTGAGCCCAAGGTCACTGGCTTGAACAAGGGGTCACTGGCTCTGCTGTAGCTCCTGAGTCAAGGCACGTGTGAGAAAGCAATCAATGAACAACTAAGGTGCTGCAACCATGAGTTAATGCTTCTCATCTCCCTTCCTTCCTGTCTGTCTGTCCTGATCTGTCCCCCTATCCTCTTAAAAAAGGGTTACATCTTTAGCAGACATAATGGTGTGCATTTAGTAAATTTTTTTATAATAATGTTATATTTATAACCAAAATGCCATTTATATCCGCTATAATCTTAAGGATGAGAGGATTTATCCAGAATGACATGTAATTCTTTGCAAAACAGAACACACTTTGTCTAGAAAGCTCAGAATATTTATAGTTGTTAAAGCAAAAACAAATATTTGCTTAAAAACACTTAATTTGTTGATTGCTTTGGCTTTGACGGAAATACCCACTTTCTCCAAAGTTCGGTCCTTGGGCCTCGAAATGTTCAACCCAAGACTCAACCTCTGTGGTTTAGTTCTTGAAAGCAGCCTCCAGTGCTCGAGCTTTCTCTGTGATGTTCTTCTGAAAGGGCATCATGAAATCTTCGAAGTCCACCTCGTAAGTGAACCTCTCCCTCCGCAGTTCCCTCTTCCTGATCAGCTCTGCCGTTGTGGCTTTGGGACTCCAGACCTTAAATAGAAAACCACATCCAGAGCACGTATGAGTATGGGCGCCGATCAACATGCTATATCCAGATAATTTTCCATATGGTTCATTTGAAACTTCCACATTTACTTCTAAACCTATTTTAACTTGTTTTTTTTTTTCCTCTTACGCGACACCAGTGGTTACATGGGCATCACTGTTTCTGATGCTGACTATTTGGACAGCTGACATGCTCTTTAGTTACCTCTCTGATGGCTTGTGGGCCAGCTGCTGTTCTTTTTAGAATGTCTAAACCAGAAAGCAATGAAATTAGGTCATTTCATTTACTACTATTATGGGGAAATCAAAATTATTTTCATAGTAGAAGGCCGAGAAAGCTGGTGGTCTCTTTTTCAGCACGGTTTGATGGGCATTGGCAAGTTCATTCTTATTCTCTAAAGATGTCTCCACCTATTTAATTGTAGATGTCTCAGGAAGCTACTGAATAAATCTACTCTTTATTCAACTCCTATTAATTAAGGAGTTGGTGGTAGCAATTACAAAGAAGAAGTGTTGAGTCTAAGTTACCCAAGGGAAGGTATCTCTAGCACTTAGTGACTAAATGGCTATAGGGAATGATATTGACCAAAGGAGACTTTAATCTGTCAAGGAAAATGAGAATGTCAATATAGAAACCGTAACAGAGGGAGCCAGATACTGGGAGCTAAACAAGTTGGACTAGCTGAGTCAGAAGTAGCAGGACCTGGCAAAAGGACATCTTCAAATAGTAACTATGAAAAGTAACCTTTTGTCTTTAGATTGGGTGTTTTACATAAATCGTATTGGAAAAATGACATTATGACTTTATACCATGTTATGAAAATCTTTCCAAAATACCTACCCTTCGTGGAATGAATGTAATGTCCACTTTCTTGGTATAACCACTAGCGATCAGTGAATTGAGATGAACTACATTATCCTTGCGTATTTTCTTTTCCTCTAATACGGTTGGTACAGTATAAAATGAAAGTGATTCCTGGAGACAAGACAAAAGAAAATCACTATTAATTCCACAGACATGTATACACTAACATTATTTGCTGTCCTACATTTCACTCTGAAGCCAGAAAACTAAAAACTAAAAATGCTACTAATTAAATTATAACTTGAAATGAAATAGAATGTTATTTTAACTTTGGGTAGGGAGAGATAATTAGTTTGCCTTATTTAACTCTACTTAATTAGTAGCATCAGTGACACATCTCATAAATCCTCAAGGTATCTATCTCTGACCTGTAGGCATTCATTAGTCAGAAGGATGTATTCTTACTGAAATGATCATTGTGCACACAGTAGCCCCGTTAACAGATTGAGCCTTCTTCACCTCTATCTATCCTTAATCTTGTCCTTCCTACCACCTACACTTCCTCTTCCCACTTGATAACATTGAAGCTTTTCCTTCTTAACTTTCATCCTTTGCCATGGGTCTGCAAGAATCTCCAGGGATGCTAAAAGAAGCTTCTAGCCTAGAAATGCACTTAGAGCTTCCCTGCTAATGGCAAAGCCTTAATGTCTCAGAAATCCCCATGGGCAACAACCTCAACTTTCTCCTGGTAGTGTAGAGGTGCCCACACCCCTCCAGATTACCGGGTCAGTGGATTTGGTGCTTTACACATTTTAAAGTCATACTGCATTACATTCTTCCAAGTTACAAGTGGCTTGGGCAGGAGTGGTTTAAGATGAGAAATGAAAGAGTATAACATCAAAATGAAGGATCACCAAGCTTTACTTTATTCCTCATAAGGGTTACCCTCCTTCCCTTTTGGGCCATCTATTTAAATCTTTATAATTCAGGACCAAATTTACCTATTATATATATATATGTGTGTGTGTGTGTGTGTGTGTATGCACATATACAAAAATGCATATATATCCATCATCAGTTCTTGTTTTTCAACGTTCTAATTGTATCTGGCAAACCAACTTGATTTTTGTGTGGATTCTGTTTGCAACAAATACTTTTAGACTTCTCAATAATAAGAATTTCCTTGCTAGATATATTATTTTTCTTTTTCATTGATTGATTTTAGAAAGAGAGAGAGAGAGAAGCATCAACTTGTTGTTATACTTAGTTGTTCCATTTAGTTGTGCACTCATTGATGGCTTCTAGTACATGCCCTGACCAGGGATCAAACCCACAATCTTGGTGTGCCAGGACGATGCTTTATCCATTGAGCAATCTGGCCAGGACAAGATATTGCTTTAAAGGTATTGCATAATGGTGCTGAAATGACAGGTTGTCTATTATTTGGCCTGTGTTGTTTAACAGTATGTAAATAGTGCCACCACTGTCCCATTCCCCAACAAGTTTTTAAGACATTCCAGTTACTTATCGAATACTTTTCTTACCTCTTGTTTCTTCATTTCAGGGCCTTCAGGTCTTACTTTAAAAGGTGCCTTGCCTTTCAGTTTTTGGTTTTCTGATGGTTTTGGCATATTATCTAACTTTTCTTTAATCAAATCAATTATTCTGTAGTCAGCATATGCCTTTGCAACATCCATGGCAGTGTGGCCTGTTTTAAACATAAGCCCAGAGCTATAATAAACAGGTGAATAAGAAACCAGGTAGAGAAATCTCAGCACCTCAGCCCTGAGCATGTGGTAACAAGGGTGTTTCTAAAGCAACTGGTAGGTGTAAGGTCACAGAGTTGGATCAGATATTCTCAAAGGTGAACCCAGCTCCAAAATCTCGTAATTAAAATATCATTTACTGGCTAAACCACTTTTTCTTGTTAATATTTTGAGGATGTTTCTTAAAAAGTTGATAGGGAATCTTGGTAGGTTACATTTTGAATACCTGATGACTGGTTCTCATTCCACACTGTGCACATTTCCTTTCATTTCATGTGACAATCTGATGTTGTCCTCCCCTTTCCATGATGTAAGGAGGTATATTTTTAGAGGCCTGGGGAAACTGATGGTCACAAGTGTCCTGTGTGAATGACTAGACTTTATGACACTTGTAATGTCCTCAGGCAGGCGTGGCACGATACTACCCAGGACTGAAGCAGCCCGAAGCAGCCAGGGGTGTAATGCTCTTCTTCAAAAAGAAGCAACAGGCTCCACTGTAAGATAATGCCTCCAGTAAGGAGCTCAAATATTTAATCAAATGATTTTTTATTCTTCCCTAGTGATATTTATAAGTTAGGCCTTCCATTTACTTCCTAGAGAGAGCCTCAACTTTTTTTTTTTTTTTAATGAGAGGAGGGGAGATAGAAAGACAGACTTCTGCATGTGCCCCAACCCAGATCCACCCAGCAACCCTCGTCTGGGGCTGATGCTCAAATCAACCACACTATTCTCAGAGCCTAGGGCTGATGCTCAAACCAACCAAACCACAGGCTGTGAGAGAGGAAGGGAGACTAAAGGGGTAGAGGGAGAGAAAGAAAAGCAGATGGTCACTTCTCATGTGTGCCCTGACCGGGGATCAAACCCAGATATCTACATGTCGGGCTGATGCTCTACCCATTGAGCTAGCTGGCCATGGCAGAGACCCTCAATTTAGAAATGACTTTGCCCAGCTTTAGACGGACTCCAAATCCAGACACTTTAAACGATGCCAAATATTCATACTAGAAATTGAGAGTTGAAACAGTGCGATAACTCAAGGTGATCTGCACACTGGTGAAGGCCACAGTGTAATGGTCACTGGGCCACAATGAAATAAGCACAGCAACTAAGTGTTAAGTATTTATAAATTTTTGTAGCCATATGGTAGAAGAGTTTTCTGTCGTTTGAATCTAATAATAAATGTTTGGGCTGTATTTTGTGGTGTTTTTCCACTTTCTTTTTCTAGTAAATAATTTTTTCTTGTATTTTGCAAAAGTATCAATCCATAAAAGATTGCAAACATAAAGAATTGGCCCTTTAACACCAGTGATTTGAAAAACACTGAGTATAAGACAAACTCCCATAACATTTAACTCAGGCTTATATTTGCTGCAGTAATTCAGGGGAAAATGTGGTCGTACAAGAATCAGAAGGGGTTTGGAATCAAATATAACTTCTCCTTTTCTAACCCTAATCTCCAACAATGTGAACACATACCTTTTCTATTTTCCAGCTGGAATTTAGCGCCGATATCAAGCAGGTATTTGACAGTGTCCAGTCTACAGCTCTCAATGGCTCTACTTAAAGGGGTTGAGTTGTTGATCGAAACTGCATCTATCATGGCTCCGGATTTCACAAGAAGCTCAACAATGTCTTGTTGGCCTGCGTGGCACGCAAAATGAAGCGGAGTCCACAGAAAATTATCTGTTGCATTAACATTAGCCCTACAAGATAAGAAAGATGCGCATGATAAAAATATGGGTTGTTCCACCTGACCTGTGGTGGCGCAGTGGATAAAGTGTCAACTTGGAACTCTGAAATTGCCAGATCGAAACCTCTAGCTTCCTTAGTTAAGGCACATGTGGAAGTTGATGCTTCCTGCTCCTCCCCCCTACTCTCTCTCTCTCTCTCTCTTTCTCTCCTTCCTCTCTAAAAAAATGAATAAATTAAAAAAAATATATATATATGGGTTGTTCCAAGCACCAGAGGCTATAAATGGTAAATAAGACTTCAGGGATTTATCAACTTGTTCAACTATAAACTTTTCTTGTCAAGTGTTCTGAATCATCTGATAGTCTCAACTTTGTGTATATATACTGCTCACAAAAATTAAGGGACATTTTAAGGCAAAAAAAAATATATATATATATGCACATTTTTTTTTTTAGTTTTAAAAAACATTCAAGTCTGACCAGGTGGTGGCGCAGTGGATAGAGCATCATCCAGGGACACTGAGGACCCAGGTTCAAAACCTCAAGGTCGCCAGCTTGAGCGTTAGATCATAGACATGACCCCAAGGTCACTGGCTTGAGCAAGGGGTCACTGGCTCAGCTGGAGTCTCCTGACCAAGGCACATATGAGAAAGCAATCAATGAACAACTAAGGTGCTACACCTGCAAGTTGATGCTTCTCATTTCTTTTCCTTCCTGTCTGTCCCTGTCTGTTCCTCTCTTTCTTTCTCTTTCTCTCTAAAAGAAAATATATATATATATATAAAATAGAAAGTGTTCAAGATTTGCCTGACCAGGTAGGTGATGGTGCAGTGGATAGAGCATCAGCCTGGGATACTGAAGACCCAGGTTCCAAACCCCAAGGTCACTGGCTTGAGTGTGGGATCATAGACTTGGTTGCTGGCTTGAGCCCAAAAGTCAATGGCTTGAAGCCCAAGGTTGCTGGCTTGAGCAAGGAGTCACTGGCTTGGCTAGAGATACCTCTGGGATCAAGGCACATATGAGAAAGCAATTAATGAATAACTAAGGTGTTGCAATGAAGAATTGATGCTTCTTATGTCTTTCCCTTCCTGTCTGTACCCATCTCTCTCTCTCACTAAATAATGATAATAATAATAACACTGAATGTTAACTATAATTGAAAAAAACCACTCAAGATCCTGGATGTTATAATTTTGCAAAGGTTAAAATCAAAGAAAATTATAAAACTGAATCCAATGAAGATAAAAGCTGACAAAATATGTTATATTATTCTATTTTGTGTCTATTTCTGCATGTTATAATTTTTTTTTTTTTTTTGAGACAGAGAGAGAGAAAGCATCAACTCATTGTTCCACTTAGTTGTGCCATTGATTGCTTTTCATATTGTGCCCTGACCTGCGCTGGAACCAGTGACTTTGAGGATGGAGCCAGCACCGTCAGGGTCGAGCCCTGATTGGGACTCAAACCTGAAATCCCAAGATGGAGATGGTAACCCCAGGTTTAAGCTGGCAACCTGTGCTTACTGACCCCAGGATCAAACCAGTGACCTCTGTACTCTGGGAAGACACTCTATCCACTGAGCCACTGGCCAATGCAACTATGAATTTTTTTTATTTTTTTTTCATTTTTTTTTTCTGAAGCTGGAAACAGGGAGAGACAGTCAGACAGACTCCCGCATGTGCCCGACCAGGATCCACCCGGCACGCCCACCATAGGGCGAAGCTCTGCCCACCAGGGGGCGATGCTCTGCCCATCCTGGGCGTCGCCATGTTGCGACCAGAGCCACTCTAGCGCCTGGGGCAGAGGCCACAGAGCCATCCCCAGCGCCCGGGCCATCTTTGCTCCAATGGAGCCTTGGCTGCGGGAGGGGAAGAGAGAGACAGAGAGGAAAGCGCGGCAGAGGGGTGGAGAAGCAAATGGGCGCTTCTCCTGTGTGCCCTGGCCGGGAATCGAACCTGGGTCCTCCTCACGCTAGGCCGACGCTCTACCACTGAGCCAACCGGCCAGGGCTCTGAATTTTTTAAATGCACTTCATTATTAAAATTCTAAGTACTATAATATATTACTTTATATTTTAATCCTTTTAAAATATTTTCTGGGCCCTGGCCAGTTTGCTCAGTGGTAGAGCATCGGCCCAGCCTGTGGATGTCCCAGGTTCGATTCCCAGTCAGGGCACACAGGAGAAGTGACCATCTGCTTCTCCACCCCTCACCCTTCTTTCTCTCTTCCCCTCCCACAGCCATGGCTTGATTGGATTGAGTGAGTTGGTCTCAGGTGCTGAGGATGGCTCCATGGCCTTCACCTCAGGTGCTAAAAATTGATTCTGATCGCAACAGAGCAACATCCCGGATGGGCAGAGCGTCTCCCCATAGTGGGCTTGCTGGTGGATTCTGGTCAGGGTACATGCGGGAGTCTGTCTCTCTGCATCCCCTCCTCTCATTAAAAAGAATAAAAAATTTAAAAAATTAAAGATTTTCTGTCCAAAAGTTAAAGTCTTCATTAGTTGCTTTATACTCTCCCTTGATAATATACAATTTGAACCCTTTTTGACATTAAACATTTGTAGTGATAACATCTTTTATCAAGTATAGTATCACTGTTCTAATAAGTACTTTACATATTTTAACTATTTTTTTTTTTTTTTTTGCAACAGGAACAGAGAGAGAGATAGAGTGACAGATAAGGACAGACAGGAAGGGAGAGAGATGAGAGAAGCATCAATTCTTCCTGCAACACCTTAGTTGTTCATTGATTGCTTTCTCATATGTGCCTTGACTGGAGGGCTACAGCAGAGCGAGTGACCCCTTGCTCAAGCCAGTGACCTTGGGCTCAAGCCAACAACCTTTGGGCTCAAGCCAGAGACAATGGAGTCATGTTCAATGATTCCACACTCAAGCCAGCGACCCCACGCTCATGCTGGTGACCTTGAGGTTTCAAACCTGGGTCCTCTATGTCTCAGTTTGATGCTCTGTGTCCACTGTGCCACCACCTGGTCAGTAGTTTAGCTAATTTTATCTTCAAAAAATTCTGTGAGCTGAGTCCCATTAGGTGCCCAACATAAAAATAAGAAAACCGAGGCATGAAAGGTTAAGAAAGTCATCCCAGATTATTTAGTTACAGTAAAAAAGGGAGTTAAACCTGAGTAATTGCTTTAGTTTAAAAAGTGAAATGAGCTTGACCTGTGGTGGTGCAGTAGATAAAGCCTCGACCTAGAATGATGAGGTTGCCAGTTCGAGACCCCAGGCTTGCTGGGTCAAGGCACATACAAAAAGCAACTGCTACGAGTTGATGCTTCCTGCTCCTCCCCCTTCTCTCCTTCTCTCCCTCTTATCCCCTCCTCTCCCTAAAATAAATAAATAAAATCTAAAAAAGAGTGAAATGGAAACATCACACTATAATATTTTTATTTATTTATTTATTTATTTATTTATTTATTTATTTATATTTTTCTGAAGCTGGAAACGGGGAGAGACAGTCAGACAGACTCCCTCATGCGCCCGACCGGGATCCACCCAGCACGCCCACCAGGGGCGATGCTCTGCCCCTCCGGGGCGTTGCTTTGTCGCAACCAGAGCCACTCTAGCGCCTGGGGCAGAGGCCAAGGAGCCATCCCCAGCGCCCGGGCCATCCTTGCTCCAATGGAGCCTTGGCTGTGGGAGGGGAAGAGAGAGACAGAGAGGAAGGAGGGGGTGGGGGTGGAGAAGCAAATGGGCGCTTCCCCTATGTGCCCTGGCCGGGAATCGAACCTGGGTCCCCCGCACTCCAGGCCTACGCTCTATCACTGAGCCAACCGGCCAGGGCCATTATAATATTTTTAAAGATATTTATGAATGAACCAAAGAAAAGACTGCTCTCTTTGGAGATAGAAATCAAACACGTCCTTAGTCATCACAGCCAACATCCCACTTGTAGGAATGTGTTGGGATTCTCCTCTACACACAAAAAGAGGCAGATTAGAAAGTGACTACATGGAGAATAAAAAAATATAAACACGTATTAAAAAGTCACTCCCCATAACATGAATAAATTCTAGAGATCTGCTGTACAATATTGTGATTATAGTTAATACTATATTGGATACTTAATATTTGTTAAGAAGCTAAATCTCATGTAATGTTCTTACCACAATAAAAAAAATTTTAAGTTTAAAATAAAATGAAAAGCAACTCCACACCAACTAGGTAAAGCTCTCTGGTCAAATTAACTTCCCTCAGGAGGGAAGTGGTACCCCATCAGAAGACTTCTACCCCCAGAGTGAAAACTTCTTGGCCTTCACTTTACGCATAGTTGTTGGAAAGCCCTCTCTGTAGAATACACTCCTGTGTTCCTGATAGTGTGGTGTCCCAAATAAGACCTAGGTTTCAGGAGCGAAGCATTTTCCTGTGTTAACTCAAAGTCTGCAGTTAAATGTCTTAGCTTTCCTATCACTTCCTTGAAATGTGAAGTCATAAAAATTTAAACCCCACCCACACCCAGAAAACGTACCCTTTTTCAAGAAGAAACTTGACCACGTCTATATTTCCACTCGCACAAGCAGTCATTAGTGGTGTTTTGTAATAAGTATCCTTCATATCCACGGGTACTCCTGATTCAAACGCCTTTTTCAGAGAAGCCAGGTCTCCTGACTTGGCGATAAAATTAATATTTGAAAATTCCTTGGCTGGATCATCAATGTACCAAGCAGAGTCATCCTGAATGGGATGTTCCGGTGGGTGATCCCGATTAAACCGGCTGCAATCAGTTACATTCTGGTAGGTTTCAATCATGTACAAGGGTGGCCCGCCATCGCTCCTGCGTGGAAACGCACTGTCAGGAATGATGCAGATTGGGAGGGGTGCAACGAACTTGCCTTTCTTTACCCTTTTGACTATCCCTTTTTTCTTCTTCTTAGCCCCATAGGATCCCAAGACATAAGACTTGTTCAAGTATTTGGTGCCCTTAAAGAAATCGTTAATGTTGACTCCTCCTCCCCGGGATTTTTCATGAAGTTGAGCTACGTAAGACAGCTGTTCCGAGGTCACTAGCTCTTCTTGCCTCTCCTCCAGCACCATCACAAAGTCATCCTTGCTGACCGTCCCATCGCCCCTGTCCACAAAGGAAAAGGCCTCCCGCAGGGAAGCCTCATGTTCTATTGACCAATCGTGAAGTCGAAGGGCCCAGAGTGGGTTTGGATTTTTGGCTCCGGGGCGGGCCAGTTTATTCGCGGTTTGCTCCGCCCTCCGGATTTCTTTGCTTGCCGCTTTGAAGCCGCCTTCCTTAGCCAGAGCCCTGGGTGTCTTATGCTCTATATTCTTCCATTTCAAGTCACATCCTAAAACGTGAAGCAGCATTGTTAGGGGTGGTACCAAGGCACTCTACAGCTCTACAGATGACATTCATCCAATGGCTTCCCTAATTTCAAGTGTTTAGTTGAAAAGTTGTCCCCAGATTATTCATACCTAGCGATGAGCACATTTAGCTATTATAATTACAAAATGAAGCTGTTATTTATTCATTTATTTTTCGTACTTCACTTTGATGAATTCTGAGGGAGATATGTTCCCAATTTACATTATCTGCCCCCAAAGGGTGAAACCTGTAAACAGCTACATGAAAAGATAAAACACTCTATAGTTAAGAAAATTAATCACCAATGTTTTTCAAGATTAATACTTCCTTTACTATTGTCAAAAATTAAAAATTTTTGTTTAGGTTAAGTTTATTAGTAACAGAGAAAGGGTGTGGAGGCAATAAAGATGCTAACATTTTTATATTGGACAGTTTTAGGAACAGTGACTTATTGGGAAGCGGTCTCGATAGTATAATTCTATAGTGTAATGATTCCATAATAATTCTGAGTATGCTGATTTTACTGAGCTTATTTGCTTATTCAAGGTGTCTGTCCAGTTATCTACCATCTCTGAAGCCACTCCTGTATTCATCCCAGCACTGTGGATCCAAATATTATGAAAGCTGTTTAGGTTTACCCTTTTCTGCTCCCATTTCCTCCTAGTAAGACACCTTTATGTGGATAAACGACTAAGATATCTCAGCCTAAAGATCTGAAGGCAGTTTTCCTCTCCTTCTGATGTGGGAGACGCTTTGTCTCCTTCTTTGTGATTAGCAAATAAAGATCCATTTATTCCCCGTTTGACTTATGTTCCTTGAGGTCGAGCTCTCCACTTTAGGGGCTGGTGCTATAGAACTCAAGCAGCCAAAGGCCGAAGGGAAGGAGAATTCTCCAAGGGGTGGGTGCTTCAGGAGAACGACGCCCAACTACCCACATCTGTCCCTGGACAGGATACTCACACTGCTTATAGGGACTTGTAAATTGTTCCTGCTACAGGACCAAGGGCAAAAGAGTATAGTGAGGAAGATAGTTTAATGTGGGAAAATAATTTAGCCTCTAAGTGAAGTGTAGGAGAGACTAAACCCACAGAATTGACTCAGATATGAGCATTTTTATTGCTCATGGTTTCTTCCTGCTTGGATTGTGTTATGGTAAACTTGCTATTGAACAAGTTCCAAAGGGAGATGTAAACAGGTTTTGACCAGGAGTGAAGATGTGAACATATTTTGACCAGGAGTTGATTAGTGTAGCTGTTGGGAGCTAATAGTACAGGTGTTTGAAAATGATAAAAATTAACCCCAAAATGTATGTAAACATGTTATTGAACTTGTAACTTGTTATTGAACAAGACTTAAATAGGCATGGTGGCCGACTCATATAAATATCTAAGGGACTGAAGCTTCGAGACCCTCTCTCCTTCTATTGCTGTTCCCTGCCGATGTCCGAACATCACAGATGCTTGGAAACTTCATCCCACTGAGCAAGGTAGTTTGGAGCCCCATTGTGAGGCCCATGGCTGTGGCCATACGGATTC
The DNA here is from genome assembly GCF_036850995.1 of Saccopteryx leptura. Lineage (NCBI taxonomy): Eukaryota > Metazoa > Chordata > Mammalia > Chiroptera > Emballonuridae > Saccopteryx > Saccopteryx leptura. Next base: position 189,144,880 of record NC_089507.1, read on the forward strand.
ACACTGAATTTAAGCAGATGGTAAAGGAACTATGGAGCCAGAAAATGGTGGGCCATTCCATTTATAAGAGTCTTGCAACAGCAGAGGAGCAAGCAGGCAGGGAAAACCACTTTCCTCTCCCTGCACTGACATCGGAGAGGCCAGGGAAGTGGGGATCCCTTCTCTGGCAAACAGTAGCAAAAAATGGCCCCTCCCAATGGTGACAGGCAATCCGCAATTTACAATCTGCCACCCTGGGGGCAAGCACCTGCAGCCTTACGTAGACTATACACACATGGTGCTGCCCTGTGCTCATGAACCAATCAGGCAAAGTACAAGGGAGCAAGCCTAACACTCCGGTTTGCCCAACACCCTTCGAAGCCGAACCTGGGCTGAGCTGGCCCCTCGTCTGAACTGTGAGTGAATTAACGCTGACGTGCCTTTTACCTTGCATTTTGTCTCTGTCTCTAAATTGAACTGAATTCTTCTAACATGTCCTAAACCCTTGTTCACCAGCCGGGAACATATTCTTCTGGAGGGTCACTACAACAGATTGACTTACATCTAAGATTTTGATTGAGTTGAATCTGAGATTTTAAAGGTGGAAATGTATCTGATAATGCTGCTGCTATGGAATTGGGTCACTTATGTCAGATCTGGTGATGTAGTTGTATTGTGAACACACAACAAAATCCAGATCATTTTCAGACATGTTTTAAAACCACAGTCTAGTCTTAACAATTCTGCCACAAAAATAAATCTTTTCTTTATGATTGAGCCATAGGCATGGCTCAGGCTCTGGCCCTGTGCTTCTCAATTAGTATATGTTTGGTGATACTTGTACCAAAAAGAAAAGCAATTGACACGTTAAAGTTGAGGAAGCTTTTCTCAATCTGGGCAGATGTTTAGTTTTTAGAAATACACCATGTTAAAAATAAAATGTCAGAATAAACTGCTGATTGTGACAGATTTGAAAATAAGACTGATGGGATGGTTTATGAGGGCTAAAATTGCATTTGACATGTTTTTCTTTATTTGTTAAAGTATTTCTTATTTTGGAGAATGGAGGAAGAGTAATCAGTTATTATACCATTAGTTATGCAGGCACATCAGTCTTATTTGTCATGTTAGTGGTTACAGTATAGGCTCTCTAGGTCCCAGGGACTTCTGGAGTTCTGTGCCTGTGTCAGAAGATGATAAGTTTTGCCTATTTCTCATAAATTAGAAAAAAAAAAAGACACTAGGATAAACTTCATACAGTTCTATATTTAACAAAGAATTAACAATTTTTAATTGGGGTAGTGAACACAAAATATAATATACAGATGATTTATAGAATCATACACCTGAAACCAATATAATTTTATTAACCAATGCCACCCCAATAAACTCAGTTAAAATTTAAAAAAAAGATTTAAAAATTTGATGTACATTCAATTAGCATATAATTAACACCAAATAGATCCTGTTCTTTAAATTAGTTAATATTATCATTTTAAGGAATACACCAAGCTATTAATAAAGTACTTAAAAGCTACAGAAAAAGCTAAATAATTAATATTACTTTCATGTCAAAATTTTAGGAAAAGTTCCATTTTATTTCATATTTCTCCCTAAAATATTCCCTCCATAATTTCAGATTATCGAGAAAAGTTATCTTTGCACTTGACACAATTGAATATTTTTTTATTTTTCTTTTATTTCCTTTTATCTTTCCGAAGCTGGAAACGGGGAGGCAGTCAGACAGACTCCCGTATGCGCCTGACCGGGATCCACCCGGCATGCCCACCAGGGGGCGATGCTCTGCCCATCTTGGGGCATCGCTCTGCAGCAATCAGAGCCATTCTAGCACCTGAGGCAGAGGCCACAGAGCCATCCTCAGCGCCCGGGCAAACTTTGCTCCAGTGGAGCCTTGGCTGCAGGAGGGGAAGAGAGAGACAGAGAGGAAGGAGAGGGGGAGGGGTAGAGAAGCAGATGGGCGCTTCTCCTGTGTGCCCTGGCCGGGAATCAAACCCGGGACTCCTGCTCGCCAGGCCGATGCTCCACCACTGAGCCAACCGGCCAGGGCCAGAATTGAATATTTTTAAATAAAATAATTAAGAACTAAGATTTAAAGACATGGTTTCCAGTGTGTATCCTTGTTTAGATTAATATTCACAATTCGTTTTTGAAAAGGAGTTTAATAGCTGTAGACATTTTATGGTAATTTGTTGACTCATGATTAGATTTTTAACATTAACCTAATAATATTTGGGAAAATGGGATTTTATTACCTTTAAGGTCAGATTCATGACTTAACAGAAAGTAGAGTAAGAAAAAGATTCAATGTCCTTTCTATATATATGAGTGAGGTTGGACTATTGAAAAACACAAGCAGTAAGTGCAGACTCAAATTCTCTATTGGCAACATGGGTAAATCATAAATACTATAAGCATAAAGTTGCTAGACAAGCTTACCTCGCTGAGCTATATATTTACAACAATCTGTAAAACCACCCATGGCAGCATAATGAAGTGGTGTGTTCCCATTAATGGCAATCAGCCCCATGTTTCCCTTGTAGGCAAAAAGAAGCTTCAGTATCTGCAAAATAGACAGTGGATAATGTACATGAATAGGAAAGTACATTTTCTGACTAAAGACCATATCTGAACCTGTGTTATCCAATACATTTACATGGTAGCCACATGTGGCTATTTAAAATTAAATCAAAATGAATTAAATAGAAAACAAATCTTAAAAATAGAGTTCTTTAGTTTCACTAGTCATATTGAAAGGACTCAAAAGCCATATATGGCTATTGTGGTATACTCTATTGTACAGCACAGATATAGAACATTTTTATCATTGCCAAAATTTCTATCAAACAACATTGGTCTACAGCAGGGGTCGGGAACCTATGGCTTGTGAGCCAAATGTGGCTCTTTTGATGGCATTTGGCTTGCAAATTTTTAATAAAAAAAATAATAACGTTAAAAATATAAAGCATTCTCATGTATTACAATCCATTCATTTCCTACTGCTCATGTTCATGGTTGCGGGTGGCTGGAGCCAATCACAGCTGTCTTCCAGGACAACACCAAATTTTTATTGGATAATGCGTAATGTACATGCGTCGTATGGCTCTCACAAAATTACATTTTAAAATATGTGGCGTTCATGGCTCTCTCAGCCAAAAAGTTTCCTGACCCCTGGTCTAGAGTACAAAAAACTCTATACTCAGCTAGAACATTACCATTTTGGGAAATCTAGGCAATTTTAGAAAGCATCAGACTATGACGAACATTGTCAGAGGTAAAATTATTTACCAAATGTAACTTCTATCCTGATTCATATTTTTTATTGTAGGGAAGAGACTCAGTGACAGAAATAAGAGTAACTATGTTAAAACTCAGAGAAAACTAAGTAAAGAAATTTTAGATGTCATTCAGAATTTTAAAATATACGGCCATCACTGGTTCCTATTTTGTTTATGCAATGTCACCATATCTATGAAATAACCTATGTTGTTGTGTCCAGCTAATCAGAAAACTTAGAGTTTAAAATTTAGGTGAGTCATTAGATGCACACAGAAATCAGAGAGATGAGAGTATGTTGGCATTGGTCTTCCCACAATTAGGTCATAACATATTATGAAGACTGTTATATGTAACAGAGGCACAAAATACAGCAGCCCCAGTAGGCAAAACTTAAATCGTCAGAGTTAAGAATATAGAAAAAACACTATTAGTATTATGAAATGTATAAATTAGCAAGCAGATAAAATTAAATAAAGAGAATGTTTTTCTAAAAATAATGTTTGGCATAAAATATAATTTTAGGATTATTTAAGAAAATCAGGATGGTAACTCAGAAAAAAATTCTGCCTTCATGTAAACCTACATAACATTTCAATATTTTGAGGAAAAGGAGAGAAAATTTTGAGCAACAAACGTTGAAGCAAAGAGCAGGTTCTTACATCAAAAAAGCCTCCTTTGGCAGCAAAATGGGCAGCATTGTGTCTCTCGTTATCAAATGCATTCACTTTGCCTCCTCTTTCCAATATCCCTCGAACTAGCTCCAGCACTCCTTCTCTTGACGCTTCCATCAGAACCGTACGACCTGTGGACTGGACAGGAAGCAGATCACATGCTGTGCACACCTGTCCTGTTAAACCACGTAAATGGATATAAATGCAATCTAAATCTATTTGGCCTTAGAGTGCTGACATGTTGAGTTCTTTACATTTTTATTAGTGTCATGTAACAAATAGGATAAAAGAAGCCAGTATAATGGGGGGATATCCGAAGTGTAGAATTCTAAAAATCAGAGTCAAGGTCACACCAGGTGTCCCTGTCAGAAAAATTCATTTCTTGCAAAGACAGTGAAAAGGTAGAAAATAAGATATAATACTGTATATGCTAAAATTAGGTTATAGGTGTTTTCTAAAGAGAAGAATATCTGATTTTGTTGTCTTAAAATGACAAAAGATAAGAAAATTCAAGAAAATTAGCCAAATGAGGAGAGGGAGCAAAATTAATAAAAGAAACAGCATAATTACAAATTCTTTTTTAAAAAAGAAATTTTTATTGGGCATTAGTGACACCTTGTGTATTTCTTATGACCTTTTAACATGCATAATAAATACTAATTTTCTAAACGTCGTTAGGAAATAGATTGTAGGATTATGATAATATTAAAGTAATGAAAATATATCATCTTAAAGCATTCTGAATAGAAATGAACAGTCTATAAGCTAATAGGGTAGTTTTACCATATTTAAATGCAAAAATTACACTGATAAGACTCGATAGTTGAAAAGAAAAATGAATATAATAGCAGGAATAACCATACTGTGTTGATAGCATTTGGATTGGCTTCTTTTTCCAAAAATGTCAGGCATATTTCTTTAATATCATGTGCTTGTTCACAAGCTTTAAAGAATATTGGCGTTCCATCATAGGCACAATTGTTGACATCAGCACCATGTTCCAGGGCAATCAATGCACAGCGATAATGCCTCTTAGTAGGTAAAACGCAATAAAACAAAATACCTGTCGAAAAATAGAATCCCCAAAGAATACTTATTAATAGTCTTTATATTTTTCAATCAGATAAAAAAAAACTTTAAAATCCATAATTAGCTAAAGTCGTAATGCAGAGAGGCACATCTGTCTTTGCTTTCCCTCTGAAACTAACTGAAACTCCAAGACAGAGAAACAAACAAAAAAACTCAACCTGTGATAGTTAGCCAATAGTCACAAGCAAATGTGGCTTAGAGCTTTCCCTTCTTCACAGTCTGCAAAAACGGTTCAAAGAGAAAGTACAGTGTAGGCGTGGCCTATGTCCCACATCCTCTTAAAGATCCAGTAACGTTTTTAATCATTTAAATGTTTGCTTATCCTTTAGAAACAAAGTGCAGTAAGTCAAACATCAGTCCCTGGAAAACAGGATGTTATGACAGAAAGACAACTGTGGAATAAGCAAAACAGTTTGGCAAGTGGCAGCCAAATTGAGGATTTGCAAGGTGAGCTAGGTTCATGGTGTGGGGAGCGCAGGGCACTAGCGAGATGAGCCCAGCGTGGGTTATGTGGAATCAGGGCAGTGTAGGGCGGTATAATGGGGTTATGTGCGAACCAACAGTTGTATTTGTTTCAGGTCTCGTTTTATATAGTATTTTGAATTCTTCCTGATTTGTCCTATTTGTTTTCTCATATACTCATTTTCCAGAACCTTGACAGGTTTAGTATTCATTTGAATGAGTTTAAATTTTAACGATATGGATCTTAACATTTGCTACAAGTATTCACTTGACCTTGTTTCTAACTTTTACCTTCATTAGTTTAGTTTTACTTTCACAGTTTTGGATTTTCATGCTCTACAATTTACCCACCTGTTTTCTTTAAGATTTCTATCTGTTTCACACTCAAGGAGGTAAAAACTGTTCTTCATTACAGTGTTTAAGATGCCGTAAGAAAAACTATTTCACAGTCAAATAAATATGGAAAATATCACTGTCTTTAATCTGTCTGACAAAGGTGAAATCAATATGCCTAAATTTGTTTTATCCAATGTTTCTTTAATGAATTTGACAGTGAAACCAATTCTGCATGTAGTACTTATCAACATCCCAGTGATTCAGTGGTCCATGAAACACTTTGAGAAATGATATTTGATAGAGCTTTGAGAAGCTTCTGTTTTTTGTTTTGTTTTGAATATGACATTTTAAAACACATTTTTTTTAGGATATGACATTTTAAAATATAAATAAGCATACTTAGTTTATTTTGTTATGTGTCACCATTAAGTAATTAAATAATTCTTCCTGGTCTCTGTCCTCTCTGTTTTAAGTAAGTCACTATTGGGAGAGAGTTACAAAAACAGATTTTGTTCCTGTCAGAAAGCATCAACATTAAATTGGATTTATTTCTCTACTATACGGCTGATGATAATGGCTTTGTACTTGATGCAACTATTTGAGACAACTGATGAAATCTACCAATTTATATTAAGCCTGGTGGTGATCTTCTTAGTGATTCTCATGAGGCTGTGTCAACTCCTGCTGGAACCTGGGGTTATTTGGGCAAGAAGCCCCAGGTCATGGTTTTGAGATGGGTTTAGGGAGGGGGGCAGAGTGGGGAGGTGGGACTGTCTCACCTGAATACTCATGGAAATGTCATGTCTCAAATTTCAAGTCATATTTCCATATTATTTAAAATGACCCTAGAAATTTGGAGTTTATGCCAGAATCCACCTTAATGCTTTGAGTTCCCAAGTGTAACTAACTCCTTTCTACATCAGACTGTTATGAAAAGGAGACAAAATCCTTTTGGAGTCCTAAGTCTAGTACTGCTCCAGGTTCTAAACTTTCAAAAAATAACAAAGGCTCTCCCTCTTTTGTTCTAGACAAGATTTTATATTTAATAATGGATGATTATGATTACAATAATATCAACATGTATCATGTCGAAAACTCTCCACATCAGGAAAACCATCTAACAGATAAGTCTAATTCTAATTTTCTTTTTACATGAGAAACACTCTCAGCTCTGGTTTCCCTAAGATATAACTATACCATTTTCAAACTACGGGGAGTTGGCATCCTTAGGTACAGGAGTAAATCACTTTTAAAGTTGGAAAGCAAAAGAGTCCACATTATTGATTTCTGGCTACAATTTATTGATTTCTGGCTACAATTTCATCTGCTTGAGAGAATGTTGGGATTTTTTACCTTTTCCTTCATTATCGACTATAGACATATTCGCCTTCGCCTTGGCTAATATTTCCATGGACAGTTCGTGGCCCAGCTCGGCAGCCCTCATTGTCGGCGTACAGCCCATTCTGTCCTGCACGTCGGGGTGAGCCCCATGGCTAAGGAGAAAGCTGACCATATCAATGTCATTGGAAACCGAGGCTAAGTGCAGGCCAGTGTATCCATGGATAGGATCTGTGAAATTGATTAGCTCAGGGTAACCAAACCTGATCAGCTTCTCTATCTGCTTCTTGTCTTTGTTCCGAACACACTGAAGAAATTTGTAGAGCTGCAGGTTCTCAAGTCTCTTATCTGCAAAAGTCATATTTGTCCAGCTTCTTAAAAATGCTTTTATGGATGAAAAAAACCCACTACAGTAGAAAGAAAAATACACACAAAACCTAAACAGAAACATATAACGCAAAGTTAATTATGTCATCTTTACTTTGATTAAATAATAATATTTTAAGCCTTTCGCAAGAAGAAAGGCTGTTTCTTATGAAATATTCTTGCCATCATTTATTTCAACAGAGTTCATAAAAGTAGACATTACATATAATTACAAAAATATTCAACTAACATAAAATTAAAATATTTCAAAACTATTTTTCCATCATGATGAATACTATGCAGTTTTCTTGTTATCTCATGTAATCTTCTCTCCTTGACACAACCTTTCCATTTACCTATGAACAAGGTTGAGGGTAATTACATTGCCAGAATAAGGAACTGAGCTCCCCCCACTCTGTGGCACTGTATCAGCAGGTCCCCCACAATGCAGAGACCATAGTACTTTTAGTAGTTAAAAAATGTGATAAAGGGCCTTGGCCAGTTGGCTCAGTGATAGAGCATTGGCCCAGCATGTGGATGTCCTGGGTTCGATTCCAAGTCAGGGTACAAAGGAGAAGCTCCCCCCCTACACACACTTTTCCTTCTTCTCCCACAGCCATGGCTCAGTTGGTTTGAGTGTATGAGCTCCAGGTGCTGAGGATGGCTCTGTGGAGCCTCCATCTCGGGAACTAAAAATAGCTTGGTTATGAGCATGGCCCCAGATGGGCAGAGCATTGGCCCCAGATGGGGGTTGCTGGGTAGATCCTGTTTGGGATGCATGCAGGAGTCTATCTGTCTATTTCCCCTCCTCTCACTTGGAAAAAGAGAAAAAGTTGTAAAAAAATGTGATAAAGAACATGCAATATTTTGAAGTGCTCATTATAAATGGGAATCTACTACAGCAGTGGTTCTCAAAGTGTGCACCCTAGAAGATTTCCAGGTGTGTCCTATGGTATTCCAGAGAAATATGTGCCTGTTGGGGACCAAAAATCTAATAGGGTTTTGAAGTTTAGATTTTGAGGGGACAGAGATGTAGGGAATTGGCTGTAAGCTAACAGTTTGCCCAACCCCCCACCTCACTTGCCTGATTAGGTTGCAAAATGCTGTTAAGCTGTGGTGCTGGATTGTTTACACTACCCCCCATGTTCCCCGGAAAGACTGGAGGCAAGTTTCTTCTATCCTTTGTTTGTTATAAAGTTGAGATATGTGTGGTGGGGGTTTTCTGCACTTGGTAAAATTCTTGGGTTGCCTTGGAAACGTGATCAGAGACCATTGATTTGCTAATAGACTTACTTTGCCCTATAAATAAAGCAAGATGTGGTTTGGGGGCATGCTTTGTTCTTGCCAGCAGCAATTACAGGGCCCTCCCTGACCCGTATTTTCTTAATTCCATGTATTTTCTTAATTCTGCACTGTTCCCACTTGGGACCTGGAATTACTAGCTGCACTGGTTCGCAGCATGTGCCCAGATATAAAAATAAATATAGTTACTCTATTATACCATTTCATTATGGAAATACCACTCTTTTTATTAACATATCATTATTATATTTATTATTAACACATCATTATATATATTATTTTTAGATAAATACACCCAAATAAAATGGATAGATTTCTCAAAAAGAAGCGTGATATTGAAGAATCTGATTCTGGAAGTGAGCAAAAGTTAAGTGTAAATAAAATAGAACTTGAAGGCTGACGGGCAGAATTTAACTTATAGCATCTTCTATCACTTAACACTGAACAATACGATTGGATTAGAAACCCATTCAAGGAAGCTTCAAGTGATTTTGGTTTAATATTAACAGAAGAAGAAGAAATGGCAGCTATATCCACTGATCGTGGATTGATGATTAAACATAAGGAATTGTCTCTTGAAGCCTTTTGGATTTCTATAAAAGAAGAATATGTAGGCCCTGGCCAGTTGGCTCAGCAGTAGAGCGTCAGCCTGGCGTGCGGGGGACCCGGGTTCGGTTCCCAGCCAGGGCACATAGGAGAAGCGCCCATTTGCTTCTCCACCCCCCCCCTTCCTCTCTGTCTCTCTCTTCCCCTCCCGCAGCCAAGGCTCCATTGGAGCAAAGATGGCCCGGGCGCTGGGGATGGCTCCTTGGCCTCTGCCCCAGATGCTAGAGTGGCTCTGGTCTCGGCAGAGCATCGCCCCCTGGTGGGCAGAGCATCGCCCTTGGTGGGCGTGCCGGGTGGATCCCGGTCGGGCGCATGCGGGAGTCTGTCTGACTGTCTCTCCCCGTTTCCAGCTTCAGAAAAATACAAAAAAAAAAAAAGAAAAAAAAAGAAGAATATGTGGCAATGTCTAAAAAAGCTTTGAACATTTTACTACAATTTTCAACATCCTATTTATGTGAATTAGGATTTTCTACCCTCAACACAATTAAGAGTAAAAAGAGAGGAATTCTTCAATGTATTAACAAGGAAATGAGAGTTTACCTTTCAAATATATGCCCAAACATTGAAGAAATCTCTAGGATACATCAGGCTCATGTTTCTCATAAACACAAGAATGAAAAAACTTAACACATTTGCTCTGGGACCTGCCAAATTTACTAAATCTTACTAAGAATGTATCTATATATATATAAAGATAACATTTTTGTCATTTTATTTATTTTTTAACCCCTCCTTTTTATGAATTCTAGAAAGCATTACTCAAAAAATGTAACATAAAAATGTTTTTTAATGTCAGAATAAATTTACTTTTGTCGTATTTATTTTGTTTAATTACCATAAAAGCACACTTGGACTTTATATTTCTTTCTTTAATATTTGACTTAATTATTATAACATATTTCTCAGAAATTTGTATATAGTGTGCCTACAATTATTTGTAGGATTTTAAATGCTCCCTGACTTCAAAAAGTTTGAGAACCACTGAACTACAGTCTGTGAGATACCAAAATGAGATGGGTAATTATTTTGTCATGTCATGTGATAATGAAGTAACAATCTTTTAAATTGAGGACTAGCCCAGGCTAGAAACACCCAGCTTGCTCTCCTCCACAGGGAGGGGGGGGGAGGGAACAAACTGTTATCATATATAGAAACCATTCCTGATAGTATGGTAGTACTATAAAAGCATTGCCACAGCCCCTAATTTATCTCACTGCTTCACAACAACTCCCTGTAATCCAATCACTATGTAATCCCCAGAAAAATCTTTCAAAAATGTAGATCAGTTAAGATCAGACAAGTTTCTACCTCAATCTTTTAGTCCAGGGGCAGTCAACCTTTTTATACTTACCGCCCATTTTCCTATCTCTGTTAGTAATAAAATTTTCTAACCGCCCACTGGTTCCACAGTAATGGTGATTTAGAAAGTAGGGAAGTAACTTTACTTTATAAAATTTATAAAACAGACTTACAGCAAGTTAAAGCATATAATAATAATTACTTACCAAGTACTTTATGTCAGATTTTCATTAAGTTTGGCAGAATAAATCTTTATAAAACAACTCACTATAGTTAAATCTATCTTTTTACTTATACTTTGGTTGCTCCACTACCACCCACCATGAAAGCTGGAATGCCCACTAGTGGGTGGTAGGGACCAGGTTAACTACCACTGGTTTAGACAGAGCTGCCTCTCCCATCTCCTAAGTTAGAAATGGGTTCACGGCCAAGGCTTAGCCTATGTTAGTGAACCCTCTCCCCAAGTACAGTGACTGTCTCAAGCATATTATGCTTAGCAAAGACATCAGCCAATCAATACCCCATAGGACCCTCTTATCAGAACTGTGTGGAAAAGCTACTCTTACTGCTGATGTTGTTAAACAATGGGGTGTGGAGCTGGGGCTGTAGGTTACTGTTCATTCTTTATTTCCCTCACAGATCCCCCTACTCTTTAAATCTATCAGCAAATCCTGTCAACTCTACCCCTGACATCACTTCCAGGCTGACCTTGGCTAAGTCATTGTACAACCTTCTAATTTGTCTCATTGCTTCCACAACAGCCCTCTGTGGTGCATTTTTTATTCAGCCCTAGAAAAATCTTTTGTAAATGTAGAACAGATAAGAGCAGATCAGCTTCCAACCCCAACACTTTAGTGTAATTATTTTTACACATAAAGAAGAGTCGAACACCCATTTACCCACTACTGAGATCCTACCATTAATGCCTGACTTCTTTTTGACTTATCTACCCATCGTAGTGTTCTGATCCATTTCAAAGTAAATTGCAGACCTATTCCAGTATATGTGTCCTTACCTGGAGTTCAGTGTTTGTTTACAGCTCGTTTTTCCTTTTCCTTTTGGTTTTTTGAATATGTAATGAAATGTATAAGTATCAAGTGTACCATTGCATGAATTTTGACAAATGCATACATCTATGTAACCCAGGGGTTACATTTTGGATAAATATTTTGAACTTCATGGATTAGCCCGCGGGCCGCAAGTTTGAGACCCCTGAACCCAATCTCCTCTCAAGATACAGGGCATTACCTCATGCCAGAACATTCTCTCCAGACCATCTTTTAAAAGCACTTCAATATCTTTCTATTATAATAAGAAAAAAAAAAAACCCTCAAGATGACCTCTTTGGGTCCTTTCTCCTATATAACATTTCTATAGATGTGTAGATACAGGTATAGTCCATTTAAATATTGTGTATCTTCCCCACTAGTATGTAAACTTCTTGCAACAGCAGCTTTCTATTATAATGACCATTATTTCTTCAACCAGAACCTGTCTCACATGTGGAAGGAATCAAAGAAAATTCCTCAGTTTCTGGCTTGAGCTGCTGTGCCTGAGATGGGGAACCCAGGATGGAGTCCAGACTGGTCAGAGAGTATATAGCTGGTTAAGCTTTGAGCATGCTTAAGCACGTATTCACAAGCCAATAGGATACATCATTCAGAGACATCGAGGCCTGGCCTATGTGGGGTTGTGAGGTTTTCAGGGGTTTCAGGGCAGCCTGAGACTGGGTGAGAGAAAAGAGGAGTTTTCAGAGGAAAGAGTGACCACATCAAATGTGTGCGGTTGTCTTTCTTAGCCTTCTCTTTTCTCACTCTTATGTATGCTATTTATTCTTTGTGCTTCTTCCTTTCCTGCTGGGACCTCAGCCATTATATGCAGTGGTGGGATTCAAATAATTTAACAACCGGTCTCTGCCCTAATAACCGTTTTAAGTATAAATAAATGATATGCTGAAAGGTGGTTTATTATTTCATGCATTTTATACTTAAATAAGAACAATAAAAGAGGTACAAAAAACTAGATTATGTTATGTTTTAAAATATTAATAAAATATTAAATAATACCTGACAAAAACCAATAAAATCATTATTTAAGATATTTTCGTATTGTTTCTTGACTGGTGTCCTTATTTGCAATTTTTTTTTCCCCTATGGATGGAATGAACATTACTATGGACACTTAGAATATGCTGTTGTGCAGATGAATGTTAAAAAAGAGTAAGGAATGTAAATTTGTAATTTTCACATTGGACAGCTGCCCAGACGGCCACCTTAGAGAGAACCCTGATTACAACTGATTCTTCGAACTCAACAAAAATTAAGTAACAGTTCTGCCAAACCAGTGTGAACTGGATGAATCCCACCACTGATTACATAGCTTGTGGCTTTAATGTCCTATTTGCTATAGCCCTTCTCTTCCTTCCTAATGTTAATAATGGGTGGTGGACTAGGAAACCAAGTATGAAAGCTTGTTAGACCCGTGTGTATAAATCGGCTCCCAATAGGTCCTGAACTGCCTCAGAAATCAGCTACTTGGCCTTTGCTTGCATGCTGGGTGACATTGATTTCAGCTGCTGTTAATGGCTGGTTTTATTATTATCAAATTCTAGTTAGGTGCAGTGCTGTCCTACTGCATGCAGACATACATCCTACGTGGAATAAAATGCGATACTCCCAAATAGCTTAATGATTATACTGAATCCATGCCACTCCATTAGTGTGAACGGAGACTTCCAAATCAGTGTCTTCACTGTTGACTTTGATAGCCCCCACTCCAAAGAAACAGCAGCATGTGGCACTATCCAATGTCGCTACAATGGTGAATTCAGCAATCTGTGGGCTAGTTCCACAACTTGTATCCCTTCCAGCTAAAGCCCCAAAATGCTGGGGACAGAACGGTGTCCTACACAGAGTCCTTCAGAACCAACTGCCGAGACTGACCAAGAACCTCACCCCACTGGAAGAGATAACAGAAGCCCTGCCCTCTAGTACCCGGTGACACTGTAAATTGTGTAGCATCTCTGACCCCTCAGGAGAGTCACCACATTACAGACACCCTAGCACGAGGGTCAGGAACCTTTGTGGCTGAGAGAGTCATGAACACCACATATTTTAAAATGTGAGAACACCACATACTCTGTGAAAGGCATACAACAACCTGTGTACGTTATGCATTAGCCAATAAAAATTTAGTGTTGTCCCGAGGACAGCTGTGATTGGCTCCAGCCACTCGCAACCATGAACATGAGCGGTAGGAAATGAATGGATTGTAATACATGAGAATGTTTTATATTTTTAACATTATTTTTTTTTTTATTAAAGATTTGTCTGCGAGCCAGATGCAGCCATCAAAAGAGCCACATCTGGCTCGTGAGCCATAGGTTCCCGACCCCTGCCCTAGCATGTGTGTGTACTTTACCTCAACATGGCCCTGGGGTACTTTGGCACACTTGCATCTAAAAATTTAAGTGGACAGTTCAGAAGAGTGAAATAGAATAGGATTTCTTGACTTGAGGGCCATGATTGGGTCTGAATATTCTGAAACATAAAAAATCTGTGTATGTTTGTGGGGGGGGGGGGTATCCAGATGCATTGTTCACCTGGTGGGAGAGATCCATGGAGCTCATCAACTTCTCAATGAAGTCTGCTAGACAAAGTTGTTTGTTACAAAGAGGAATGAGGGGGACATGCTTGGAAGAGATAACAGACTGTGGAATTGGAGGTGGGAGAATCTATTGTAATCCTTCCTCCCCTGCATTATAATTTATACAAACTGGTTGGGCAAACCTGGACAGTTACCCCTGTAATTCGTGCCTCAGTTTCTTCATCTGTGTAATGGGGGATAACAACAGTAGCCGCTTGTGGGGTTGTGTAAAGAGGAAATGTGCTATTTCTCATTCTGGTTAAGAACTTAGCCAAGTCCCTCAATACAGGCTCACTATGAATAATCAAACGTCCATCCGTCTCAACTCACCCTACCAGCCACAATTTACATTTGGCGGGCGAGGGGAGTTCTTTACTGTCCCTTTCAATTTTAAGTCTCAGAAAAATCCGGAGGGGAGGATTGGTAAAATGTAATTTCAAGGAAAAGATCAGGTGGGCAAATGGTGCTAAGCTCACCTCTCAGTCGTGGGGGCGATCAGGAGCCACAGATGTCGGGGCACCAAGGCGCCTCAGCCTGCAGGTGCGCCCAGCGACCCCAGCTCTCCTCTGCGCAGGCCCCAGCCGCAACCTCGGGCTCCTGGAGCCGAGCTTGGGCGCCCAGAGCGAATGGTGTCCCTTGACAGAGCAGGCAAGCAGGCACGCAGGGGTGCAGAGAAAAGGGTGCGTGTGTCCATGGGCCCTGACTCTGCCCTGTGCGTGCAAGCGCACGACCAGATGAGCGCAGGGGACGGGGCGGGAGCCTTCCAGACAGACCGATTGTGAGCTTTGGTCACCAAGGCTAGGTTGCCAGGGTAACCGCCCAGGTGCCCTGCGGGGCAGGGCAAGGCTTGTCTCCACCCATCGCCCACTGTTAGTCCCGCCTCCCTCGTTCTTCCTGGCGGCAGAGTCCCCGCCAGGATGCTGGGGGTGGGTTCAACACTCCAAGTGCAGCGGTGGTGCGTGCAGGGGCGGTGCCACCGTCTGCTGTTCAAATCCTCCGAGTCCTCCCTTCTTTCATCCTCCTCTCCCACTGTCCTACCGCATTAAAAAATAATTTAATTAGAAACGTAATGCTCATACAGTAAAATAAGTAAAAGGCGCAATAAAATAATTTGAAATAAATTTTTTTAATTTAAAGTTTTAATAATAAAATAATTTTTTAAATTAAAATATAAACGAATAAATTATATAATGAAATGAAAAGTGAATCCACTTGTCAGAGACAACTGTTATAGATTCTTCTAAATCTATCCAGAAATTTTCTTTGCATTCTGCAGGATGCATCTATACTTAAAAATACTTGTACGCAAATGGGAGTAAGTATATAAAGGAGAAATCATTATATTTCAGCGCCTGCAAGTGTGTCCTAATGCCCCCAACCGAAACACTTTTGGGGAGATAAATTCTTAAAGCTTTTATTTGTTTATGTGAATATAAAACATGCATGCTTTTAAAAATATTTAGTATGTAATAGCTTCTGAATGAAAGCAATCGTTTCCCCTCCGTTTGAAAATTTTGTGGACACAAAAGAATATGCTGTATACCATATGGGAAGAATGAAGAAACAAAGTCCTCCGTGGCTAAGGAAAGTGAAGGCTGCTGAACGTTTCATCTTTCTCCCCAATACTGTGTCCTCCCTTTCCCGCTCTCAGAGCTAACCATGATTCGGAATTTTATATTTATCACCCTTTTGCTTTTGAAAACTGTTTTACTTCATATGAATGCTTCTCTAAAAATTGTGTAATTAGTATTGCATCCTTAAAGAACTTATAAAAGTGGATGTTTTTTCCTTTCAACTTTATATTTTTGAAAATGTATCATTATATTTAATTACAGTTTTTTTTATCCTATCAGCTAGATACCACTCCATTGTATTGCCATTCCACAATTCCACACCCCTTTTAAATTTGACTATTGATGGACATTTGAGATGTCTCCAGTATTTGTTAGAAACAGCAGCACTGCTACGATCATGTTTGCACATGTCTTTAGATGCTCAAGTTCACCAGCTTCTCTAGGGTAAATGCCTTGGAGTGAAATTTCTGGGTCTTGGGTTATTTATAACATCAAGATAATGTGAACTTGTTTTCCAAGTATATATAGCAATGTAGACTCTCATTAGCAGTGTATATCTTAGCCAAAACTTGGTTCTGTCACATTTTAAACTTTTTGCCAACAGAGTAGGTGTAAACTGGCACTTCATGATTTTATTTTGCATGCTCTGATTTCTGATTATCAGTTTGAAAGCTTGGTTCCTTGGAGATACTTGAGTAACCTTATTGGCAAACCACACTATTTGCTCTCAATACTTACCGCAAAACCCTCTTAGATTATTTTAGAATCAGGAAACTATTTCTTGAATTACTGTCTCTTAGCAGAGAAAAAGCCTCAGAGGCTTGTTGGCCTAGTTGGGTTTGGTAATCAAGAACAAGTAAGTCACTCAGGTTACTTGGGTCTCGGTTTGTGAAACCGGAATAATATGAACTGCCCTTCCAAGCCATGAAGGATACAGGCATAATAATAAGTACCCTCATTTTGGCTTTGGTAGACCGGTGTTTGACTCCTGGGGAACACTTCTACAGATGAGTAGTTCTAACTCCGTATTAAAGCTTATCAGTGGATATTTATAATGATGGTCTTTCTCTGTTTTTGAAGATAAAGTTGATGTCAGTAGTAACGTTGTTTAACTCTAGAGAGGGTTCCTAACATTTTGAGGATCTAGTAGCTTTGGGAAGAAGCACATCTAGAAGACTGAAGGGGATAGATGAGTAGCGTGAAAACTGTGCTTGGATGTCTCAAACTATTGGTGCAAATATTTGGAGAGGCTGGGTAAGCATTTGTTAGTTGATTGAAACCTTGGAGATAAGAGAAGTGTTGCTGACTCACTCTTCTAATGTGATTTCAGGGAAATTTATATTCTGAGTTTCATAAATACTCTCTTTGATGCCATGAGCAGGTAACTGAAAAGTAGCTTCAGAAGAAACATTTCACTTCAACCTTTTTGTGGCCTAGGGAGGATAGTTATGCTGAGCTCCTTAAACTTATCAACTTCCTACTAATGAGGAAACAGCCCTAGCATGGGTAAAATTTTAGAAATCCTACAGATGAGTGAAAAGATACAAACTTTCTCCTCTTTCACCAGAGGTTGCAAAAACACTGTGAAGTTTTTAACTTGAACTTTATTTTATTTTGCCCTTAGCGGTTTGGCAGCACAATTATTAGAACTTGGCAACATAGAGGGAAAAGGGAGTAAAGGACATTAATAGAACTATTACTTAAAAGAAAGAGACGCAATAGAAAAGTTTATGTAGTTCTTACCAACACAAACTAGGAGACAGATAGATGCATGGGCTAAATTTTCTCCCGATGATTTCAGCTAGTGCTTTCATCTTTATCTTTTATTAAACAACATGTATCTTTAAATTACAACTGTGCTAAGAGGTTGTACAATCAGTACTTCTCACATTGACTCGGATATTCTGCAAAATGCTTGATACATAATAGTGATTTTGTTGAATTACCTTACATATCTTTATAAAAATCCAGTTATAGACTGCATTAGTTACCAGAGCTCTTAGATAAGAATTCACTGGCCTGAAAAGCAGGCCAGAGTTTCATAGCAGTGATTCTATTACTTAAATGTGAAGATAAGTGAAATATGAATTAGTAATTGGTATGGTGGCTGGTGATATATTTAATTGGAATTAAAATTTATTGAATCATTATGGATCTTTCCATATGAATAAGGTCAAGTTTGGTCTTTTCACAAATATTTATAAAATTCATCTTTTATAATGGCTACATATTAATATTTCCCCCTCCTGAAAACAACTACCCTTTCAGGGTTCCTCTGTGTTGTAAGGGAAGCCCTTTACTATTGGGCACTGCGCATGGATTGCAGCTTTATGTATTTGATAAGCAGATGATGGATGGATAATGGATATTTAGTTGTTTCTTTCCAAGACAGGAATGAATACATGTCAAATAGCTTTGAAGTGGGAAATAAATTAGTTAATAATATAAGAGCACTGCTTAATACTTCCAAAAGGACTTAGATGGACTTTTTTTTACAATGTAGCCGTTATAGAACACCTCCTGAATGGATGAATGCCGAGCAACCATTCCTTTAGAATAAGAGCAGCTTGTGCATAAACGTATCCATATCAGGCTCTGCACTTTTCTCCGGCTTAGAATAAAACCTTCTGAGCTCACATGGGAAAATTTTTGTGAAATAAACACCCCATAAGAGCTCTTGTCCCTGAGTATAGTTTATTTGTAGGCTACAGTTATATTATGTCGATTTCTTATACGTAGATTTCCTGTTAGTTCAAATCTTATATGGAGTCAGTCTCTTGCCTTTCGAAATCACCAGATGAGACGCAGATATCCTTAATATAGGTCCAGCACGCATGCATATTTCACAGGTTTTATGTTCAGGCCTCTGTCCACCCTGCCCAACCCTTAGAGATTTAGAAAGTATTCAGGCACCAAACTCTAACTTCCCCAAACTCTGTCTCCACTAAATTATTTATTTTTATCCCATCTCCTATTTATACTTCCTGTGGCATGGTTGGAGGTAAGATAGGAACAAATGAAACACTTTGTGGCAAAAAGTCTCCATTAAGCCTAGCCATGGGCCATCTAGGGATGAAAAGAAGCCTGATGTCTTTTGTGAGAGAGAGACAGAGAGAAAGAGAGAGAGAGAGACAGACAGGAAGGGAGAGAGATGAGAAACATCAACTTGTAGTTGTGGCACTTTAGTTGTTCATTTTTGTTGTTGTTGTTTTTTGGGGGGTTTTTTTTGTATTTTTCTGAAGCTGGAAACGAGGAGAGACAGTCAGACAGACTCCCGCATGCGCCCGACTGGGATCCACCCAGCACACCCACCAGGGGGCGATGCTCTGCCACGACCAGAGCCACTCTAGCGCCTGGGGCAGAGGCCAAGGAGCCATCCCCAGCGCCTGGGCCATCTTTGCTCCAATGGAGCCTCGGCTGCGGGAGGGGAAGAGAGAGACAGAGAGGAAGGAGGGGTGGGTGGAGAAGCAAATGGGCGCTTCTCCTATGTGCCCTGGCCGGGAATCGAACCCGGGTCCTCCACACGCCAGGCTGACACTCTACCACTGAGCCAACTGGCCAGGGCCTTTAGTTGTTCATTTACTGCTTCTCATATGTGCTTTGCCTAGGTGGCTCCAGTTGAGCCAATGACCCCTTGCTCAAGCCAGTGACCTTGGGCTCAAGCCAGTGACCTTTGGGCTCAAGTCAGCAACCACGGGTCACATCTATGATCCCACACTAAAGCCGGGGACACCATATTCAAGGCAGCTTTGGGGTTCTAAACCTGGGTCCTCATTGTCCCAGGTTGATGCTCTATCCACTGTGCCACCACCTGGTCAGGCTGACGAACCCACTTTTTAAATGATTGATTCACATCGCTTTTGGCTGGAGGCCTTAGTTCTTACCATCTGGGCCTTTCTATAGGGCTGCCTGAGTTTCTGTATGACAGAACAGCTGGCTTCCCCAAACAGAACATTCTGAGAGAGAGATTCAGAAGGCACAGTGTCTTTTATGACCTCCTCTAAGATGTTGCACGGTGTCACTTTCACTTGATTCTAGTCAGTAGAAGCAAGAGACTAAATTCAAGACCCATGAAATACGAGTGAAATTAGGCCCCACTTTTTGAAGAGAAGGTCACAGAATGTGGATATTTTAAACCACTACAATGTTATTATTCTTTTGTTATTATTTTGAAGCACAAAAAAGAAATTTTACTTGACCCAGCTTACATGGTTGGTAGGCAGATGAGCTGAGACACAGCAAACCCAGGTAGTCTGGTTCAAGGGCCCAAACTCATACCTTCCATGTGAAACTGCACTTTCAATGAAAAAAAAGGTAAGATATCCTGAGAATGTGTCATATTGTTTGACATAGAAGATTCATACTGCCAGTTGTAGTATAATAATTGTCTGGAAATGAGAAATTCTAAGTTATTTTGGCCAAAGTCAAGACTTGGGGCTGAGTAGAAGGTTGAAGGGATCCCAAGACCTCATCTAAGAATGGGAATAGAATGGGGAAGCAGTAGGGTTCTTTTCAGGCTGGGGAAAGAACATGGAGAACAGCGCATCTGGAGATCAATGGGGAAGAGTTATTTCGCTTTATCCACTGTGCCACCACAGGTCAGGCTGTTATTTCATTTTTAAACAATGAAAAAATAGATTATTAGTACCTGAAAATGGAAGGTGATTAATGGGATGGGAAAGTTCATCAAATTTCTCAAGTTAAGAAGAGACATTTGAGTCAATCAGAGTAATAGAAAAAAGAGGTCATAGCAGAGTAAACTAAGTAATAAGCAGTAAGAATAAAAGACTAAAATCAAGTAGATCACTTGTTATACTAAAGGTTAGTATGTTAGAGTCTCTCATTAAAAGGCAGAAACATTGTACTAAACAGTTACAAGAAAATGCTAGCAACATAGTGTTCACAGGACACATAAATAAATTGATAATGAAAGTTTAAAAATAACTTGGGGCAACACAAAAAGAAATTAATATTAGGCCAGGAGAAATTAAAGATTATGGATACTACCTATGAAAAGGAGAGACATTCTATAACAAAAGGCAAAAGTTGGAAAATTAGATATGTCATAAAGCTATATGCACAAACATTACGGCAGCAAATATTACTAGAAATATAAGAAGATCTTGATAATAGACTATGAAACTGATACAATAGATTTAAAAATAACCAACTACAGCCTGACCAGGTGGTAGTACAGTGGATACAGTATTGGCCTGGGATGCTGAGAACCCAGGTTTGAAACCCTGTGGTCACCAACTTGAGTACAGGCTCACCAGCTTAAATACAGGGTCCTTGGCTTGAGTGTGAGATCATAGACATGACCCCATGGTTGCTGGCTTGAGTCCAAGGTCACTGGCTTGAACAAGGGGTCACTGACTCAATTGCAGCCTTCTAGTCAAGGAGAAACAATCAACGAACAACTAAAGTGCCACAACTACAAGTTGATATTTCTCATCTCTCTCCCTTCCTGTCTGTCTCTGTCTCTCTCTCATAAAAGACATCAGGCTTTTTTTTTCTTTTCTTTTCTTTTCTTTTCTTTTCTTTTCTTTTCTTTTCTTTTCTTTCTTTCTTTCTTTTATTTTTATTTTTATTTTTTTGTATTTTTCTGAAGTAAGAAGTGGGGAGGCAGAGAGACTCCTGCATGTGCCCGATCGGGATCCATCCGGCATGCCCACCAGGGGGCAATGCTCTGCTGATCTGGGCATTGCTCCCTTGCAACTGAAGCCATCCTCAGTGCCTGGGCCAACTTGGCTCCAGTGGAGCCTTGGCTGCGGGACAGGAAGAGAGAGTTAGAGGAAAAGGAGAGGGGGAATGGGAGAGAAGCAGATGGGTGCTTCTCCTGTGTGCCCTGGTCGGGAATTGAACCCAGGACTTCCACACACTGGGCAGATGCTCTACCATTGAGCCAATCGGCCAGGGCAGGCTTTTTGTTTTCATCTCTAGATAGCCCATGGCTAGGCTTAATGGAGACTTTGCCACAAAATGCTTCATTTGTTCCTATCTCACCTCCAACCATGTTACAGGAAGTATAAATAGGAAATGGGATAAAAATAAATAATGTCATAGAGACAGAGTTTGGGGAAATTAGAGTTTGGTGCCTGAATACTTCCTAAATCTCTAAGGGTCGGACAGGGTAGACAGAGGCCTGAACACAAAACTTGTGAAGTTTGCATGTGTGCTAGACCTATATTAAAGGTCTCTGCTTCTCATCTGGAGATTTCTAAAGGCAAGAGACTAAGCAGGATCTGAGCCAACAGGACATGGTGGGATCTCAGGGTAAACAGAGTCAGTCACCCACACTTTATCTCAGAGGACAGCAAATAGAACCCCACAAATTTCTGTATTTCTAAGGGAGAGAGGTCTGACATTAGCCAAGGGTCAGAAGTTAGTTGTGAGCTAGCCTGGGGCTGGAGCAGTGGAACAGAGGTGAGCATATCCCCTCAAGGGAGTATTCCTGATTTGTAGGCTCCAAAGAGAAATGCAGCCACATTTAGGCTAAACAAGGACTTAGAAAAACATGTCAATCAGCTATATCAAAACCAGCACATCAATAATAATTTAAAAATCAAACTCTCTCTACTCTCAGTTCCTGGGAGGACCAGCTCATGATCCCAGCAGTCAAAGGTAGCATGGTCCAGCTGTTTCCACCATGGAATCACCAGCCTCCATCACTCATCCGAACAGTTTCTCTTCTGTCCTTTTCCTCCCCCCTCCCTCCCACCAGTACACACCTGTGACGAGAGTGTGCTAAAACTGACGGTACTGGTATGATACTCATTACTTGTGACTGTTACTGTAATAAGTTGAGACAAAAATAAATTCCTAGATTGGACTAAATTACTGAGTAGTAAAACCTTTAATTTTCCCATCACCAAGCGGGAACAGGAGCTTGGCAAATGATATAAGGGGTTATAGAAAGAGTGACTATGCATTAATGCATTAATGGTTTGACTGGAACAAACTGGTTTACACCTTGTGTTTAGGCTGCATTGTTAGGAAGCAGTGTAACCATCTGACCATGAGGGGACAAGCCTCAGGACAAAAGCCAACAAGCCAAGACTAGCAGAAAATATTCCAACAATTTGGGGGCTTTAATTAACTTCAATTAACTCGGACCTGCCCTACCTCTGACTTCATAATAATTGAGATAATAATTCCCAATATTTTAAAGCCATTTTGACATATGTCTCTTACAGCTCAAAACATCCTAACTTAGCATCCTCTTGGTACTCAACAAAATGTTCATCAACATTTGATACATTTATTAAATATTTTGATGTATATCTCTTCTATGTAATGTGAATATAATTTGAATATTTATCCAGAAATTACAGCTGGTCAGTAGTATATAGCTCTTATAATGCCTCTATAAATTCATAGTTATACCTTCTCAACCTTCTTGTACTATTCCATACATAGGCAGAGTAAATTCGCATCATTGTGTTCATTAGACCACATACCTATGAAATCAGGACTTCCTGATTACTGCTATTGTACATTTATTTCAATTATAGGAAAAGCCAAAATTTTTCTTTCCTATTTAACACTTCTCTAGAAAAGCAATTGAGCCCGACAAGGTGGTGGCATAGTGGATAGAATGTTGGCCTGGGATACAGAGGACCCAGGTTCAAAACCCGAGGTTGCTGGCTTGAGTGTGGGGTTACTGGCTTGAGCATGGGATCATAGTCATGACCCCAAGGTTGCTGGCTTGAGCAAGGAGTCACTTGCTCTATTGTAGCTCCCCAGTGAAAGCACATCTGAGAAAGCAATCAACAAACAGCTAAGGTGCCATAACAAAGAATTGGTGCCTCTCATCTCTTTCCCTTCCTGTCTATCTGTCTCTCTCTCTCTGTCTCTTTCTCATAAAAAAAAATGCAATTGAAATAAACTAGTACAGTCCTAAAATGATTTGTGCACTATCTAGGCCAGAATATATGGATAAACTTATAAAAACTATAAGCACAATTGTTCTAGAAATAAGATCTTCATGAAAAAATAGCTTAAATGATTGGCTAACTTCAAGCTGATTGGATATTTTTATTAAATGCATTCTTAGTTAGTGCCTCCTTTAATGACTGCAATGATTAAAATATAATACATATTCAAATCAGTCACCGAATTTGTTAAAATAACATGCTCAGCTGTATGAATAAATAGAATTCAAGTACCTTATGTTCATACTTCATAGCACTTGCCTTATTTTAGTTTAATGACTGTCCTGTCTTATACTATAAGAGAATTTTATCTCAATTTCATTTCTTTTTTTTTTTTTTTTTTGTATTTTTCTGAAGCTGGAAACGGGGAGAGACAGTCAGACAGACTCCCGCATGCGCCCGACCGGGATCCACCTGGCACGCCCACCAGGTGCGACGCTCTGCCCACCAGGGGGCGATGCTCTGCCCCTCTGGGGCGTCGCTCTGCCGCGACCAGAGCCACTCTAGCGCCTGGGGCAGAGGCCAAGGAGCCATCCCCAGCGCCTGGGCCATCTTTGCTCCAATGGAGCCTCGGCTGCGGGAGGGGAAGAGAGAGACAGAGAGGAAGGCCCTCTCTGGGGGTGGAGAAGCAAATGGGCGCTTCTCCTATGTGCCCTGGCCGGGAATCGAACCCGGGTCCCCCGCATGCCAGGCCGACGCTCTACCGCTGAGCCAACCGGCCAGGGCCTCAGTTTCATTTTATACTATTCATAGGCTCATATGCATGGGTCATATGAGGGTTGATTCATATGCATTTTATACTATTCATAGGCTGCATCTAGGTATGAACAGGGACTGGGAGTTTGATTACTATGAGAAGTATTAGGAACCCAGTCCAATTAGTTTTGCATTCTTTCTGTTGTATTTCCCACTATTCTGTCCAACTTTGCCAGTAAGATCCATGGCATTATTTTTATTTTTTATTTTTTATTTTTTTTTATTTTATTTTTTTAAAGTATAGCTTGTTTTTATTTTTTTTTAAATTTTTATTTATTTATTCATTTTAGAGAGGAGAGGGAGAGAGAGAGGAGAGACAGAGAGAGAGAAGGGGGGAGGAGCTGGAAGCATCAACTCCCATATGTGCCTTGACCAGGCAAGCCCAGGGTTTCGAACCGGCGACCTCAGCATTTCCAGGTCAACGCTTTATCCACTGCGCCACCACAGGTCAGGCCGGCATTATTTTTATTTGATACAACCAAGTAGTAACTTGATTATTGCATTATTTCATTTGTTTGTCTATGCTAATTTCTCAAAGCAATTCACATTCAAAACAGAGAAGGAGGGCTTATTTTTATAAAAAAGTTTGGAAAGAAAACTGTTACTGTTTTTCATGTTACTGTTTTCAATATTTTCATGATTTTTAAAGTGTTTTTCAGTCATTTTAGGGAGCTTATTTAGGGGAACCAAGTACTGATAAATTCGTATTGTGTTAGACTAAACATTTTTTTTCTCTTAAATTACTTCTGAAATTATTCTTATGCATATGGTGATACAGAAAGAGGGATTCAATGCAGTAATATAACGGAGCAATATGAACTTGTGTTCTAGTTTCTTTAGCTGCGTCCTTGTTTGAATCACATCTAGAAAATATCCACCCATGACACACAGCCAAAGCAGCAGATAAGGGTGATGGCAGACAATAAAATATAGATCTCAGTCTTCGTTACATATCAGTTGTTTCATTAGCATCAAAGCAATTCATTTTTCATTCATTTTTTACAGAGTTTTGAATAATTGAACAATTTTGAACATAATCTTCTAAGCAAAAGGATATTTTTTATTGGCCCATTTGTTTAACAAATTATTAAGTACCTATCATGTGCCAGGTACTGTTCTAGATATTGGGGCCACAGCAGTGAACAAAAGGAATTTTCTATTCTCATGGTGTTTATATACTCACATACTAGTTGGGAGGAGACATGTGCAAACAAACAAGCAATACACACACACACACATATGTCAAGAAATGATAGGTGCTATGAAGAAAAGTAAACCATGATAAACATTGCATGGAATGCTGGGTAGAGGTCCTAGTCCATACTGGTTGGCCAGAGAAACCCCTCTGAGAAGATGGCATTGGAGAAGAAGTACAAGAATGGGGCCAGTGGCTTCTTAGGGAAGAGTATTCCTACTAGAGGTATAGTAAGTCCGAGTTGCTAAGGCATCCATGTCCTAGGCGGGTCAATGAAACAGAAGGGGAGTGCTGTGGCTAGAGCACAGTGTTCATGCTGGGTGGTGATGGGAGATGACTCCCATAAATGGTCTTGAACATTATGAGAAGAACATTGGCTTCTACTCGAACATGGAGGTCGCTGGAGGCATTTGGGCAGAGGAATGAGAGGATTTTGCTGAGAATTTAAAAGGATTGCTCTGGCTGATCTGTGGAGAAATGATTTGCAAGGAAGCAAAAAGGGAAGAGTTAATTAGGTGATTGCAAATAGTCAGGTGAGGGTTGATGTCTCGGACTAGGATGGTGTAGCAGATTGACTTCATTTAATGGGTTCAACTAATGGCCACCCTGATTATTCTTGCTCTTTCTTGGGCATGATCTGCTTGATGGAAGATGAGAAAGCATGTGGAAGAGAGCCCATCACCCCAGCTGAGATTCTATCTAGATCAGCCAGCTGGCAGCTGCTCAGCATACAAGTGAGCCCCAGTGAAGACCAGAAGAGCTGCCCAGCTTAGCTGAGCAAGATCAGCAGAACATCTCAACTCATAAGCTTACAAATTTAGGGTTAGTTGTGACACAAACTTATGGAATTATTGCATGCATTGTATCGATTCTATTGCACAATGCAGGTGTCAATTATGGGTGTGATTGGGCCAATTGTTTGAATCCAAGATTCCCCCCTGGGCAATTGGAATAATGAATACAGATAATGGAGGTGGATATTAAATCCAAATTGAATCTTTGTTAAACATATTGTGACTTACTGAAATGAAAATCATAAAATAAAAATTGTCCTCAATATATAAAAATTGAGTTTTGCTCTTTCTCAAAAGAAAAAAATCAAACATCTATCTGTATGGTTTTGGCTAGAGATAGAGAAACAAAACTCAGTTAAAAACCTGCTTCTCATTAGTCACTTTGATAGAGGAGATGGAGCAGTCATATCAATCAATTTTTTTAATACAGGGGGTCCTCAGGTTATGACAGTCTCAACATATAATGTTTGAGTTTATAATGCTCACTGCCATAAAAAAACAGAAAAAAATTGAGATGTGAACTAGTCATCAAAGAAATACATAATAAAACCACAATGAGATATTACCTCACACCAGTCAGAATGGCACTCATTAACAAGACAACACACAATAAGTGCTGACAAAGGTGTGGAGAAAAGGGAACCCTCCTGCACTGCTGGTGGGAATGCAGACTTGTGCAGCCACTGTGGAGAACTGTATGGAGTTTCTTCAAAAAATTAAAAATGGAACTGCCTTTTGACCCAGCTATCCCACTTTTGGGAATATATCCTAAAAATACCAAATCACTGATTCAAAAGAAGATATGCACCCCCATGTTTATGGCAGCATGGTTTACAATAGCCAAGATCTGGAAACAGCCCAAGTGTCCGTCAGTGGACGAGTGGATTAAAAAGCTGTGGTACATATACACAATGGAATACTACACGGCTGTGAAAAAGAAGGAAATCTTACCTTTTGCGATGGCATGGATGGACCTGGAGATTATTATGCTAAGTGAAATAAGCCAGGCAGAGAAAAACAAATATCATATGATATCACTTATGTGTGGAATCTAATGGACATGGTGAACTGAGAAATGTAATAGAGACAGAGGTAAGGTCACAGGGACCAGAGGGACAGCAGTCAGAGGGAAGGGGGTTGAGGGGATGGGATCAGAGAAGGTGAACGAATTAGTGAAATTTTATATACATAATAAAGAGATACAGATAACAGGACAGCAAATCCCAAAGGGAAGGGGGGTCAGGGAGTCAAGGAGAGGGGGGCAAAGGGAGTATAATGGGGACACATTGTTGGAGGTGAGGGTGTTATATTGAGTGGGACGCTTGAATCCATGTTAGCACAATAAATTTTAAAAATTAATAAAAAATAAATAAAAATAAAATTAGGCTAAAAAAATTTGAGATGCGTTTCAGCTTACACCATTAGCATTGTACGTACAGACAACATGGGCGAGCCAGTTCGGCTGCGCACAGCAGAAGAACACGCAGCAATGCAGTGCATGAGCGAGGGAGTGGGGCTTCTTTTGTGGCTTAGTTGTGTTTTTATGTTTCAGATTATGATTTTACACCTGGGTTAGGATAGGTAAGTGACTTAGGCTAGGGTGTGTTTCAATTTACATCTAAATTTGAGTTAGGTCCCTGTCATAAGAACGGAACTGTGTTGTAACCGAGGACCCTCTGTAATCAGACTTTGAATAAATAGTCCTCCATCTATTGTGGAACTGAATGCTGGTCCCCTACCAGACCAGTGCCTTTGCCCCCAGCTGCTGTGATTACTAGTAATGGGTCACAGCTTCCCATTCCCCTGAGACTGCCAGGAGCCAGTGAGACTCACCTGCCAGGAGAGCGTAGTGCAGGATGAACCGCTCTGTGGGGCTCTTTACACTCCAGAGTACCTCTCTGATCAGATATTTATCATTTTGCATCATAAATGCCAAGGAATAACAAAAATAACAAAACCAGAAGGCCTGTGTGAAAAGCTGTTACCCTTCATGCTTCTCAACGTTGTCTGCATATTAGACTCACTCAAGAAGGTTTTCTAAATCCCCTGCCAGGCTGCTCCACAGACCACTTGCATCAGAATCTCTGGGGCTCGGACCCAAGCATAAGTGTTTATCAAACCTACTCAGGGGATTCCAGCATGCAGCCAACACGAAGAAAAACTACTTGGGAGAAAGAGATTGGGCAGATAACACTTCATGTATCTCACTATTAGGAATTATGCTCAGAGAGGACATTATTTTCCTTTTTTTTTTTTTTTTTTTTTTTTGTATTTTTCCGAAGCTGGAAATGGGGAGAGACAGTCAGACAGACTCCCGCATGCGCCTGACCGGGATCCACCCGGCACGCCCACCAGGGGCGACGCTCTGCTCACCAGGGGGCGATGCTCTGCCCCTCTGGGGCATCGCTCTGTCGCGACCAGAGCCACTCTAGCGCCTGGGACAGAGGCCAAGGAGCCATCCCCAGTGTCCGGGCCATCTTTGCTCCAATGGAGCCTTTGGCTGCGGGAGGGGAAGAGAGAGACAGAGAGGAAGGAGAGGGGGAGGGGTGGAGAAGCAGATGGGCGCTTCTCCTGTGTGCCCTGGCCGGAAATCGAACCCGGGACCCCTCCACGCCAGGCCGACGCTCTACCACTGAGCCAACCGGCCAGGGCCGAGAGGCCATTATTTTCTATTAGCCTTATGTGACAGTAGCAGAATAACTGGAGCAGGGGAAGGAAGGAAGGAAATAAACCGGAAAGACAAAGAAACATCAGCGGTGGGCTTATTTTTAGGGTGAATATAACATTTTAGAAAGATGTCTATAAGGAGAGCAAAATATTGAGTGGGCAATTCAAAGGGAGAGTCTGACCAAGGGAAAGAAAAACATTAGTGCTATTAGGTAGGAGACATAGAAGAAGTTATGATATCATAGCCAAGAGAATGAGATCAGCTGGATACTGCAGAGAGAGCCGCCAAACAGGAAAAGGGGCAGAGCTGGTGGGAGGACTGCATTCTTTTGACCATAGAAATGAGAGGATCCAAGAGTGAAATAGAAAACCTAGAAGCATGTGTGGTCCCATCAATAGATACAGGGTTTGTGCTGCTGCTGGTTGCCCAGGAGATGGGAGCTGCTTCCACACTCTTATGACAGAGTAGTGAGGAAAAGCACATGCAAATATCTTCAGGAATAATTAGAGTAAGGGATAATTGATCTAGGGAGCTTCCCTGGGGAGAGGCTCCATAGGAGTTAGGGTGGGATTTATGGGAGAGGTCAGTAAAAATAAGGGACTTGATTTGCATGTAAAAGCTGGCTGTTGCAGCCTCTGTAGAGTGTCTGGTGATGAGGACTCACCAGGGGCCTGCTGCTCCAGGATGCCCTTGACGCTGGGCAAATTCACCTGGGCACGCAGAATCCAGATAACCAGGCCTCAGCTGGCTCCCCACTCGGGAAGCAGAAACATTGGTTCTTTGATGGAGAAGGGAAAAATCACAATTTACAAAATTCGCCCTGCCCTTCTTGAAATATGTAAATGCCATTTTTTTATTTTAAACTCAGTTGTCCTGCTTCCCTGGATACCAAAAAAATTCCAGTTTTGTATTTAGCATTTTACAAAATATTGTGAAAGGATTATCTTCACAAATGATCTTTGATGTTTGAAGATACTTTTAAGTACCTTTCACATAGTAGGAAAGAAATTTAAATACAATATTTTACTTTTTACAAAATTTTGTTTTTTCAATGATTAAAGCAGAAATCAAAATGCTTAATGTTTCTCAAACTTTCTTATGCACATGTATAACCTGAAGATCTTGCTATAGATTCGGCAGGTCTGAGGTGAGGCCTAAGATTCTGCATTTCTAACTGGCTCCCAGGTAACTCCATTGCTGCTGGTCCAAGGACCTCACATTGAGCAGCGAGATTTCAATTCATTAATAGCAGTTACCAGGAAATATAAATAGTAATTTGGTACTTAAATGTTAGCCAAATATAGTTTTTTTAAGTGAGAAGAAGGTAGATAGAGAGACAGACTCCACATGTACCCTGATCTGGATCCATCCAGCAATCCCCATCTGGGGCCAATGCTCAAATCAACTGAGCCATTTTTAGCACCTGAGGCTGATGTTCAGAACAACCGAGCTATCCTCAGCACTTGGGGCCATGCTTGAACCAATTGAGCCACTGGCTGCAGGAAGGGAAGAGGGAGAGAAGCAGATGGTCGCTTCTCCTGTGTGCCCTGACTGGGAATTGAACCCAGGACACCCATATGCCTGGCCAATGCTCTATCCACTAAGCCAGCTGGCCAGGGCCCAGATTTAATATTTTTGTTTCATGAACTTTTTCCATTTGTGGATATAATATAAATTATAGAGTAACAAAATATATATGTATATATATATATAGTTATAAAAATTTCACTAATTATAGATATGGATGGAACAAAAGAAAAATCCATCTTTATTTTCTACCTTCTCCTTTCTTAATTTCCCTCTTTTGTAGATAATAAATATTTTGGTATAACAAACTCTTTGCACATTAAATAAAAATAAATAGGAATAATATAATAAATACATTGGTATTAATGAGAACTTTTAAAATGCCACAGTAATGCTATATAATAAATTTACTTGAAGATGCAGAGGTTTACAACAGTAAGCATTTGTCCTCATACCTGGGGTCTTAGGTTGACTGCTATTGTCTCATCTAGAATAGGCTTGGGTCTGCGTTCCCTGATGGAAGCACTGGCTAGAACTGCTTTCAAGTTGGCTCCACATTTCACTCTGGAGCCTGAGCTGAGGGAGAAGCAGCAGCAGTTATTTGGGATGTGTCCTTTTCATGGAGGATCACAGTCACCAAGAAGACAAACCCAGCATTCAGGGTTATGTGATGTGTGCTAACCTTGTTCAGAGCAAGTTACGTGGCCAAGCCCAGAGTCAAAGCTGCTCGCTCAGCCCACCCTAAGGCCATGGCAGAAGGGTATATTTTTATAATTTAATTAGAAGAAAATAAAGAATCATGGTGAGTTTCTAATCTGTGACGTCATTGAGACTATTTTCTTTCTGGTCTCTCTTCTGCACTCTGTTCAGTCTTCTGTCTCTGGTGAAGTCAACTGCGTTCAAGTCAGATGTTCATACGTCATCATCTGGCTTTTTCATCAGAAAGCATTGGGTTGAAAAAAGAGGGTCAAAACCCCTCTGCTCTTTGAGTGACTCCACTGTGGTGATGGTCTAGCAATGATTGACACAAGAGAATCAAAAGATGCCCAATGGTTCCCTAGTGTTCATCCACGAACAGAGCAGAGCAACTGCTACTTAAAAGTTTGGTGACGTCCTTTGTTTATAAGCCAGAGCGATAAACATGTTGGTTTCTTCCCTAATTTGTTCTTCAGTCACAGCCCAGGAGATTTTCATTAAGCGGCTCTAATGCCATCTTGAAGTTATTTTCTGCAAATTTTAATAAATAAGCTCAGTTTCCAAGCGAATTTTAATGGCCTCTAACCCTTTATTAATTAACTAGATGCCAGAAGGAGATTGTTGCTATTCTTTTTCTCCATGTTTGGAATATTTTACCTCGTGCAAAATAACCTCAGGGTGCGTAGTAGAAGCTACAGTGCCCTAGTCTATATGCCCTGAGCCAACTCTGGATTCACTGCGGCTGTAGTGTACACCCATCTCCTCCACCTCAACCAGCCTGCTTCTCTGCTTGCATGCTGGCCAGCCTAGGATAGCCACAGATTGAATGCTTCCAGGAGTGACCTTCAATCAATGAGGAACTGGAGCCGGTGCATAGATGCTCAGCATCTGCCACTCAATGGGGCCACGATCAGAAAGTCTGAGACACCAATAACCTGCTTTGCAGCTCACGCCCCACTCTCCTGCCACACTTCCTGGGGTCACCTCCTAGATAAACCACTTATACCCACGTCCTTGCCTCAGGGTCAGATTTTGGAGCAACTCAAACTAAGGTTATAAGTAGCAAGAGCTGAGAGACTTTGCTAAAATGCACAAAACTCAGAGCACCTACATTAGCGATAAAATAATTTATATGCAGGTAAGAAGCGGCTGGCAGATGGCATTGCTTTGTTAGGGTTGGCAAGTTAAAATAAGTAGCAACCAAATACCAAAAAATGTGAAAAGGAAGAAAAGCTCCCACCCAGGTGCTGGTCTGTGTTTCAAGCACATGGAAGGTGGAGTTTGGTTCTTGGCCAGATGTCTTGGTTCAGGCAATGTCCCCAGTGCCCTGGTGTCTTCTGATCTCCAATTCGTTTCCCTTCCGGGCTATGCCTTGGTCTGAGTGGCCCCTTCTCTGTCCAGAAGGGGTGGCTATGACCCTGTGGTCATCATTTCCAGAGCAGACAAACTTGCATTAGGTTCATATACTACTAAGAGCTGGTGTCAGTCACCCTCATGCCCCAGACCCCCTTCTTTGGCCAGCCTTTTTATAGCAGCCAGCTTGGTGACGCTGTCACCTGACAGCACCTTGTCATGGGAAACACCTATCTCTCGCTTTCTGTCCTTGAGCTTCACTTTTACCACCTTTTAAGATGCCTTTTGGAAACCATTCAACTGTTCTGAAGCATGTGCAGTCCTGGAAGTGCAAGGTCGTGAACACCCCCTGGGGAAATTCTTGACCAAAGGGAGAAGAAGGCTGACGGATAATTTCTCTTTGTGTTTCTGTATGACAATTTGAAAGTGTATTCTGATCAGGCGGTGGCTCAGTGGATAGAGTGTCAGACTGGAACGCGGACTGTGTATTCTGTGCAGCTTTTCAGAGTGCTCCCTAGAGGATTGAGCCTCCACAGCCCAAGATGTTGTTTATTTGTATTTATTTATTTATTAAATTGAATTTATTGGGGTGACACTGGTTAATAAAATGACATGGGTTCTGAGTGTACCATTCCATAATGCATTATCTGTACACTGCACCGCGCATTGGTGCATTCTCCACCCCAAGTGGAATCCCCTTCCATCACCGTTTATCCCCCCTCTACCTTCTCCTACCTCCTCCACCCCCTTTCCCCTCTTGTAATCATGATACTGTTGTCTCTGTCTATGAGCTTTCTGTCTTCTTTGCTTAATCCCTTCACCTTTTCCCCCAGCCACTAAACCCCACCCTCTATGACAGCTGTCAGTCTGTTCTCCATATCTAGGAGTCTGCTTCTGTTTTGTTTGTTAGTTTATTTGGTTCATTAGATAACACATATGAGTTCAATAATGTGGTTCTTGTCTTTCTCTGACTGGCTTATTTAACTTAGCATAATAACGTCAAAGTCCCTCCATATTGCTGCAAAAAGATGAAATTTCCTTCTTTTTATGGCTCAGTAGTAAGTAGTCTGTTGTATAATACCACAGCTTCCTTTTATCCACTCATCTACTGATGGGCACTAGGGCTGTTTCCATATCTTGACTATTACAAATAATCCTACAATGAACACAGGGGTACATATCTTCTTTAGAATTAGTGTTAAAGATTTCTTTGGATATATTCGCAGAAATGGAATTTTTGTATCATAGGCGATTCCATTTATAATTTTTTGAAGAAATGTTATACTGTGTTGCACAGTGTCTGCACCTATCTGTATTTCTACCAACAGTGCATAAGGGTTCTCTTTTCTCTACATTCTTGCCAACACTTGTTGTTTGTGGATTTATTGATGATAGCCATTCTGACAGGTGTGAAGTGATATCTCACTGTCATTTTAATTTGCATTGCATTGATATTAGCGACGTTGAACAACTTTTCGTAGGTCTATTGGCCATATGTGTGTATCCTCTTTGGAGAAGTTTCTGTTCAAGTACTTTGCCTGTTTCTTAATTGGATTGGTCTTTTGGTGTTGAGTTCTATAAGTTCCTTACAAATTTTGGATATTAATCACATCAGATGTATCAGCAAATATGTCCTCCCATTCAGTGGGTTGTCTTTTTACTTTGTTGATGGTTTCCTTTGCTATGCAAAAATTTTTTAGTATAATTCAGTCCCATTTGTTTATTTTTTCTTTTATTTCCCTTGCTGAGGTGATATATAAGAAAAACAATATTGTTATGAGAAATGTTTGAGATTTCATTGCCTATGTTTTCTTTTAGGATTTGAGTTTATTGTTGTGTATGGTGTTAGAAGGTGGTCTACTTTCATTTTTTTGCATGTATCTGTCCAACTTTCCCAACACCATTTATTGAATAGATTATCTTTACCCCATTGTATGTTCTTGCCTTCTTTGTGAAATATTAATTGACCATAACGGTGTGGGTTGTTTAGCTTGACAACTTTTTCCATTCCAGTTGTCTCAGATGGAACTGCCCAAAGTAAATTTCTTGAATGCACATACCGTGTCCAGCTCAACTTTCTGGGGAACCAAGTATTGCTGAGGTTCACATTCCGGAGAGCTGAGCTTCCCATTTCTCCTTTCCTAGTGGCTCTTTACACACCTTCCCAGCCCAAATACTCTTCTGACGCTGTCATGTTATCATCTTGGCTTCCAATAGACAATGGA
This sequence comes from Saccopteryx leptura, assembly GCF_036850995.1. NCBI lineage: Eukaryota > Metazoa > Chordata > Mammalia > Chiroptera > Emballonuridae > Saccopteryx > Saccopteryx leptura. Next base: position 189,179,992 of record NC_089507.1, read on the forward strand.
CAAAGGTATAGATGTCTAGAAACTAGAATTACTCTTAAAGAATTAACCATTTGTAAAGATATAAACAAACATTTAAGACCCTAACTTCTAGATCTTGTTGAATTTTGAGAACTTGAGAACTCTGATTAGCTCATTTCTCAGCTGATAGTCTTCCTTTATTAATTTTCAACTTTCCCTGAAATATATAGTATTTATTAATATTCATGGTGTTCGAAGAGGCACTATGGAGAATACAGAGCAGCTGAGGTACAGTGGCTAAAACTTAGGGATAATTAGAAGATAAAATAAGAAACACTTTACAAATAACCAAAGAAAGTAAAATACAGAAAGCAATAAGTGTGACAAGTATTGACAATGTGATGGAGAGAGAAATCACACTCAGTCAAAGCTCACTGGTAGCATAGCATTCACACTGCTTATCAGTCAGGTAGCAAGTGAAGAATGATGCTTCCCTTGGACCATACTGAGACCAGCAAAGGCATGGTCAGCTTTGCCGCAATGGCAAAAATGCTCATGTTTGATTGGCTAAGACATTTTTGAAGGAACATTTTTCAATTTAATTATTGGAAGTTGTGATGGCTCTAGATGGTTAAAGTTCCCAAGGCATTTTAGCAAGTTTTGGTACTCTGCAACAGAATAGCTTGTTTATCTGGTCCACAGTTGAGTGTTTAGAGTTTTAGGTTGTAATGTCATAGTACATGGAGTTTGGAAGCATTGTGACTCTTCCTGCCTCTCGGTATTTCTGCTTGTTTTTGAGAATTTCATTATCATTCATGTGTAGATGGCAGTTTGACCTAGAAAGCACAAAACATTAAAAATAATTATTACATAATTCATGCCACCTCTAATGAACTATGTATTATTTTCAATTTTTTGGTATAGTCAGTGTTATTTGGGAAAATTATTTAACTACTTCTTCGCTAGTGGCAAATTCAGATTTATAGGATCCTAAGGCATAGGACAAAAGGACATTGATTATGCAGGAGTTTCTGTGAAAATGTGCTTAAACCAATGAAGTCTCCTCAAAACTACAAGACCAATGCAACCTTGAGGAGATCTAGCATGAATATAGTTGTTGTGAAAAAAAATAAAAACAAAAATAAAAATCAGATCTAAAAAAATTCATTGTCAACATGAATTAGAGCAGCCCAGAAATATTGATTAAGAATACTAAGTAGGTATTACTGCTCAAAATTTTATAGGTTGGTCAACTGGTTAGGTCTTGTGGTCTCAGCGACTGCCTCATGCATCTATGGCCAGGTGTGGGTCAAGTAGGCAGCTCTGCTGATCTTAGGTGGGCTTTCTCATATGTTTTGGTATCAGCTGTCTGAAGACTGGTGTCGTGTGACCTTTACTAGGACAACTGGGCTTTGCTCTATGTGTACTGTCATCCTTGAGCAGTCTAGCCAGGGCTTAGTCCCAAGGTGCTAGCAGGACTCCAAAAGAGAGAGCAAAGATTGAGGTCCCTTGAGACCCAGGCTGGGGACTGGGTCCTTCTCACTTTTGACATGTTCTGTTGGCCTAGCCAAGTCCAAAGGCTAGCCCACATTCAAGAGGTGGGAAAACAAACACAGCCACAATCTGATGAGAACACTTAGAAAGTCACCATGCAAAGAGCTCATAAGGTTGAAGAATTGAAATATTTTGGCAATTGATATTCTGTATGTTACTGCTTAGAATTAAAATCCTTTTGAATCCATATCTTCTACCTCATGCACACCAGGCTTTCTTAGAGTCTTGAGCAGTCTTCATTAAAAGAAAAACTATTTCATCACTGAAACAAACAAACAAAAATAAGCAATGATATCCATTGTGTAGCAATTCATTGGGGACTCTCATAGTGTGTTGTCCTGTGCCCTGAGGTCAACATTTCCACTTTGAAATTTTGAGCTTGTCTAAACTCTGGAAATATTGAAAATGTTTACAGAGCCACTTAAACTTTCCAAGAGTCTATCCTTTTTAGACTAAAAATAATTGAAGAAAATTAATATTTATCCATGTATTGGCATTTACCAAACACTAGTATAATTAAAGAAAGGTGGATTTTATATAGCTGTATATAGCTGCTGATAGGTCTTTTTATAGTCATGTCTATTTTCAAGCGTTGTTCTTTTTCTCTGAATGAGTAATTATATATATATCTGAGATTTGTGAGCATATAAATACAGTCCCATGATTCCATGAAAGTTATGTTTATAATACTTTTCTCAGTCATACTAAAGGCAGTTTCCAGTTAAATAAACTTGAGTGTAAAGAGGTTGCAGATTCGATCCTCAGTCAGGACACATACAGGAGCAGATTGTCTCTGTCTCTCTCTCTCTCCTTCCTCTCTCTCTCTCTCTCAAGTAAATGCGCTTAAAAAATCTTTAATTAAAAAAAGAAGAGCATAACCCGTAGAGGCAGAAAGTTCAAATGTATTTGTTTAAATTCGGCAGGTCTACTTCAGAAACACACTATAAATCTTGTTTTTCTAAAAAAAAATCTGTAATTTGATTCTTTTGAGCTTATCATGACTAACAATGACATGAGATCATAGTGCCTTAGAGATGTTATTTAATAACATTGCTAGAGATAAAAATTTGAGATAAATAAATATCTAGAATGAATGCATCATCATTTTTTATTAAGTGAGTTAACCATGCATGTGTAAAGTGAAATGGGGAATTCGGGCACTCTTATATACTTTAAGAGTGCTACTTGATTGAATTTTAGTCAGCCTTGAAATATATATTGGGATAATTATCACAACATATCACAGCTAGTCTATGGTGGACCTAGGATGTTATACCACCCCAAAACCCTTGGTCTCTCTACGGAGACACCACTGATATTTGGTCCCATTTATGTACACTTCTAGAAAGCTGAGCCACCAGCAATGTGATGGAGGTAGAGGAAGGAATCCAAAGGCTACCCGATGAAATAATTTTCAGCCTTGAAAAAAATCCACAGAAAGGGCAGACTCAGCTTCTAAGCCCCCTCCCCCCCTTTTTTTCCCAGCAAATGGACTCAATTTGTTTAATTGGAGTCATGGAAAAATCTCAAAAAGTAAAGCATGTGATTTCAACTCCTGTATTAAACCCACTCCGTCAATGGCAAGCTAGCAGTTTATTGCATAGAAAATAAGGACCAATTAATAAAATTGATAATGTTACTGATTGTAAAAAATTTTGTATTCTAGAATGCCTTGTGGGTCTATGAAATTATTGTTCAGCATATACTCACATTCCTTATGACCTCCATGAAATGAATGTACTTCTTTGCCTCACCGATGTCACATCACTTTCTTTGGCTAAAGGAATATGACCCAAACTGACCAAGTGAGAGTGTGCCAACTCCGAGCCTACATCTCAAGAGTTAACACGTCTCCCTCTGTCCCTGTGCTCCTGCCAATCCCATGAGAAGATGATGACTCAGGTAGCTTCCAGGCTAAGGAGGATGAGGGACCCATGAACCAGACATGGACCCAGGCTACAGCTTGGAGCCCAGCCCAGCCATGCGCAGCCTAGATCAGCTGACCCTCAGCCAGCCCCCCATGGAATCATTGGTAGTAAGTGGTTAGAAGGCTAAAACTATACAATTAAGGTATTCACATTATTCTCCTTCAGTGAGTGGGAGCTACAGCAAGTCTTTGAGCATAAAAACAAGGGCCCACATTTTGTCTTACCAAGATTATTCTTACAGCCAAGTGTAGGACAAATATTTCAAATGGAGTCTACTTTTACAGCTCCCACAGGAAAGGGAATACATGTTTCTAACTTGGTGCCAGGACTTCAACATGTCAGAGGCAAGATGAAGAATGGTTGGAGTTCTGTGAAGAACTGAGGGTTGGCAATTTACCCAAAGGAAATAGTGAACCTAAATCTCTGAAAATATGGTTGCCCCCAAGTTGGGGATTTTTGCACAAGAACAATCACACAGTAATTGTTCTGCAGTTGTTTCTTATTGTCCTCCTTTTAGTCTCTCTTGATAGAAGGCTTCAGACAAAGCTTTCAGTTAATTGTAGTATTTTCTTAAAAGTATTCATACAGCCTTCCTAAGAATTAACTGTATCTGAACATCAAATGAATTATTAACTCATCTTGTTCAAGACTGAAAGAAAACCTAACAAATGGGCTACTGAACCTGTTATGCATTGTTTTCCATTTATATAAGAACCAGCAATAGTTATTTTTAGGATTCCCATGCTGGGTCTCACCAATAGTGAATTCTTCATTATGAAAGGCTAGCTGATTATGGGGGACATGACGATCACTGGCTAATAAAGATAATTCAGTGGGAGAGGGCATAGGCCAGTTGTTTTCAGTTCTGCCTACACATTATAATCATGTGGGGGACATTTATTACAAAACACATCAGGGCTTTACCCAGACCAAAGAACTATTATTTTTAAAGGGATTTTTCTGGGTGACTTTACTATGTAGCCAGGATTGAGAGAAGGCATGTATGTTTTATGGAATTTTTTAGATGCCGTGTAATCTGGATAATTTACTATACAAAATGCCCCATGAAGAGTACCATTCCTTAGAGCTTAGTTTTTATACCCGGGCAACAACAACAACAAAACAACTTTAATTTGTACATTATTGTACCTATTGACTCAGAAACTAAATATAATTATCAGATTTTGCCAAGTTACAATTCATTTACTTTTTTTCTTTTTTCTTATTGTTTGTAATTGTGGTAAAATACACATAATATAAAATTTACCATCTGTCAATGGCCACTTCTGCCCTTTGGCTGTTGTAATGCTGCTCTGAACATGGGTGTAAAAATATCTTTTTGAGATATTCCTGCTTTTAATTCTCATGGGTAGGGACCCAGCAGTGGGATTGCTGGGTCATATATATGGTAGTTCTAGCTTTAATTTTTATGAGAAACCTCCACATTGTTTTCTGTGGTGGCTGTATCATTTTACATTCCCACCAATATAGTACACAAGGAGTCCAGTTTCTCCATATTGTCTCTAATACTTGGTATTTTCTGGTTTTAATAGTAGCCACGCTAATGAGTATAAGGTGGTATCTCATTGCGGGTTTGACTTGCGTTTCCCTAATAATTAGTGATGTGGAGCATCTTTTCATGTACTTACTGACAATTTGTATATATATAGTTTGAAATAATGTCTATTAATTCTTTAGCCCGTTTTATTATCAGGTTTTGAGGTTTTGTTTATCTTTGAGTTGTAGGAATTCTTTATATATATATATATTTTGTATTTTTCTGAAGCTGGAAACGGGGAGAGACAGTCAGACAGACTCCCGCATGCGCCCGACCGGGATCCACCCGGCATGCCCACCAGGGGCGACGCTCTGCCCACCAGGGGGCGATGCTCTGGCCCTCTGGGGCGTCGCTCTGCCGCGACCAGAGCCACTCTAGCGCCTGGGGCAGAGGCCAAGGAGCCATCCCCAGCGCCCGGGCCATCTTTGCTCCAATGGAGCCTTGGCTGCAGGAGGGGAAGAGAGAGACAGAGAGGAAGGAGGGAGGGTGGAGAAGCAAATGGGCGCCTCTCCTATGTGCCCTGGCCAGGAATCGAACCCGGGTCCCCCGCACGCCAGGCCGACGCTCTACTGCTGAGCCAACCGGCCAGGGCCTTCTTTATATATTTTTAATATTAACCTCTTATCAGCTACATGATGCAGAAATATATTCTTTTATCTCTTGGGTTCCTTATTCAATTTGTTGATTGTATTCTTTGATGCACAGTTTTTAATTGTGATATAATGCCATTTACTTTTTACTATTTTTACCTGTTCCTTTGGTGCCACATTCAAGAAATTCTTGCTAAACAATTCATTTACTTAGAGCAAAGTTCATCTTCTAAGGCACAAAGATGATGTACAGCACAAATCAGCTGTATAACCTGAATTAATTTTCTCATTTAAAACACAGGATATTAATTAATAAAATTAAAATTGGAAAACCCTGAGATTTTATTGAAACTTTCACTTTGGAAAAAGTATTCAGTTTGTTGAACTAGTTGATTACTTTGCCTAGTTCATGGTCCCTTTTTAATTGTAACATAATGAGAACCCTTTTGAAGCCTAATTCTATGCATTATGTGTCCTTGTTTTGCTAAACTGTCTAGTACGGGTGGGTAGCAAAAGGCATCTACTCAATTAAGCCTTAAAATAACAAAATATTAGCCCAAGAGTGGCTATTGATATTATTTGCAGCATCTATTCATTTTATGGGTGAACAGATTGAGATCCTGGAGGAAAAGTAATCTAAGTGATTAGTACTGAATACAAAAAAATATGAGCTGCTTGCAGATGCAACGCAAATTTGTGGATTTAGAAGTTTGGACAGTCTGTCTGAACCATGGGGATAATTGACACCTGTGAGAAGCAGGTGTGCATATGATGTCCCTTTAATTGTGAGCAGGTGTTGCAATAGGAATATGGGTATCAATTTTGGGTCTCTAATTTACTTTAAGAGTGTTTCCATCAATTCTATAAATGCTCCTGAAAACTGTCACTTTGTCTCTTGGGTGCTCCCCCATCTCATACATCCCCCAATTATTAGCAAGACATTTTGAAAGATGCTAAGAAACCTTCTGTGCAAATTGCCACCTTGGCTGATCAAGTTTTGCATTTCTAACTCATTTTATTCTGTAAAGTTCACAGTGTTTGAGATCTGATGGAGCCATCTAAGTCATCCAGTTGACATCCCCTTCTTATCAAATGGAGGCTTATAAAGGCAGTGACTTGATATAAACAGACTCCCAATAAAGGGTGTGGTCAAGATCTTAACTGGACTCCCATCCAAAAGCTCATATATTGTTAGAAATGCCAGCAGACACAGAAACAAAAAAGGGATGATAGGTATGTTTTCCAGAACTTGAGTTCCCTCCTTGTCCTACAGCTTCTGAGAGCTTAGTCTCCCTCAGCCATCCTCAAAGCCAGATAATCTTTGGCTACAAGCCCTAGATTCCCCCGCCCCAAGCCAAGTAACAAAGCCACAGACATCCTGGTCATGGGCCCTTCCCCTCACGGCCCTAGGTCCATTTAAGCTGCTTCCACTGTCACTAGAAATAAGATAATGAAGCCTTTCCAAATTTTTTCCCATTTTCAGCTCTCTTTGCTAAAAAGGGGGCTTTATTTTGTAAAGAGTAGCATACTCCAAGTGTTGCTATTTCTGTGTCCACATCAAATTATATTGACAAGATGGCCAATTTTCTGAAACGTTCGACTCTATCTGACCTTCCAAATAACAACATTCACTGAAAAATCATTGGACATTTGTGAGAGTCATTTTGGATTGAATTAAACTTTTGATGTGCTGTGAAATTGGGTCAGTGCATTAGAATTACATTAAAATAGTTATGAATGTGCTAATAAAATGCTGTTCTTCAGTGCAAATTGGCAATACTCCCAGACTTCAGGAAGCTTAGAAGAAATGAATTTCAAAATTCCTGATTAACAAATGTGTATAAGAAGTCGGGAAAGACAAATTAAGACTTCTCTGTTAAAGTACACAATAAAGCCTAGCTTTATCTCAGAAGTTATGATTTTAAATGGGGCCCATTTGCACTGAAAATGGCAACATTGTTTAATGGTGTGAGTAGCAACTAGCAAATCCACGAGGAGAGTTCTTCTTTCTTCTTAGAATTTATGATTCTGCGAAGTCACTGTACTTAGTCAACTATTTTCTAGATTGCTTAATAGGGCAAAAATAGGACAAAGAAATGGGAGGTATAGGGACTTCGATTTCTATTGGCTATTACAGAAAAGTTCTTAACAACAGGCTGCCCTGTTTGAGCTCATGAAAAACGCTTACGCAGAACTTGGACAACTATCTTTCAAGGATATTGTAGAAGATATTTCTTAATTGGATGAGAAATGCACTCAAGGACTTTCAAGGCTCCTTTGGAGTTTAAGACTGTGCTACTACGTTCTGTAAAATAAAGCCACGAGGAATCCTAGCTGAATCTCTCTGGTAAATCATTTGTCTTAAAAATGAACTTTTATCTAAAAGCATTGAGAATTTGTCAGAACTAAATCTAGGTTTCTGGAACCCACCCATGGAACAGTCACAATGTTTGAGTGTGAAAAGGACCTCAAGGGAGCAGCAGGAGCCTGGTGGGGCAGCCACCCTGATGTCCTATGGAGCCAGCAGCCACTCTGAAGGCAACTGTAAGAAAGGCACACAGTGGGGGTTGAAGGCAAGCCTCAAAGATACTCAAAATGTAGAGCAGTTTTGGTTTCTTACCAAATCATTGCCACTGACCCTAATCCTTTATATTAGAAACAGATAGGACATACGAGAGCTCTGGGACCAATGGCAAAGACTGCACAAGAAGTCTTTGTTGGTGTACAACTGTGGCCCATAACCCCTGAATGTTATGGGCACAGTCAAGTGTAGATGTTTCTTAGGTATCCAGAGACTTTCTTCCTTTTTTTTTTTTTTTTTCTGAAGCTGGAAACGGGGAGAGACAGTCAGACAGACTCCCGCATGTGCCCGACCGGGATCCACCCGGCACGCCCACCAGGGGCCACGCTCTGCCCAGCAGGGGGCATGCTCTGCCCCTCCAGGGCGTTGCTCTGTCGCAACCAGAGCCACTCTAGCGCCTGGGGCAGAGGCCAAGGAGCCATCCCAGCGCCCGGGCCATCTTTGCTCCAATGGAGCCTCAGCTGCAGGAGGGGAAGAGAGAGACAGAGAGGAAGGAGACGGGGAGGGGTGGAGAAGCAGATGGGCGCTTCTCCTGTGTGCCCTGGCTGGGAATCGAAGCCGGGACTTCTGCACGCCAGGCCGACACTCTACCACTGAGCCAACCGGCCAGGGCTCAGAGACCTTCGCAAGGCAAAACTGTACGTGTAATTGTACCCAAGGCGGGCATATTATGCGCCTTCACCATTTGTTCATACTTTTCTCTCTCGCTCTTACTCCTTAGTTCTTCCCTAGGATCCCTGACTTCAGGCAGTGCCTCATACTCAGGACCTGGTCTTTTGTCACTTCTAAATCGGAATTGACTTAAACTGCCTCTTCATGCCTCGGGGCCTTTTAGATAAGTCACTGAATTAATGAATATTTAAAGACAAAAAGAAACATAATCTGTGTAACTCTTCTACAATATTTGCATAAGAGTTTAATTTTCTTAGAATTGAAAAACCATTTTACAAAATAATGCTTCTGTAATGATAAATTCCATGCAGGTGGTCAGCAGTTAGAGGCAATAGTTTAAGGTTTGGTCTAGTCTTATAACCCACATCCCAACAGATAGGTTTACTCTCTCTGCCTCTGGGTATAAATTTGGAAATGATGCAATGAATTATTTTTAAACTCCTTACTATAATCTGTACTTATTCAATAAAATGTATCAGTTTCTTCAATGGGGCAGTTATTGTACTTGAACAAATGCCATGGCTAAAACATGGCTAACATTACTATACTAAAGTTAATGCATCATTTTGTAAAAGGTTAAGTATATTTTTCTTTCTTGTATTTTAGTTTATTTTTTATTCTGACACATTTTCTAGTTCTTTTTTCAGCTTTATTGATTAGAACTGATGTTTAAGGTATATAACTTGATGTTATATATATGTGTATATATATATACATATACTGCTCACAAAAATTAGGGGATATTTCAAAATGAAAATGAAGCAATAAAATATCCCCTAATTTTTGTGAGCAGTATACATAAAATTGTATATGTTTAAAGTGTATAATACATTTATAGTGAAGTAAATATTGCAAGCTAATTAATATATCTATCACTTCACATAGTTACCCTTTTCTTTTGTGTATATGTGGTAATAACACTTAAGATCTACTAAAAGTTCAAGTATTTACTGTCCACGGGACTAAGCTTATTTTTTTCCTTATTGAGTACAATTTTGCTACACTTTTTGTAGGGAGTTTATTTAAATGTTACCTTACAGATAGACTAAAATAATTTTTCAGTTTTTTAGAAAGAAAGACTTCATTGTTAAGATGTCAAAAATTCACAAGGCAATAGAGATCAAATATGAGAATAAAGGCCTGGTTCTAAGAAGTAGTAATCACAATAGCTAAAATGAAATCAATTTACCAGAATCTTCTGCAAATTAACCAAATATTGTTCTTGAGAAAAATGTATCTATGTACTTATAAAAATATGAAATTACATCATAAAAACCCAAACACAGGACACCTATCATGACTATTTATCTGACAATAACCAAGACAAGACTGATCCATTTTTGCCTGCACTGAACCAAAACAGTGAAATGGGAACATGGGACCAGGTGATTCCAAATGAGTTTGGTTTCAGGGTTTGGGCTGTTATTATTAGATCACCTTGAATTTATTTTCCTTACAATCTCCAGTGTTCACAGGACGCTAGACCAAAAAGGAAGTGCCATTTCATATGCTCAAACATATTCCAAGGATCATTTTGAAAATATACTGTTCACTGGAGGACAATGTCACATTACCTTTGTCACTTGGCATCCAGGAAAAAAAAACTACAGCCCATGAATGGAAAGAACTTTCATTTTCTCAAACTTTCCTACCAAGCTTTTGGCCAACCTGCCACGAGTAGACTGAAACAGAAGTTTCAGCCTTTTGAACTGTGTCTAATCAATGCTTGGGAGAGAAAATAACACAGGTAAGACTCTTGGGTTTATTGAGTAAACGGGACTTTCAGCTGAGAACAAGAACTGTTTGTAGTCTCTATAGAAGCCACCAAGTCCATTTTCAAAAAATGGAAGACAGTAATCAAAATAATTACTTTGTTTTTTTCCTCTAATCTCAAGCATGCATATTACTTGTACTATCTCATTCATAAAAGGGAGAATTAAGCCACACATTCCACAAGCTCACCTTAAAAAATATCTCTCATGTAGAAGAAAAGACACTGGTTGGTCCCAAATTCGTTGATGAATAAGACACAATATGGTGCACAAGTTTGCTTTGTTCAATAAAAAGTATCACTCAGGACTAATGAATACAGAGTGAATGGAGCCAGGCACTTAGCTGATGAGAGGGGCAGGATGTCTTTTTAAAAAGATACCTGTCAGGTGGGTGGGTCCGGTGTTGCAGGAGTCTTCCCACGGGTCTCCTCCACTGTAGACAGTGCCTCACTCTTTAGAACAGAGAACCATTCTCCCTGGGCAAGGAGGCCCCTTCTCCCGAGGCTGGAAAATCAGCAGGAACCATCCTGGAGCTGACTGTCTCTATGTTGCCTGCGAATGACTTTCCAGAGACATTGCTAGAATCCAGTGCCCAGAGTCTGTCATTGTTGAGGTCACAGTTGTTTTTCATCTCCCCTTTGAAAATATAGAGAAGGACTGAGATAAAAATACCTGTGGCTGCTATTAAGTAAACAGCATAGAGGATAATAAAAATGGCCAAGGCAAGCATGAAATCCACAGCAAAAATGATCAGCTTTGCCAACATGTCTGCATTTCTCCTTGTTCACAGAAGACACTTAAAAATTCCCAAAGGCACCCACCATGCAGTTATGATTTTGTAAGATGTGGGCAGGAAAAAAAGACATTTCCAGACATGCTAAAGTATGTTGCAATTCTTCCAAGTATCTATGAAAGGTTGTATAATGAAATTTTTTTATTTCCCAACTGATACAAAACAGTGGCTAAAGGTAAAGCATGGGATATTGCTTCACCATAACTAGTGGGAAGAAGTGCAGGGATTTATATTACCCCCTAATTGTGTAACTGATTCACTTGGAACGTCATTTTCAATAGGTAGGAACAATGGTGGGATTCAAGTAATCTAACAACAGGTTCTCTGCCTTAATGCCCATTATAAGAATAAAAAAACCGATATACCTAAAGGTAGTTTATGATTTCATGCATTTAGTACTTAAATAAGGACAATAAAAGAAGTACACAAAACTAAATTATGTTATAAGAAAGAGTTTTAAAATATTAATGAAGACCCTGGCCAGTTGACTTAGTGGTAGAGCATTGGCCCAGCGTGTGGAAGTCCCGAGTTTGATTCCCAGTTAGAGCACACAAGAAAAGCAAACATCTGCTTTTTCACCTCTCCTTTTCTCCCTTCTCTCTCTCTCTCATCTTCTCCCACAACCATGGCTTGGATGGTTCGACCAAGTTGGCCCCAGGCACTAAGGATGGCTCCATGGCGTCAACTCAGGAACTGAAAAAGCTCAATTGCTGAGCAACAGAGCAGTGTGGCCTGAGATAGGCAAAGCATCACCCTGTAGGGGGCTTGTCAGGTACCGTGGTCAGGGTGCATGCGGGAGTCTGTCTCTCTGCCTCTTATTCAATAATATAAATACATAAATAAATAAAATACTAATGAAAACTATTAAATAATACCTAACTAAAAAAACTATAAAACTGTTATCTAAGATATTTTTATATTGCTTCTTTTTTTTTTTTTTGTATTTTTCTGAAGCTGGAAACGGGGAGAGACAGTCAGACAGACTCCCGCATGCGCCCGACCAGGATCCACCCGGCACACCCACCAGGGGCAACGCTCTGCCCACCAGGGGGCGATGCTCTGCCCCTCCGGGGGGTCGCTCTGCCGCGACCAGAGCCACTCTAGCGCCTGGGGCAGAGGCCAAGGAGCCATCCCCAGTGCCCGGGCCATCTTTGCTCCAATGGAGCCTTGGCTGCAGGAGGGAAAGAGAGAGACAGAGAGGAAGGGGGGGGGGGTGGAGAAGCAAATGGGTGCTTCTCCTATGTGCCCTGGCCGGGAATCGAACCCGGGTCCCCCGCACGCCAGGCCGACGCTCTACCACTGAGCCAACCGGCCAGGGCCTTGATTGGCATCCTCACTTGCAATCTTCTTTGCTTTTATCTGAGCATCATTGGCTATGTGATTTATCCTTCACCAGCGCACTCGTAATATCTCATGGGAATTTTGGACGTAGCACCAAGCTGAAACAAATGACAGCTTATCACCCCCTGGTTATTTGGCACTTTTTCTCTTTATGCTATATGTTTGTTTATTGAAGTAACAAATGTGAGGGAATTAAAATGTAGTGTTTCATCAAAGGTATAATGAATTTTATGAAATGAATAAATAAATATTACATAGTTTCATAAAAGTTTTTTCAGCTATGGATGGAATGAACATTACTATGGGCGCCTAAAATATGCTGTTGTGCAGATGAATGTTAAAAAAGAGTAAGGAATGTAAATTTGTAATTTTCACATTGGATGGCTGTCCAAGTGCCCACCTTAGAGAAAACCTGATTACAAGTGCCATTTTAACAACCGGTTCGCTGAACTCAACAAAATTATGTATTAGTTCAGCTGAACCGGTACAAATGAGCTGAATTCCACCACTGGATAGGAACACACTAACATTTACGTATTTATAACATGCAGGGCTCCTATAGAAATTTGATATTTCTTGAAAAATGAAAATATACCGGTCTAGTATAAAAGAAAAGTAAAACCATTTTAAACATGCAAAGACTCAGAAAGTTTGCCTTTTTTGCATGTGTTTGAAAAAATTTCTGGATGATAAAATCCAATAAAATATATTCTTTATTGAAAAAGTATTACTTGGTATATAAAATTAACCAATAAAACAATGGCAACAATAACAACAAAGAAACATTAAATCCTAGAATACCAGCTCAGCAGTAGACATACAGGGAATAAATTCAAGTTAGTTAGTGGACTACCAGAGGTAGTCTTTAAGAAAACAGTTGTCTTCCTGTATTAAATGGTATGATTAAAAAGCATAATGATCTAAAAACAAGATGGCCAAAATATTTCTTAGTTAACAAGGTAAATGAAAGGATAAGAGAATCCAAGGAGAACATAAGATTGAATAATGAAGCCATGGTTCTCAAATGAATTACACTAAAACTGAACCATGATTCTGAGTGATGAAATATGAGAAATGAGAATCAATTTGTTCTTAATAGTCATAAGCTTCTGCTTAAGTAACAGATGGAGTGTGAGATTATATTTCAAAAGGGTTGAATGATACTGCTTGATTTCACAATAAATCTTTCCAAGTGCCTTATATTCTAAATGCTATCTACTAGTTTTACATTTCTAAGAACCAAAACACACCAAAAATTATTAATTATAGTAATAGAACAAAATTCATCAGTTATAAACCTCGAAAATTTCAAAGTAATGGTATAGTTTCTGAAAGTTTGGAGGCATAGTAAGAAAGATGGAGAGAGGGAAGGAATATTAATTTTTATATCTTGCATAGCTGGAATTCAAGGGATACTGTCTAATATTGGTGTAAGAAATAAAGATTGGGTGTAGTTTTACAAATAATAAAGAAGGCCAATGGGAGAGCTAACTATACAACTTTAACAAGATTTATGAGATAGAATAGGTAGAGGAGGGTGTTAAATTCTTTATTTTCATGTCAGGAAATCAACAGATGCAGTTTAAAACTGCTAAATAGCAAACGATATATATTACCAAGTCCTGTGTTGCCTAATATGACAGCCACTAGCCACATGTGGTTATTAAACATTTAAATGTAGCCTGACCCAGGTGGTGATACAGTGGATAGAGCATCAATCAGACTGGGATGCAGAGGACCCAGGTTCGAAATCCCAAGGTCACTGGCTTGAGCATGGGATCACAGGAATGACCCCATCGTCACTGGCTTGAAGCACAAGGTCGCTGGCTTGAGCAAGGGGGCACTCACTCTGCTGTAGCCCCCCCCAGTCAAGGCACATATGAGAAAGCAATCAATGAACAACTAAGGTGTTGCAACGAACAAAGAATTAATGCTTCTCATATCTCTCCCTTCCTGTCTGTCCCTATCTGTCCCTCTCTCTGTTTCTTTTTCTCTGTCTCTATCAGAAAAAAAACATTTAAATGTAGCTAGTAAAACTTGTTATGTGCTCTAAGTATGAAATACACTTAACATAAAAAATATGTATCTCTTTTTTTCTTTTTTTTTTTTTACAGAGACAGAGAGTGAGTCAGAGAGAGGGTCAGATAGGGACAGACAGACAGGAACGGAGAGAGATGAAAAGCATCAATCATTAGTTTTTCATTGCGCATTGCAACACCTTAGTTGTTCATTGATTGCTTTCTCATATGTGCCATGACCGCGGGCCTTCAGCAGACCGAGCAACCCCTTGCTGGAGCCAGCGACCTTGGGTCCAAACTGGTGAGCCTCGTTCAAACCAGATGAGCCCGCACTCAAGCTGGCGACCTTGGGGTCTCGAACCTGGGTCCTTCCGCATCCCAGTCCGATGCTCTATCCACTGCGCCACCACCAGGTCAGGCATGTATCTCTTTCTTATTTTTATATTGATTGTATGTAATATGGGATTAAATAAAGTATATCATTAAAGTTATTTTTACCTGTTTCTTTTTACTTTTTGAAATGTAACTATTGGCCCTGGCCAGTGGCTCAGTGGATAGAGTGTTGGCCCGGCTTATGGGCATCCCTGGTTCAATTTCTAGTCAGGGCACTCAGGGGAAGCAACCATCTACTTCCCCTCCCCTACCACCCTTTTCTCCCTCTTCCTCTCCCACAGTCAGTGGATTGATTGGTTTGAGCGTGGCCCTGGGCACTGAGGATTGCTTAGTTGGTCTCAGCGCATCAGCCTCAGGTGCTAAAAATAGCTCAGTACTCCAGCATCAGCCCCAGATGGGTGTTGCCGGTGGATCCTGGTTGGGGCACATGTGCAAGTCTGTCTCACAATCTCCCCTCCTCTCACATAAAAAAATGTAACTATTAGACTACTTAAATGTGTCTTGCATATTTGGATTGGACAGCACTGGTTTAGCATGTTAGAACTCATCACTAGAAGATCCCAAACAGAAATATGTTAAAAGTAGTTTCTTTGGAGGATAGGACAGGTGTATGGAAAAAAAAGACTTTTTTTTTTTTTTGTCCCATTTTGTATGGTCTCAATTTTCATTACTATATTGATTATTTTTATTTTAAATAAACATTTAGGACCTGGCTGTTTGGCTCAATGTATAGAGTGTTGGCCTGGTGTATGGACATTCTGGGATTGATTCCTAGTCAGGGAACACAAGAGAAGCAACCATCTGCTTCTCTCCCTTTCCTTATCCCCCTTATCTCTCTTTTCTCCTCCCTGCAGCCAGTAACTCAGTTGGTTCCAGCATGGGCCCAGGCACTGAGGATAGTTTGGTAAGTCTCAGTGTATCAGCCTCAGGTGCTAAAAATAGCTCGGTTGGTCCTAGCATTGGCCCAAGACGGGGTTGCCAGGTGGATCCTGCTCAGGGCACATGCTGGAGTCTGTCTTACTATCTCCCAACCTCTCACTTAAATTTTTTTTTAGCCTGACCTGTGGTGGTGCAGTGGATAAAGCGTCGACTTGGAAATGCTGAGGTCGCTGGTTTGAAACCCTGGGCTTGCCTGGTCAAGGCACATATGGGAGTTGATGCTTCCAGCTCCTCCCCCCTTCTCTCTCTCTCTGTCTCTCCTCTCTCTCTCTCGCTGTCTCTCCCTCTCCTCTCTAAAATGAATAAATAAAAAAATAAAAATAAAAAAAGCAAACATAAATTTTAAAAAATTTAATTAAAAAATAAACATTTAATAAAATACAAATAAAAGATAATATACAATAAATAAAGATGCTGACAGTTTTTTTTAAAAAGTGGTTTCAGTGAGTGGACTGGAGGCAAAACTCAAAAGAACGAAGAGAAGAGAATAACTTAGATAACATGTGAAAACAATACACCATTCAATATATGAGAAAAGGCTGAGAGTAATAGTAGGTAATTGTAATAGGGAAAGGAAGCTAAAATTCTAAAACATATTTTATTAACCAATAGTTCATGTTTCCACTTAAAACTCAACTTTAATAATTATTGGGTAGTTTTATACAGATTTGATAAAATAATAAATGTAAAGTAACTAGTAGATGATGGCATTGTGATGGTTAATACAGGTGTATCTGGCTTTATGTTTAACTGATACAGACGTGTTCCAATCTAACAATTATAGACTTGGTTGTGATGGTTTCCTCTTTTAAAGAAGCTTGTCCTTAACTAAAGGAAACAACAAAGGACTTCAGAATCAGACACCCTTAAATATTAGCTCATAAATTCAACCCCCTGATTTTATAAAGCTGCTAGAGAGGTAACGTTGTCAAGAGGAAAGAATTCAGATTTTCTATTATAAGTGCAATTTTAAAAACTCAATAAAACAGAATTTGCAGATATTATTTTATAAAATAAAGTGTATATTCAAAATTTCTTCAACATATTAATTATATAAAATTAAATTAATTTTAGTGTTAGTTGAGAAAAATGTGAGTTCAGTCTTTCCTTCATGATGAATAGTATGTCTTCAGAGGTCACATTAAGGAGAAAAGTTTTTTGTGCTCTTAAGAATTTGTTCCATCAAAAATGCCTGTAAAATTTTCAGATTGATAAACAGAAATGTAATATCAGTATGAACCAATTGTCCTTTTAGAGCAGGGGTCCCCAAACTACGGCCCGCGGGCCGCATGCGGCCCCCTGAGGCCATTTATCCGGCCCCCGCCGCACTTCCGAAAGGGGCACCTCTTTCATTGGTGGTCAGTGAGAGGAGCACACTGACCATCATTAGCCAAAAGCAGGCCCATAGTTCCCATTGAAATACTGGTCAGTTAGTTGATTTAAATTTACTTGTTCTTTATTTTAAATATTGTATTTGTTCCCTTTTTTTTTTTACTTTAAAATAAGATATGTGCAGTGTGCATAGGGATTTGTTCATAGTTTTTGTTATAGTCCGGCCCTCCAACGGTCTGAGGGACAGTAAACTGGCCCCCTGTGTAAAAAGTTTGGGGACCCCTGTTTTAGAGCATTGTTTTGTTTTGTTTTTTTCCCTTTTTGAGAGAGAGAGAGACAGGGAGGGAGAGAGATGAAAAGCATCAACTCACAGTTGTGCCACTTTAGTTGTTCTTTGATTGCTTCTAATACAAGCCTTGATGGGGGTGGGCGCTCAAGCTGAGTGAGTGACCTTTTGCTCAAACCAGTGACCTTGGTTCAAGCCAGCGACCTTTGGGCTCAAGCCAGCACAGGGATAATCCTGTGCCCATGCCAGCGACCCTGTGCTCAAGCTGGTGATGCTGCGCTCATGCCGGATGAACCCGCGCTCAAACTGTTAACCTTGTGGTTTCAAACCTGGAACCTCAAAGTCCTAGGCTGACACTCTAGTCACTGAGTCACCGCAGGTCAGGCTGGATCATTGTTTTTAAATTTTCTACACTGTGTGATTTTACCAATGAGAGGAATATATCCCGTTTTCATTTTTAGTTGTCGTTTTTTTTTTTTTTTTTTTTGTATTTTTTCTGAAGCTGGAAGCGGGGAGAGACAGACAGACTCCCGCATGCGCCCTACCGGGATCCACCCGGCACACCCACCAGGGGCGATGCTCTGCCCCTCCGGGGCTTCGCTCTGCCGCGACCAGAGCCACTCTAGCGCCTGGGGCAGAGGCCAAGGAGCCATCCCCAGCGCCCGGGCCATCTTTGCTCCAATGGAGCCTTGGCTGCGGGAGGGGAAGAGAGAGACAGAGAGGAAGGAGGGGGTGGGGGTGGAGAAGCAAATGGGCGCTTGTCCTATGTGCCCTGGCCGGGAATCGAACCCGGGTCCCCCGCACGCCAGGCCGACGCTCTACCGCTGAGCCAACCGGCCAGGGCCCATTTTTAGTTGTCTTTAATTTCCCATTAGAACATATTTTCTTTGGCTAGATTTTGTTTTCTGTTGATATTTGCATAACATAGCCTACGCCAACAGATTAAATTTACTGTGTTGAGGTATTGAGATCTGTTGGTAAGTTTTAATAAAAATTATTTATTTTAGAAAAATAGATGTTGATAGAAAAAGTGAGATGGAGGCATTAGAGAACAAAAAATCAAACTATAGGCAGGAATAGAGAAATGGCTGAGCTCAGAGAAGATCATATGAAAACCTTACCTACTTTACAGGCTTATAACTGATGTGTTTCGGTTGTGCAGGACCCTGGAGCGTAAATTGAAATTGTGGCTTTTCCTGTCCCTCAGTGCAAAATCTAAGATATTTTAAATGTGGATTGATTTCAGGCTCGAGTCCCAAAGGATCAGGGAAATTCTTTCATCAAACACAAGAATCTTGGATTTTATCCTAAAATGGGTTTATATAAAAATTACCGGATACAGAACTAGTTATAGTAGAGATCAGTGCTTTAATATATAAAGAGGTTTGCTGACACACTTTTTATTAATGATTTTTTTCTTTATGCAAATCAGATCTTAGTTATAAGCACCAAAAATCACATTCAACCCTTTATACCCTTAATGTCCCCAAAATATATCTCTGATTATTTAAAATATATTTTAAACCAGTATCAACCAAGGTTGCTGTCTATGTAAATCCTTTTGCAGTGACTTCTGAAGCCAAATCATACATTTAATATCTCATACCTTCCAGATCATCAAATCCCTTAAGATTGACTATAAATCTTTCCTCTTCTACCCCATAATGACTTGGGCAGAAACCTTCTGAATTAAATGATGCTATGACTTGATTTATGTACATCTGGACTTCCAACCCAATGGCTTCCCCACACTCTATCAATCTTTATAAAATCCCGGTGAAATACTTGAGAAGAACTGCAATGCAGTGACTTAAAACTTAGCCCTGGACTTTTGCCAGAGTTACGAGATAAGAAGCTGCGTGACCTGGCCCGTGCTGTGTAGCTGGTGATGGAAGAGTGGATTCACTTTGGGCTCAGCGGCTCTCAGAGCTCTGCTGCTTACTTGTTAAATCAGCTTCCACGTCCTGTAATGACTGCTGCTGAGAAAGGTCAAGAGAAGCTTTGATGCTTGAATTTCTTTAATATTTCTTTTATGATGTTAAGTTGAAGCTGGTAGAGCTTACTTGCATTTTTCCCCTGTTAATTAAGAACCTCCCTAAGCCTAATCTAATATAATTCACCAAGTCCACTGTTCCTAATATTAGATGACCCTTCCTTCCTGTAAGGGGATACAACCTTCCAGACCTATTAACATCAGCCTTGACCATGTGACTTGCTTTGGCTAATTAATGTAAATTAACATCATTAACTATGTAGCCTATCTCAAAAAGTTGTCAACACTACTATAAAGTACTTAGAAAGAACTTTATGAACTTTATGACACCTTGTTTTGTTGTCTTTTATTTTTCACTTTGCTGGTACAACATGACTTATTTTGCTTTGATGGCAATTCTTTGAGGGGTAGCAATAATTTAGGATGTGTAATGGTTTCATTTGATTAGACCACTTTCTTCTCATAAGACCATTGAAGTCAGAAACAATTTGTCTCCACAAATGAGTCTTAAAATGCATGTCAAATGTGGTAAAATCTTCACAAATTGGTTGATTGTTTTTGTCAAATTTTTAATCCCAAAGTAGCTTTCTTTCTATACCTGGACCTCTTCTCAAACCATGAAGACTTATTTCACAAAATTAACACTAAGATGATGAATTCATCACAGATTAAAAAAAGAATAGAAGAACACCATTCTCCATGCATAAAACAATGCTTTAAATCTTCTTTGCTATTTATTACTTATTCATATTGTTCCTCTTTCCTTTAATATGGCTAATGTTCCTTTTGAGAGCGAATTTGAATTTTACAGACTTTATTGCAAAGCGACGTTAGGCAGTTAAAGTTATTCATTCTAACTTTTTCTCAAAAGATTACTGTAGAATTATTCTACTGTATTTTGCAAAAATCAGAGAGACTCTGAGGAGCTTCCCACTCTCCTCTGTTTTTAAAGACCTTCATCCCATTGGGTATTATTATGCATGTGGGTTAAGATGTCTTTTCAAGTCAATTGAAAAATATCAGATCTATTGAGTACATATCCTTCCTTGCAATATCCACCTGAAAAGGACTCGTTAGCTATCTAATTTTGCAAAGGTCTGGGACACGAAAATTGAGCACTACAATTCAATTCAACAAGATAATGATAATGATAGCTCAGGCTCAAACAGGAGAGGTAAATAAATAACACTGCCATTTCTTGAAGAATTCAGAAGCTAGGACTATGTTTTTGTCTTGAGTTCATTGTGGCAAATATTTTCCTGATAAAGTCCTTCCTCTTGTCTTTTTGGGGCATTGTACATAGCAATAGCACCACCTATTGGCCAATTTTATCTGTTTTATTTACTGTCATGAAGATATGGTAATTTCCCACCTGAAAGGTATGGAGCAATTAATTTACAGCTTCACTTTTATCACCTACTTTTGTTTTCTTCTGAGTAGCTTTGTTGTGCAGCAGTTTTATGGTTAATTTGATAGTTTCCCAGTATTAAAAAGGAATCTTAAGATAAGCCATATTTTAGCTCCTGAATTCTCTTTTTCAAAATAAGCTGTATACATACCATAAATAAAAATCTTTATTAGTTTTTCTATTACAGTAGCATGTGAATAAATGAGCCATCTTAGGAGACACAGAAAGTTAACTGTTCAATAACACTGGCTAATTAACTGACCTAATTCAGTTTTATTTCCTTAACCTCAAGTATTGTTTCTGCTTGCAGAAATAGACATAATAAACCTAGAGTTATGAGTTCATATTAACTTCTTAAGGGGAACTAGAGAGTGTACTTGGTACATGTGTACAATAGAATCCTGGGAGAACTTTATGAATATGTGACTCATTTAAAGATCCCATTTGCAGAAAGCACGAGAATTGTTTTATTTTCATTTCTTGCTGCATTGTGAAACTGATTGACCAGAGGAAACATAAGTGAAGATTGTTTCGAAGTGTGTAAAGATCTCCAGACTTAGATTGACTTCTAAAGGAATAATCAAATTTGGTGCTAAGAGTCTTACCACAGCTTCCTGGTGTCTGGCTACATAAAAGCAAATGACTCACACACAGTAAGGGATTGATAACTATCTAAAAAAGAAGGGAAGGGAAGAAGGAATGACTATAAGGACTATCACACCCTAGTGTATCGTAGGTCAGGTTCAAAGCAGAGCCTGAAACAGGGATCCATGTGTATGTGGTGTACCAAGAAAGAACATTTCAGGAAAAACCTATAATGAAGGGGATAAAGCAGGACAGCAAGGATGTGGTCTTAAGTATGGTCCAGCCTCAGCCAAATCCCATGGGAGAACTCTGGAGTTTAAACCACACCACAAATTTGTATTCTGCTATCCAAGTCAGTCATCAGCTGCAAGTATGTCCCTGGTTGCATAGGGGAAAGCATATCTTCCCTGCCAAGATACCCCTTACATGCTGAAGTCGACTCTCTGGAGAAGGAGCGGCTGCTGGCATTAGCATATAATATTCAGAGCACCTGGGAAATGGGCACTTCAACTCATCTGGGGCAGGGGTCTCAAACTCGCGGCACAAAATTGTTCGGCGGGCCGCATGCGGCCCGCGGGCTGCAAGTTTGAGACCCCTGATCTGGGGCATCTGGGTTGGGCTCTAATGGTGTGTTAACACACGGTGTCAGTTTGGTCTCAGTTGCATGGTTAAATGTATTCAATATTCACCATCAATCACTTTGTTTCACTTTTCTATTTCTTAGTTATTTCTGTTCAACTTTGAATTGATTAGACTTCAACCTCAAGATTTTTTGTTTTCCTGAAAGAATTCACGGGCATGACAATTTGTGTGTTTGAAATGTTCGTTTTATCTTTACATTTAAAGGACAAGTTAGGGGGCACCTGACCTGTGGTGGTGGCACAGTGGCTAAAGCATCAGCCTGGAATGCTGAGGTCATCAGTGCAAAATCCTGAGCTTGCCTGGCCAAGGCACATGCAAGAAGCCACTACTGGAAGTTCATGCTTCCTGCTCTTCCACCTTCCTTTCTTTCTGTATCTTCTCTTTAAAATCAATAAGTAAAATCTTAAAAAATAAAAAGAAGACAACCTAGGGGGTATAAAACTCTTGACTTTTACATTTTTCTTCTCAGCAGTTTGTAAATATTGCTCTAGTCTTCTGGCACTGATATTTCCCAAGAGAAATAGAGATAATTTTTTTCTTTAGATGTCACTTATTTTTCCTGCCTGTGAGTCCCATGTGATTTTTAAAATTCTTGACCTTCTCTGTTTTTCTTTCTTTTTCTTTCCCCCTTGAGTCATCATGGTACATGTCATTTTTTTGAAAATACTGAAAACTATACGCTCCTCTGTGATTCCTTTTGTGGCATATATGTTTCCTCCACCTTTTACTTATGTTATTTTCTTCCCTAATTTTTACATGGTAGTATCCAACAGATGTGATGACTTTGTTAAATTAACACAGGGTGCTCCATGGAACAAACATAGCACCAGAGCGATTCACGGGTCCTGGAGGAAGTACACAGAACTCTTTGAAGGGTCACACAGGGAGGTCAAGGCATGGTGCAGACAGTGAGGTAGAACCCAGGGCACACGACTTTACTAGGAGCTGTAGCCTGATTGGTCAATTCAAACCAAAAGAGCAGGTTTTGGAAAGCCTGTGAAAGCCTTATCTAAGGGGTGCCTAAGGCATGCAGGCAGTGGGAAGCAGGGGAGACCGTTGGTTACAAGGTTGTCAGAGAAGTCCTATCGGAAACTAATGGGTGCTTGTAACTTTGTGGGCTATTCTTTAGGCATGTGCTTGCAAGAGGGCTAGTTTCAAAGATCCTTCAGACTGCTTGACTGAACAGAACAGATGCTAAGACAGCAGTGCCCTAAAAGAGCTTAGTTAAATGCTAGCAGGTTTCAAACTGCTCCCTAATTGATTTTGAATAGGTACAGCTATCTGATGGATAATATCATAGGGTAGTAAAGAAGAAAGGTCTGGGACACTGTGGTTCTAATAAGATCTATTATTTCCAGCATCTTCTTTTTTTTTCTTTTTTTTTTCTTGTATTTTTCCAAAGTTGGAAACGGGAAGGCAGTCAGACAGACTCCCTCATGCGCCCGACTGGGATCTACCCAGCATGCCCACCAGGGGGCGATGCTCTGCCCATCTGGGGCATTGCTCTGTTGCAACCAGAGCCACTCTAGCACCTGAGACAGAGGCCATAGAGCCACCCCCAGCGCCTGGGCCAACTTTGCTCCAATGGAGCCTCCGCTGCGGGAGGGGAAGAGAGAGACAGAGAGGAAGGAGAGGGGGAGGGGTGGGGAAGCAGATGGGCGCTTCTCCTGTGTGCCCTGGCCGGGAATCGAACCCAAGACTCCTGCACGCCAGGCCAACGCTCTACCACTGAGCCAACCAGTCAGGGCCTCCAGTATCTTCTTCATAAATATTTGTTCTTTGGCTTTACAAGTATATCTATATTTTTAGCCCTTAAGAAGTTGGTGTGTTCACTCGGATGGTGAACACACAATACAATATACAAATGATGTATTATACAATTACACACTTAAAACCTATATAATTTTATTAACCAAAGTTGCCCCTGTACATTTAATAATTTAAAAAAATAAACAAGGATAAAACTAATACAAGATAATATTGAATGTAAACTGTAATTGAAAAATAAAAAGTAAACAAAACAAAACAAAAAAAGTTGGTGTGTTTCACAACTAAAGTCCTGAAATCTGATCTCACTTGGTAATGAACAGTCTCTTTCTCTCTCCTCCTTCGGCATTGCAGCTTGAGTTCTTATATTTTCTTTTATGCCTGTGGTAATACACTACCACTTTCATGTAGATTTCATAATTTGGGGCATTATATTTCATAGTCTGATTTAACGTTGTAGCTTCTTTTTCTTTAACTTTTTATATTTAAAAAGATGGATATAAAATTTATAAGTCATAAAATTCATCCTTGTAGTGTGTACAATTTAATTTTTTGGTATGTTCAGATCATTATTTAACCATCACCGCTATCTAATTGCAGAACATCGTATCACCTCAAACAGAAACTTGATACCTGTGAGTGGTCACTCCCCATTATTCTTCCTCCCTGCAAGCCCCCGACAACCACTGATCTACTGTCTCTATGGATTTCCTTCTTCTGCACATTTCATATCAATGGAATCATACAAGATGTGGTCTTATATGTTTGGCTTTGTTTTCTTAGCATAATGTTTTCAAGGATAGTTCATGTTATAACATGGCATCAGTACTTTATTGCCAGATAATTCATTGTGTGGATAGACCACGTTTATTTATCCATTTATCTTCTGATGACATTTGGGTTGTTTCCACTTTGGGACTATTCTAAACAATGATGCTAGGAACATTTGTGTACATGCTTTAGTATGGACATGTTTTTAATTCTTTTGGGTACTCTTCTTTTCTTTATAGGTGGAGTGTTTCTTCCTGTGCTTATTATTCTCTCTCTCCTTTCTCTTGGTGTGTGTGGGAAGTGAGATAAAAATGTTTTTACTCTTCTGTTATTCATCAGAAATGCCCTTATCTTATCTAAACCTCAGATATAAAAACCAAAGTCCAATAAGCTTACTAACATAAATTGCTTAGGGGCACCAGCCAGTTAACAATAGAGCTGAGAATAGAAGTTTCTTTGATTTTACATGAGCACTTTACTCTCATTTTCTCTTATGTTTCCATAATACCTTGATTCATTTTTTCTTATTTAGAACTGTAGGAAAATTAGATCTTCTAATTAATAGAAGAGTCTGATATTGTTAGTGTGGTAAATCGATTTGCAAAAATGTTTTTCGTTCTTCACTTTTCCTCTATGCGTCCTCTATGTAGTATGGCTGCACACTTCCGTATGAAGTTCCAGTGTAACAACTTCCATTGATAGGTGGAGTGTATTTCTTGGCCCTGGAACTATGGCTGGACTCGTGATCTGCTTGGCCAACAGGAGGCCCTGGAAGTATTGGTATGCTAGTTCTGAGGGAGTCATGTGTACTTCCACACTTTCTCTTGGAAACAGTGAGACTATTTAATTGAAAATAGAAAGCAACATGGATGAGACCTCAGTAGCATTAGCCAGGGTCATGTACAAACAGCCTAGAGCCAAGCATGTGAAGAAGCCTGGCTTAGGTCAGTGGAGCTGTCAACCCAGCCAACTGTTGACTGAAGAATTGGGAGTAAAGACATCTAACACTAGAGCTCCGTAGTTCAGCTGGGACTGCATGGGCAATGCAAAAAATTTTTGTTGCTAAGGCACTGAATTTAGGGGTGGTTTGTCACAGTACTAGATAACTAGTACACTAAGAGTTATCAACTTGTACCATAAATAAGCATTCAACTTTCAAAGAATTTTAACTTAATTTTTAAAACATGCATCCTTAAGAAGAAATTGTCATACACTCTCTAAGCAGGAAAAATAATCTTAACAGAAAACCGTTTGTTCTATTTTCCTAAATATACATACGCACTGTCAGGAACAGCAGCCAGAGGGAGCTGAGTTGCCTTGCATATAGAAGGAGAAAATTTTGCTTTAGAGGAGGAGGTTAGCAAGACTAACTCCTAAATGAACAGGAGTACAGAAATGTCAGAATGGCAAATGTTCAAGCTGGGATTTCATGAAATAGCAGAGATGTGGTTTTTTTTGTTGTTGTTGTTGTTTGTTTGTTGTTGTTTTTTTCATTTTTCCGAAGCTGGAAACGGGGAGGCAGTCAGACAGACTCCCGCATGGGCCCGTCTGGGATCCACCCGGCACGCCCACCAGGGGGCGATGCTCTGCCCCTCTGGGGCGTTGCTCTGTTGCATCCAGAGACATTCCAGCGCCTGAGGCAGAGGCCACAGAGCCATCCCCAGCGCCCGGGGCCATCTTTGCTCCAATGGAGCCTCGGCTGCGGGAGGGGAAGAGAAAGACAGAGAGGAAGGAGAGGGGGAGGGGTGGAGAAGCAGATGGGTGCTTCTCCTGTGTGCCCTGGCCGGAATCGAACCCAGGACTCCTGCACGCCAGGCTGACGCTCTACCGCTGAGCCAACCGGCCAGAGCCGCAGAGATGTTTAAGATGTAATTTTTAGTTGTTTTGTGTGGGCTGTAAAACGTAACACCTTCATCCTCACAGCTTATGGTTTTTGTGAACTTTCAGCAAATTCTGTAATGCTTTCTCATGCTTTTATGTGACTGGACAGTAGATAAGTAACTAGAGAGTGGTACATGTTTTGAATACCAGTTTATTAGTGGTAGGCTGGTGGGGTGATGGAAGTGGATATCATGAAAGGACCAAGAAATCAGATACAGTGGTGCCCATCAAAATGAAATTTCCCAAATAATACTATATTAAGAGAGAATTTTAAACTTGTTGAAGCTGTGTACTTTATAGTAGTCTGAATCAATTTTACCTGGACTGCCAAGAAAAGGGAGCCCAATTATTGTCTCAGTTACATAAGGCAGCATACAAGGTTGTGAGGTACATTAGAAAATATTGCCCTGGCCAGTTGGCTCAGTGGTAGATTCACTGGCATGTGGATGTCCCAGGTTCAATTCCCACTCAGGGCACACAGGAGAAGCAACCATCTGCTTCTCCACCTTTCTCCCTCCCCTTCTCCCTCTCTCTCTCTTCATGTCATGCAGCCATGGCTTAATTTGTTTGAGCACATTGGCCCCAGGTGCTGAGGATGGCTTTGTGGAGCCATCATCTCAGGCACTGTAAATAGCTCAGTTGTGAGTATGGCCCCAGATGAGCAGAGCATTGGCCCTAGATGGGGGTTGCTGGATGGATCCTGGTCAGGATGCATGGAGGAGTCTGTCTCTCCATCTTCCCTTCTCCTACTTGGAAAAAAAGGAAAAAGAAAAAAAAAAAGAAAATATCATAGAAGTTAAACATACCTATACTACAGGGTCCAACAATCCTGCTCCTATGAGTTTACCTAAATGAGATGAAAACCTGTATTTACACACAAAAACACTGTACTTGCCTTTTTACAAGTTATCATATTTATAGTTACCTCAAACTGGAAATAACTCACATGCCCTTCAACTGGAGTACTGGTAAACAAACTGTGGTATATCCATTAAATGGAATACTACTCAACACTAAAAAGGAACGAATTGCTGAAATGTACAACAACATAAGTAAATCTCAAATACATTAAGTTAAGTGAAAGAAGCCAGACACAGAAGGCTATTGAATGATTCTGTTTTTGCAAAGACAAAACTATGGGGCAAAAAATAAGTACATGGCTGCCAGGAGCTAGGGATGTATGTAGAGTCTGACTACAAAGTAGCATGGGCAATTCTTTAATGTGAAGGCACTGACCTGCGTTTTGATTATGAGGTGGCCACATGACTGTACATTTGTCAAAACATGCAGAACTGTACACAAAACAGGGAGAATTTGCCTTAATTTTTTAATGGAAGAATAGTGTTAGAATTAAAACCTTAGCCTGACAGGGTTTTCAATTTACTTTTGGGAGCAGACACTATTATTATAACATTATTAATGACACAAGCATAATTGAGCTAAAAGCTTCTTGAAGGTCACAAGATATGAGCTGATAGAGCAAAAGGGATTTCTAGACCAGAAAAGGAATGTTAAAAGTATTGATTAGATTTAAGCTGCTTCTAAATGAAGGGTAGGCATTAGGCATATGGTAAAAAGAAGAAAAGTGAGCAGAAATTTCATTTCATTCTGACCACAGGAAGGAAGCCAGTGAGGCTGGATAGGACATGTGTGTGATAGAGACCAGTGCTCAGGGAACTTAGTATTCTCCCGTGCCCAACCTGCATCACCTGAAACAATCCTCCCAAATGGTCTCCTTGACACTGAAGACCCCACGCTTACTGCTTCCTGCCACATCTATGTGACTCAAGGATAACTTCATTTGGAGACCCCAATTTGCTGAGATTACGTGGGCAACTTGCTACAGATTCAGAGTTCAAAGAGACAAGACTTGAGACTCTGGGAATTAAGACTGGACTTTCCACTGAGAGCCCCCTCAAAATAACAAAAGGATAAACCTGAGGGGGAGGAAACTAAGAAATAAAATCATAAGTATGAAATCAAGGCGGATCAAGTTTTCTTCGACTGAGATGACCCTCAATTGTAAAAGAGGAGAAAATAAGTCTTTCGGTTAACATTTATTTCTAGAGGAGAGTATGTTTATTTATATGGAAGAATTGCAAGGAATAGAATGAAATCCTATTTGGGGAGAATACAATGTTTTAAACAACTGAAGTATGAAATCCTTGTTAAAGCTTGATTTCTCTTCGTTGCACAAAAGGCAACATTGACAGCATATTTTGTCAACATTGACTCCTGTGAACCAAGAGTGTTAACGTTTTCAATCCATGACACCATCTTGAATAACATGGTGGTCAGACTTGATCTAGTTACTGTGGAGAAAGACTAGAATACTATGAGAGTGCCTGAGGTGAAGGCTCCACAAAGCCATCCTCAGCAACTGGGGCCAATGTGCTCGAACAAATTAAGCCATGGCTGCATGACATGAGAGAGAGAGAGAGAGAGAGAGAGGAGGGGGTGGGAGAAAGGTGGAGAAGCAGATGGTTGCTTCTCCTGTGTGCCCTGAGTGGGAATTGAACCTGGGTCATCCACATGCCAGTGGCTCTACCACTGAGCCAACTGGCCAGGGCAATATTTTCTAATGTACCTCACAACCTTGTATGCTGCCTTATGTAATGGAAAAATTCACATTAAAGAATTGCCCATGCTACTTTGTAGTCAAACTCTACCTACATCCCTAGCTCCTGGCAGCCATGGCCTTATTTTTGCGCATAGTTTTGTCTTTGCAAAAACAGAATCATTCAATAGCCTTCTGTGTCTGGCTTCTTTCATTTAACTTAATGTATTTGAGATTTACTTATGTTGTATTGATGAGTAACTAGGAGCGGAAGTTTCAGGTGAGAGCTGCAGTAGAAAGAGCTTTTCTCCTGTTGAAGCATTCTCTTTCAACTGCTGACTTCCCATATTCATTTTTGCCACCTTTGCATTATTGAAATACACTCAAAATGGGCTTTTCTCTAAAGACCACCCAGAAGTTACAGCTGGTGTAAAATGCAGTTTATTGGTCCAATTTGCACTTATATGTAGTCCAGAGAGAAACTTGGCATATATGGCTTTTGAATGGTTTACTTAAAATTGTCTCATTTCCTGTGGGTCAAGGTGATGAGAAGAGCTAAGACCACTCAGCTTTCTCTCTCCAAATTCTGTCTAAATTTAGGATAGCCATACTATTTATCACGCACACTGAAACACTTTCCACAATTAAAAGGGTGCTACTAATAATTATGCTCCAAGTAAACTGAGTCTGTTGGGGCAAGAAAAAGTGGAGATACCAATAAAATATCTGCAATTCTAGGCCTTGATTGGTGGCTCAGTGAACAGAGCATCAGCCCAGCGTATGGACATCCCTGGTTCAATTCCCAGTCAAGGCACACAGGAAAAGCGACCATCTGCTTCTACCCCCCCAACCCTCTCCCCCTTTTTTTCCTCTTTCCCTCCCACAAGCCAATGGCTTGATTGGATTGAGCATAGCCCCCAGTGCTGAGGATAGTGCCATTGGAGCACATCAGCCTCAAGCATTAAAAATAGCTTGGTACTCGAGCATCAGCCCAAGATGAGGTTGCTAGGTGGATCCCTGTCGGGGGGCAAGTGGGATTTTGCCTCACTGTCTCCTCTTCTCTCCCTATTCCATAATAAATTGGCATGAATCTGCTGGCCATCATCATGGCATTGCCATTATACAAATAATACTCTGATCAATGTTGCTCTGGTTTATAGATGGTGATTGTTGTTAGCTGTGATCGCAACCTATGTTATGCTTTCTCTCTCAAGTTAGTTAAATAAATATGTAACATAAAGATTTTTTATATGTCTTAATTTCCTACTATTTTTCTCTAGCTAAGCATTTTAGCCTATCCTTAAACTTTACATGATTAATTAAGAATAAATTGTTTCTCAGTTGTTTTTCTTTCCTTTTCTTTCTACTTACATATGAAACTATAGCTAGAAAACACAATGAATTAACCAAGAGCTTTTTAAAAATCTATTTACTCTCCTCTCTGTATCCTTTGCATTCTTTTACATTGTATCTTCAAACAACTCCTCTGGTTTTGTTTGACAAGCCAGAGAGCATTAAATTATTAAAAAGGTGGTTTAAAATGTCAACAGAAAATCCTTTTCCTTACTCTTCATTGATCCTGGGCCGTTCCAAACCTCATCATCAAAAAAATATATTTGCATACTTCATTGCTATTATCTGGAATTAAATAACTTGAGCTTGATACTAATGTGATGTAATTGTAATACAAACATAAAGCCTAAAATTGTTCACATTACAGGAAGCTGCTGTTCTTGTGACAATTTGCTGCTCTAAGACAACTTCAACCATTGTGTTATTAAGATACATTAATCAATCAAATATTTATTGAGTAACTTACGTGTTGGCTGACCTAATGGTGCACAGTGTTATGGCCTGATCGAGTGAATAAGGCATCCCATGATAAGATGACTGGTGAAGGAAAAAAAGATATATAATGTTTTAATTTTAAACTCTCCATTTGTTACGATAATTATCTGTCTCTAACTGATATATATATTTTTTAATTTTCCCCTACTTGAGAGATTAATTTATTAAGAGGTTTCTTTCTCTAGCTTTAGACATATGGGCTGGAAATTATCCAGGACATCTTAAACTCTAAATGATTTGACATCTCTTCTAATAAGTTTCAGAGTAAAGATTTGTGCAAAACAAAACTGAACATTGCTCTTTAAAAATATATGCTCAGTTTTGGATTACCCCATGGGCTTTGATGAGAGCAGGACATTTACCTATAATGATAAAAGACAGTGTCATTTCTAGTGGCATCTGGGTTTGGTGACTTAAAGGAGAAAACAGGCCCAACGTGGCATTATATGATTCTCAATCTCAGTAAATACTCAGGGTCCAAAATAAACCAGGGTAAGCTGCAAGGATATCAGGTATCTTATATGAAGCAACGGTAAGCACAGCCTTATTCGCTATTTTATTGTTAATTTTAAATGTCGGACATAGTCTCAGGTCAGGTTTAGTTTCTTAGGTCAAGGAGTAGCCTTAAAAAGTCCACCTTCTGTTGGAATTTTTATGTTAGTTCTTTTTGGTACGTCCTGAGAAGATTTTATTAGATTGGCATTTAGCAGCAGTATTCATTAGCACATAACATGTATTGCCAAATGGAAACAGAGAGCTTATAACGGGGAAAGATCGTGTGTGGTGTGGGCAGGCCCTCGGAAGAGTATCAAGGTTAATTAATTCAACTTGGAAGTTTTATGATTATCAGTCAGACAAATCTCAGAAGATTTCCTGGGCAAGATTTTAGGTCTCAGGGGTATCCTATGATGATAATCCTGAAAATTATTGTTGACAGCCTTTGGAATGAGGGTTTTAAGGCACGATGTAATAATCAGAATGACTGCTGACAGCATTTTCCTTGGTACATCATGCCTTTTTTTTAAGTTACAAGAGCATCTTAACTTGAAAATATTCACAAATCTAAAAGTATGCAGGGGAAAAACCAGAGTCTCCCCCTCTCCAATCCCATTGTCTTGAAGTAATTGTTGCTAACAATACATTGTATATTATTTCAGAATCATTTTACACATGCAAACACACACAGCAAGACAGCAATGTAGTTTTGTTTTGTGTTTGGTAGAGAAATGGGGATGGAGAAATTTTAATTTTTCAAAAATGGTATCTTTCTATTGTTCTATACTTGTTTAGTTTCATTTACTAATTGTCATGAGCCTCTTCCATGGCAATCCTTATAAATACAGTTTTATTAAAACCTATATAAAATTCCCTAACATGCTTGTAAAATTTCCGCGTTGCCTTTATGATGAAAATTTAGTTTATTTCTAAATATTTGATATTAAGCCAGAATACAGTAAATTCGATATGTCCTTCTGAAAGTTTAAGTATTTTTGAAGAGCAGATCACTGGTTAAAGTACTATTGTGTCAAAGAACTTTAAATATTGATTGATAATAACAACTTGCCCTCCTATATAAACTTATTCTCTCACCATAGGTCAATAGGTCAACGAGAGTTCCTTCTTCCTGCTATATTTTATTTCATACTATATTTTATTTCAGCCAATCTGTTTTTTTAAAACATGTGAAATTATTTTCTGATTGGTAATGAGAAAAAGCATTCTTTTATATATGTATAAATTGTTTTTATTTCTATTTCCGTTAATTATTTTTGGTAATTGGTTCATCACCCTATTCTTATTGATTCTTACAAACACTTTGCATATTAAAAATTGTGGTAAAAACTTATGTATCGACACTCACTTAACTTTCCTTCAAGCCTTCCAGCATGTGGAAATGAAAAGGCAAAAGCCTGATATCCCTGACTTTTCTGAAATGTGTGTATAAATGCAGTTTAAGAGGCACCAGTCTGATGCATTTACAGAGTGCTTTGCTCAGAAAAGAGGGAAGGTGATGGCAGGGCCCCAGACACTTACTTCACAGATGTGACTTGTGGTCCAGGTGCTTTGGTTTTGGCATTAATGGCTGTAGTCTGAAATTTCTAATTTATATTTAGCTTCTTAATTAATCTGATTCCTGCATTATTGAAGGCAGCTCTCCTGAATTAGACAAAGGTAGCACAGATTTCTATTAGCTGTAGCAGCGGATTCTGGGTGTTTACAGTGGTACCTTCACACACGAGCACTTTAAATCACGAACAATTTGAGAGACAAGCAGTCACTCGCGGGATTTTTTGCTTTAAGTCACGAGTGGATATATGAATCACGAGCTTCCACCACCCTCCACTAGATGGCCTGCCGAATGTTCTGAAAGGAAGAACAACTTCCATGGAAAGGTTTTTGTTGCGACGGCCTCTAAGTAAAAGCGAGGAAAGTGTGGCAAAAAAGCCAAAACTCAGTGAAGAAAATGATGATGATTAAGCAAAGTAAAAAAGTAGCAATTAAGTTTAGCGATAAAGTTACATATCATACATAGTGTGTAAGTTAAATTTTGCAATTAAATATAGCGTTAAGTGTGCAGAGAGTAAATTATGTTAAGTGACAGCACACGAAATGAAAACCTCCTCCTCCAGACTCCTCCCCCTCCGCCAGCATCTTCGCCTGACCTTGAAGGTAAATACACTTCATGAACCAGTTTTTCTCTTTACTTTCTCTCTTCTTACGTGTGTGTGTGTGTGTATTTCTTATTTATAGAGTATATTTTTTTATTTAAAAGCATGTAAAGCAAAAAATTCTTGTGGTTTTGGGGGGCCAGAATGTATTAATTGCATTTCCATTCATTTAAATGAGGAAATTTGATTTGACACACAAGCAAATTGAGTCATGAGCTCGGCCATGAAACAAATTAAACTAGTGTGTCAGGGTACCGATGTATTTATTTTTTTAGCTTCCTAGGGCAGCTATAGAGTCAGTTTCTCAGATCATACCTGAGGCAGAGTAGTTCTGAAGCTGGAATGAATCCGTTTTTTTAGGCCCTGTGTTGATTTTGTTTGCATCCTATTCCCTGTACTAGATTCTGTTCAGCCCAAAGAAGCTTATGTGGATTTTATCATCTACAGCTAAAACCTAGCATTCCAGAAATAGTATCTATTTCAAACTGTTTTACATATTTCTCTATTCTGTCACTTACAAGTTTATATTTACCTTATAGAAGTTTTAAAATTTCTAATGAAGGTCAAATCTAGTCATCTTTACCTTTATGATTTGGGGGTTTGAGTCCTGCATAGAAAGAACTTCTTAGACTCAAGCAGATGGTGTTATGGTTTCCTGTAGTTCTGTCTTTCTTTACATCTAGAAGTTTGTTCCACTGAGATTTCAATTCTTAGGATATGTATAGGTAAACGATTTTATTTATTTTTTCTCTAAAATGGATGGATGATTGGTACAACAGTAATTTATTTAATAACTGAACTTTCCCCTGCTGAATTGGAAAAAGTTCTTACCTATCATGAATCTGTTTCTGATTACTGTTCTATTAGGTTATTTTTCTATTTCTGTTCAAACACCACATTGTGCTCTTATAACTTTAAAATATAATTTTTATTTTATTTTATTTTTTTAATTGTTTTTATTTATTTATTCATTTTAGAGGGGAGAGAGAGAGAGAGAGAGAAGGGGGGGAGAAGCAGGAAGCTTCAACTCCCATATGTGCTTTGACCGGGCAAGGCCAAGGTTTTGAACTGGCAATCTCAGCATTCCAGGTCGACGCTTTATCCACTGTGCCACCACAGGTCAGGCCTAATTTTTATTTTTAAATGTACTTATAATAAAGAATAATAACCATAAGTTTAAGTAAGTAGTCAAGTATCTAGACTAGTAAGAAGCAGAACTTACGTGCCTGAAAGCGTCTTGAGGTCAAGTCCATATTTTACTCATATTGGTATTTATGAGGATGACAATGATTCCTGGAATATGACAAATATTTTTGAGTGAACAAACAATTCATCTCTTTCATGTAAATGGCACAAAAATGATAAAAAAACCCAATCTGATTATTGTTAACGACTATTTTTTGCAAAGTGTTTTATACCAAGTGATTGCTCAAATCATATCAAGATCACATATACTTTGATTTGATCACCCATGCATTAAAAAACAGAGGTTAGAAAAGTTTTATGCATAAATTTAATTATATCATTAAGAGTAAAACCCAAAAGAGCCAGCCAATAATAGAACAAAATAGACTACAAATCTGTCAAAAAAATGAAAATATATAAACTGTCAGACCCCTCAAAAATTTTTTTTTAATTGATTTTGATTTATTGTGTTGACATAGATTCAAGTGTCCAATCAAATACATCCCCTCATTCCCATGTTCCCCTCAACATCCCCCTTTCCCCCTCCCCTCAACGCCCTCCCCCTACCCTTCAGGATTTGCTGTCCTGCTCTCTATAACGCTGTGTTATGTATATATAATTTCATTAATCTTTTTCCCTTCTCTGATCCCATCCCCTCACCCCCTTTCCCTCTGTCTGCTTTTCTTCTGGTTCCTTTGATCGTGTCTCTGCCTCTATTCTGCTCCTCAGTTCACATTGTTCATCAGATTCCTTAAACAAGTGAGGTCATATGATATTTTTCTTTCTCTGCCTGGCTTATTTCACTTAGCATAATACTTTCCAGGTCCATCCACGTTGTTGCGAAAGGTAAAATTTTCTTCTTTTTCATGGCCACATAGTATTCCATTTTGTACCACAGCTTTTTAATCCACTTGTCCACTGATGGACACTGGGCTGTTTCCAGATATTGGCTATTATGGTAATGCTGCAATAAACATGGGGGTGCATTTCTTCTTTTGAACTAGTAATTTGGTGTTCTTAGGATATATTCCTAAAAGTGGGATGGCTGGATCAAAAGGCAGTTTCATTTTTAATTTTTTGAGGAATCTCCATACTGTTTTCCACAGTGGCTGCACCAGTCTGCATTCCCACCAGCAGTGCAGGAGGGTTTCCTTTTTTCCACATCCTCATCAGCACTTATTATGTGTTGTTTTTGTTAATGAGCGCCATTCTCACAGCTGTGAGGTGGTATCTCATTGTGGTTTTAATTTGCATTTCTCCAATGATTAGTGATTTTGAACATTTTTTCATCTGCCCATTGGCCATCTGTATGTCCTCTTTGGAGAAGTGTCTGTTTGTTTCTTTTGCCCATTTTTTGATTGGATTGTTTACCTTCTGGTGTTGAGTTTTACAGGTTCTTTATAAATTTTAGTTATTAACCCCTTATAAGACGTATTGTCAAATATGTTCTCCTATTGTGTGGTTTGTCTTTATTTTACTCATATTGTCTTTAGCTGTGCAAAAGCTTTTTAGTTTGATATAGTCCCATTTGTTCATCCTGTCCTTTATTTTACTTGCCCATAGAGATAAATCATCAAATACACAGCTGCAATAGATGTCGGAGAGCTTACTGCCTATGTTTTCTTCTACGATGCTTATGGTTTCACAACTTACACTTAAGTCTTTTATCCATTTTGAGTTTATTTTTGTGAATGGTGTAAGTTGGTGGTCTAGTTTCATTGTTTTGCAAATACCTGTCCAATTTTCCCAACACCATTTGTTAAAGAGGCTGTCTTTACTCCATTGTATGCTCTTACCTCCTTTGTCAAATATCAATTGTCCATAAAAGTGTGGGTTTATTTCTGGGTTCTCTGTTCTGTTCCATTGATCTATATGCTTGTTCTTATGCCAGTACCAAGCTGTTTTGAGTACAATGGCCTTGTAGTATAACTTGATATCAGAAAGTATGATATCACCCACTTTATTCTTCTTTTTCAAGATTGCTGAGGCTATTCGTGTTCTTTTTAGGTTCCATGTAAATTTTTGGAATATTTGCTCTATATCTTTGAAATATGTCATTAATATTTTAATAGGAATTGCATTGAATTTATAAATTGCTTTGGGTAATATAGACATTTTAATGATGTTTATTCTTCCTATCCATGAACATGGTATATACTTCCACTTGTTTGTGTCTTCCTTGATTTCTTTTATCAATGTTTTATAATTTTTCGAGTACAAGTCTTTAACCTCCTTGGTTAAATTTACTCCTAGGTACTTTATTTTTGTTGTTGTTGCAACAGCGAAGGAGATTGTTTTCTTAATTTCTTTTTCAGACAGTTCATTGTTGGTGTATAAAAATGCCTCTGATTTCTGAATATTTTATATCCTGCCACCTTGCTAAATTCATTCATCAGGTCCAGTAGTGTTTTGACTGAGACTTTAGGGTTTTTTATGTACAGTATTATATCATCAGCAAATAATGATAGTTTTACTTCTTCTTTTCCAATTTGGATGTTTTTTATTTCTTTTTCTTGTCTGATTGCTGTGGCTAGGACTTCCAGAATGATGTTAAATAAGATAGTAAAAGGGGGCAGCCTTGTCTTGTTTCTGATCTTAAGGGGATGCTTTTAATTTTTTCCCATTGAGTATAATGTTGGCTTTGGGTTTGTCATTGATGGCCTTTATCATGTTGAGGTATGTTCCCTGTATTCCCACTTTGCTGAGAGTTTTGATCACAAATGGGTGCTGACTTTTATCAAATGCTTTTTCTGCATCTATTGATATTATCATGGGATTTTTCTCCTTCCTTTTGTTTATATGATAAATCACATTGGTTGATTTGTGAGTATTGTACCAGCCTTGCCTCCTTAGAATAAAACCCACTTATTCAGATGTATGATTTTTTCCCCCTGTATTGCTGGATCTGGTTTGCTAATATTTTATTGAGAATTTTAGCATCTAAATTCATCGGGAATATTGACCTATAGTTTTCTTTCTTTGCAGTGTCTTTGCCGGGTTTTGGAATGAGGATTATGCTCGCCTCATAAAAGGAGCTTGGAAGTCTTTCTTCCTCTTGAATTTTCTGAAATAGCTTGAGAAGGATAGGAGTTAGTTCTTCTTTGAATATTTGGTAGAATTCACCTGTGAAGCCACCTGGCCCAGGGCTTTTGTTTGTTGGGAGTTTTTTTGATAACTGTTTCAATCTCATTTGTTGTAATCAGTCTGTTTAGATTTTCTGATTCTTCCAGATTGATTTTTGAAAGATTATATGTTTTGAGGAATTTGTCCATTTCATCTAGGTTGTCTAATTTTTTGGCATACAGTTCTTCATAGTATTTTCTTATAATCCTTTGTATTTCTGCTGTGTCAGTTGTTACCTCTCTACTCTCATTTCTAATTTTATTTATTTGAGTCCTCTCTCTGTTTTTCTTGGTGTGTTTGGTTAAAGATTCATACATCTTGTTTACCTTTTCAAAGAACCAGATCTTGGTTTCATTGATACTCTGTATTGCTTTTTTAGCCTCTATGTCATTTATTTCCACTCTGATCTTTATTATTTCCTTCCTTCTACTTCCTCTGGGCTTTACTCGCTGGGTTTTTTTCTTGTTCTTTTAGATGCAGGGTTAGGTTGTTTATTTGAGCTTTTTCTTGCTTCTTAAGGGATGGCTGTAATGCTATGAACTTCCCTCTCAGGACTGCTTTTGCTGTGTACCATAAATTTTGAGTTGTATGTTCATTTTCATTTGTTTCAAGGAAAGTTTTGATTTCTTCCTTGATCTCATTGTTAACCCATTCATTATTTAATAACATGCTATTTAGTTTACAAGTGTTTGGATGTTTTTCAGTTTTTCTATTGTAGTTGATTTCTAGTTTCATGCCATTGTGATCAGAGAAGATGCTTGATATGATTTCAATCTTCTTAAATTTATTGAGACTTGTATTGTGTCCTAACATGTGGTCTATCCTAGAGAATATACCTTGAGCACTTGAAAAGAATGTATATTCGGCTGCTTTAGGGTGAAAGGTTCTGAAGTTATCTGTTAAATCCAGTTGATCTACTGTGTCCTTTAAGGCTGTTGTTTCTTTGTTAATTTCCTTTCTTTTTTTTAATAATAATTTTATTTTTTTAATGGGGCGACATCAATAAATCAGGATACATATATTCAAAGATAACAAGTCCAGGTTATCTTGTTGTTCAATTATGTTGCATACCCATCACCCAAAGTCAGATTGTCCTCTGTCACCTTCTATCTAGTTTTCTTTGTGCCCCTCCCCCTCTCCCTTTCCCTCTCCCTTTCCCCCCTCCCCCCGTAACCACCACACTCTTATCAATGTCTCTTAGTTTCTCTTTTATGTCCCACCTACATATGAAATAATGCAGTTCCTGCTTTTTTTCTGATTTACTTATTTCACTCCGTATAATGTTATCAAGATCCCACCATTTTGCTGTAAATGATCCGATGTCATCATTTCTTATGGCTGAGTAGTATTCCATAGTGTATACGTGCCAATCTTCTTTATCCAGTCATCTATTGATGGGCTTTTGGGTGTTTCCATGTCCTGGCCACTGTGAACAATGCTGCAATAAACATGGGGCTGCATGTGTCTTTACGTATCAATGTTTCTGAGTTTTGGGGGTATATACCCAGTAGAGGGATTGCTGGGTCATAAGGTAGTTCTATTTTCAGTTTTTTGAGGAACCACCATACTTCCTTCCATAATGGTTGTACTACTTTACATTCCCACCAACAGTGTATGAGGGTTCCTTTTTCTCCACAGCCTTTCCAACATTTGCTATTACATGTCTTGTTAATAATAGCTAATCGAACAGGTATGAGGTGGTATCTCATTGCCGTTTTGATTTGCATTTCT
The DNA here is from genome assembly GCF_036850995.1 of Saccopteryx leptura. Taxonomy (NCBI): domain Eukaryota; kingdom Metazoa; phylum Chordata; class Mammalia; order Chiroptera; family Emballonuridae; genus Saccopteryx; species Saccopteryx leptura. Next base: position 189,219,867 of record NC_089507.1, read on the forward strand.
CTGATAACTAAAGAAGAAGAGCATCTTTTCATATATCTGCTGGCCATTTGTATTTCTTCCTTGGAGAAGTGTCTGTTCATGTCCTCTTCCCATTTTTTTATTGGATTGTTTGTTTGTTTGTTGTTGAGTTTTATGAGTTCTTTGTATATTTTGGATATTAGGCCCTTATCTGAGCTGTTGTTTGAAAATATTATTTCCCATTTAGTTGGCTTTCTGTTTATTTTGTTATCAGTTTCTCTTGCTGAGCAAAAACTTCTTAGTCTGATATAGTCCCATTCATTAATTTCTGCCTTCACTTCTCTTGCCTTTGGAGTCAAATTCATAAAATGCTCTTTAAAGCCCAGGTCCATGAGTTGAGTACCTATGTCTTCTTCTATGTACTTAATTGTTTCAGGTCTTATGTTTAGATCTTTGAACCATTTTGAGTTGATTTTAGTACAGGGGGACAAACTGTAGTCCAGTTTCATTCTTTTGCATGTGGCTTTCCAGTTTTCCCAGCACCATTTGTTGAAGAGGCTTTCTTTTCTCCATTGTGTGTTGTTGGCCCCTTTATCAAAAATTATTTGACTATATATATGTGGTTTTATTTCTGGACTTTCTATTCTGTTCCATTGGTCTAAGTGTCTATTTTTCTGCCAATACCATGCTGTTTTGATTGTCGTGGCCCTATGATAGAGTTTGAAGTCAGGTATTGTAATGCCCCCAGCTTCATTCTTTTTCTTTAGGATTGCTTTGGCTATTCGGGGTTTTTTATAGTTCCATATAAATCTGATGATTTTTTGCCCTATTTCTTTAAAAATGTCATTGGAATTTTGATGGGAATTGCATTAAATTTGTATATTGCTTTGGGTAATATGGCCATCTTCATTATATTTATTCTTCCTAACCAAGAACAAGGTATATTCTTCCATCTCATTAAATCTTTTTTGATTTCTCTTAACAATGGTTTATAGTTTTCATTATATAAGTCCTTTACATTCTTTGTTATGTTTATTCCTAAGTATTTTATTTTTTTTTGTTGCAATCGTGAAGGGGATTATTCTTTTGCGTTCGTTCTCAATTGTTTCATTGTTGGCATATAGGAAGGCTATTGATTTCTGTATGTTAATTTTGTATCCTGCAACCTTACTGTATTGGCTTATTGTTTCTAGTAGTCTTTTTGTGGATTCTTTGGGGTTTTCGATGTATAGGATCATATCATCTGCAAAAAGTGATACCTTTACTTCTTTTTTTCCGATATGGATGCCTTTTATTTCTTTGTCTTGTCTGATTGCTCTGGCTAGAACCTCTAGTACCACATTAAATAAGAGTGGAGAGAGTGGACAACCCTGTTTTTTTCCTGATTTAAGGGAGAAAGCCTTCAGTTTAGTGCCATTTAATAGGATATTATATGATGGTTAATCATATATGGTCTTTATCATGTTGAGATATTTTCCTTCTATACCCATTTTGTTGAGAGTCTTAAACATAAAATTGTGTTGTATTTTATCAAAAGCCTTTTCTGCATCTTTTGATAAGATCATGTGGTTTTTGTTCTTTGTTTTGTTGATATGGTGTATTACGTTAACTGTTTTACGTATGTTGAACCATCCTTGAGATTCTGGGATGAATCCCACTTGATCATGATGTATTATTTTTTTAATATGTTGTTGTATTCGATTTGCTAGTATTTTGTTTAGTATTTTAGCATCTGTATTCATTAGAGATATTGGTCTGTAGTTTTCTTTTTTTGTGCCATCCTTGCCTGGTTTGGTATGAGGGTTATGTTGGCCTCATAAAATGTGTTTGGAAGTATTGCTTCTTCTTCAATTTTTTGGAAGACTTTCTGTAGAATAGGAACCAAATCTTCTTTGAATGTTTGATAAAATTTGCTGGTATAGCCATCAGGGCCTGGACTTTTATTTTTGGGGAGGTTTTTAATGTTTTTTTCTATTTCTTCTCTACTAATAGGTCTGTTTAGGCTTTTTGCTTCTTCTGGACTCAGTCTAGGAAGGTTGTATTGTTCTAGGAATTTATCCATTTCTTCTAGGTTGTTGAATTTAGTGGCATAAAGTTTTTCATAGTATTCTACAATAATTCTTTGTATATCTACGGTGTCCGTGGTGATTTCTCCTCTTTCATTTTGGATTTTGTTTATATGAGTTCTTTCTCTTTTTTCCTTGGTAAGTCTTGCCAAGGGTTTGTCAATTTTGTTGATCTTTTCAAAGAACCAGCTCCTTGTTCTATTAATTTTTTCTATAGTTTTTCTGTTCTCTATTTCATTTATTTCTGCTCTGATTTTTATTATCTCCTTTCTTCGGCTGGTTTTGGGTTGTCTTTGTTCTTCTTTTTCTAGTTCCTTAAGGTGTGAAGTTAAGTGGTACACTTGGGCTCTCTCTTGTTTGTTCATATATGCCTGAAGTGATATGAACTTCCCTCTTATCACTGCTTTTGCTGCATCCCATAGATTCTGATATGTCGTATTGTCATTTTCATTTGTCTGTATATATCTTTTGATCTCTACACTTATTTCTTCATTGACCCATTCATTTTTTAAAAGTATGTTGTTTAGTTTCCACATTTTTGTGGGATTTTTTCCTCTTTTTTGCAGTTGAATTCTAGTTTCAAGGCTTTATGATCAGAAAATATGCTTGGTACAACTTTGATTTTTCTGAATTTGCTGATGTTGTTTTTGTGGCCCAACATATGGTCAGTTCTTGAGTATGATCCATGTACACTGGAGAAAAATGTATACTCAGTCACTTTGGGATGAAATGTCCTGTAGATGTCTATCATATCCAGGTGCTCTAGTGTTTTGTTTAAGGCCACTATATCTTTGTTGATTCTCTGTTTGGATAACCGATCTAGAGCTGTCAGCGGTGTATTGAGGTCTCCAAGTATGATTGTATTTTTGTCAGTTTTTGTTTTAAGGTCAATAAGTAGCTGTCTTATATATTTTGGTGCTCCTTGGTTTGGTGCATATATATTAAGAATTGTTATGTCTTATGATTCAGTGTCCCCTTAGCCATTATGAAATGTCCATTTTTGTCTCTAAGTACTTTTGCTGTCTTGTAGTCAGCATTATCAGATATGAGTATTGCTACGCCTAATTTTTTTTGGATATTATTTGCTTGGAGTATTGTTTTCCAGCCTTTCACTTTGAATTTGTTTTTATCTTTGTTATTTAGATGAGTTTCCTGTAGGCAGCATACAGTTGGATTTTCTTTTTTAATCCATTCTGCTACTCTGTGCCTTTTTATTGGTGAGTTTAATCCATTTACATTTAGTGTAATTATTGATACTTGTGAGTTCCCTATTGCCATTTTTTATCTTGCTTTCTGTTAGTTTTGTGTCTTGTTTGATCCTTCTCTTTCGTTTTTCTATCTTTTGTTTTTATTTGGTTGTATTCCATACATCTTTCCTCTGTTGCTATCTTTTTTATCTCATGTGATTCTGTGGTGGTTTTCAATGGTGGTTACCTTTGAGTAATGAAAAGAGTCCCTACCCTGTTCATTGTAGCGAACTATTTTGTGAGTACTTTTGCACTCCATTGTCCTTTGCTACTGTTAATCTCCATCTTCTCCCCCTCTTTCTTTTTGTTGTTGTCACAGTTTAAATTTGGTTTTATTGTGTTCTTCTTGGAGCTTTTACTTGTGGCTCTGGTTTTTTTTTGTTCTTTGTATCTGATTGGAGAACCCCTTTTAGTAATTCCTGGAGTGGGGGTTTTCTGATGATAAATTCCCTCATCTTTTCTGTATCTGTGAATGTTTTTATTTCTCCTTCATATTTGAAGGATAGCTTTGATGGGTATAGTATTCGTGGCTGAAAGTTCCTCTCTTTCAGGACTTTAAATATTGGGGTCCACTCTCTTCTAGCTTGTAGAGTTTCTGCTGAGAAATCTGATGATAATCTAATGGGCCTTCCTTTATATGTTGTATTCTTCTTTTCCCTGGCTGCCTTGAGAATTTTTTCTTTGCCGTTGGTTTCTGCCAATTTCATTATGATGTGCCTTGGAGTAGGTTTGTTGGGGTTAAGAAACTTGGAGTTCTGTTTGCTTCTTGAATTTGAGGCTTTAGTTCTTTCCACAGGCTTGGGAAGTTCTCATCTATTATTTGTTTGAGTATGTTCTCCATTCCATTTTCTCTCTCTTCTCCTTCTGATATACCTATTATTCTTATGTTATTCTTTTTGATGGAGTCAGATAATTCTTGTAGGGCTATCTCATTTTTTTAAATTTTTGAGTCTTTCTTCTTCTCTCTGTTGTGCCTCAAGTTGCTTTCTTCTATTTCACTAATCTTCTCTTCTATCTGGCCTGTTCTATTAGCTAAGCTTGTTACCTCGTTTTTCAGCTCGTGAATTGAGTTTTTTTATCTCTGTTGGATTTGTTTTTATAGTTTCAATTTCCTTGGAAATATATTCTTTATGTTCATTGAGTTGTTTTCTGAGCTCCCTAAGTTCCTTTCTGTGTTTTCTTGTATATCTCGGAGGATTTTTAGGATTTCTATCTTGAATTCTCTGTCATTTAGCTCCAAGGTTTCCAATATATTAAATTTTTTCTCCATAGATTTTTCCTCATCTAGCTGTGTTACCTCTCTTTCTTTTGTATCCATGATATTCGATTTTCTCTTCCTTAATGGCATCTGAGGGTGGTTTTGTTGATAGTATTAATGAGATTTAATAAAGAATAAAAAGTTAAAAAATAAAAAATCGAAAAAAGTTGTTTTTTTTTAATTAATAATGAAATAAAGAAAAATAAAATAAAATAAAAATTAAAAAAAAGAAAATTATTTCCCCCCTCCTTTTTTCCTCTCCTCTCCTCTCCCCTCTTTCTTGAGAAAATATTGTGGTGAACTGTGAATTATATTGTATTAAATAGAACAAACAATCAAACAATGCCTGTAAAGGAGGGCCTGAATTGGGGAAAAGTAATAAAGGGGCAAAAAAAAAAAAAAAAGGGTTATGAACCCACAAAAAGCAAATAAGGAAAAAATTTGGGTCAAGAATAAAATGATTTACTTTTAGGTGTTGGTTGACTAAGAGTTATGATGAGAGGAGTAAGAGGGAAACAGAAAAACAGGGGGACAAATTAAAAAATTACTATTGTATTTAGTGGAACAAGAACTAGATAAAATAGGCCCTGGCCAGTTGGCTCAGTGGTAGAGCATCAGCCTGGCATGTGGGGGACTCTGGTTCAATTCCCGGCTAGGGTACATAGGAGAGGTGCCCATTTGCTTCTCCACCCCCCCCCTTTTCCTCTCTGTCTCTCTCTTCCCTTCCCACAGCCAAAGATCCATTGGAGCAAAGATGGCCCGGGCGCTGGGGATGGCTCCTTGGCCTCTGCCCCAGGCGCTAGAGTGGCTCTGGTCGCGGCAGAGCGATGCTCCGGAGGGGCAGAGCGTCGCCCCTGGTGGGCGTGCCGGGTAGATCCTGGTCGGGCGCATGCAGGAGTCTGTCTGTCTCTCCCCGTTTCCAACTTCAGAAAAATACAAAAAACAAAACAAAAAAAAGAACTAGATAAAATAGAGAGCCAGGGATGGGAGCACTGTTAGTGATTTAAAAAGGTGAAGTAAATACCCCCCAAAATGCCACAAACATAAGTTTGAGTCCCAGATAAGATAATTTGTTTGTTATTGAGGTGTGAATGAGAGGAGATGTAAAGGAGAAAGGAAGAAACTAATATAGAGGGAGAAAAGAAAGAGAGAGAGAGAGAAAAAAAGAGGGAACCACTAAAAGAATAAAAAAGAAAAAAGAGGAGAGAGAGTTAAGGGTTTTGGAGTGCAACCCTCATAGAGAGAAAGGAAGAGAAAAGAAATGATAATAGGAGATGTAACACTTATGGGTAGTGTAGTTCAAGGAGAGGAGAGAGTAAGACCAGCAGAGAGTTAAATGATCAAATTGGAGGAGGAAAAAAAAATATCAAGAATGAAGATAAGAGAAACAAATGAACAAATATAATAAAATGGGATAGCTTAGAAAGTCTGCAGATTATTCTTGATTTTGAGAGGTTATCTTCTTGCTTTTTCTTTTCTCTCCCTCTTCCTGGTCGGTGACTCTGTACCCCGGGTTATGCCCCTTTGGCACGCTCAGGTAGAGGTTTGCAGTTGATAAGTCTCTATGGTGATGTCATGTATTGTGCTTTAGTCTCGTTGGCAGTCGAGGCTCATTAGCATTTATAGACTCTGACAGTGAGTGAGTTCGTGTTCCTGGAGCCTTTCTCCTAGTTTTTCCTTCCTCAATTAGTAGCCTGATAATCCAGCTATGGGGTTGCTGCTGCCTCTTCCTGGATAGTAAGAGGCTCAAAGAGCTGGCAACTCCCCATTCTATTGCCACTTACCACAGGGCTCTGGGTAAGGCTCAGTCAATCAGAGCTGCTAGCATAATCAGGCAGGTCTTCCGCCCACTCAAAGACCTCTGGCTCTGCCACTCTGTCTGGTAACATGGCAGGCACCCACTCCCAGGGCGCTTGGAGGAAACTCTCGCTCACTATCTGTGCGCGCAGACCAGGATATCAGGCTGGAAGTCTCACCCTCTGAGTGAAACCCCTGCCTGCATGGAAAAGTTCCAGCATTGGAATTGGCTCTCACTCAGTCCCTGTGCGTGGCTTTTTCAAGGTGCTGGGGCAGCCCAAGATTCTGCTTTTGGCCCACACAAAGGCCCCTGAGACTGCCCCTTTTTGGGATAACACGGGCGCACACTGCCGAGGCACTTGGAGGAATCTCTCGCTCACTATCTGCGCACAGACCAGGATATCAGGCTGACCGCCTCACCCTCTGAGTGAATCCCCCTCCCACACGGAAAAGTTCCAGCGTTGGAATTAGTTCTCGCTCCCTCCCCATGCGCGGCTTTCCCAGGGCGCTGGGGCAGCCCAGAGATTCTGCTTTTGGCCCCACAAAGGCCTCTGACTCTGCCTCTCTGTGGGATAACACGGGCGCCCACTCCTGGGGCTTTGGAAGGAATCTCTCGCCCACTATCTGCGTGCACCGACCAGGGGATCGGGGAAAATGGCTGCCCCACTTGTCTTCCTTTGTCTGGGTTTGGCACGAGTGTTACCTTGTATTGACTGGGTTGCCACAGGCACAGTTTTTCCTCGGCTTGGATCTCCGTGCCACGGCCTGGATCTATTCACCCCCTTTGCCCGCCTTAGTTTCTATATTCTCAGTTCCCAGTGAAAGCTGCCCTGTTTAGGTTAGTGAGGAAGGCGGAGCGTTTTTACTCCCTATTTCCTTCGGGGTTTGGTTATATATTTAGCCAATTTTTCGCTCAACCATACCTTCGGGTGTATTGCGAAACATCTGGAGGCTCCAAGGATAGGTTTTTCTGTTTCTGGTTGAAGATCTTGTTGAGTTTTGGGGGAGATTTATTGGTATCGCTTCCTACCCCACCATTACTCTGACGTCATCTCCTAATTTCCTTTCTTGAGGATCTATCCATTGATGTTAGTGGAGTATTGAAATCCCCTACTATTATAGTATTGCTGTTGATCTTGCCCTTTATGTCCATCAAAATCTGCTTTATATATTTAGGTGCTCCTATATTAGGCACATAGATATTTATAATGGTTATACCTTACTGTTCAATTGCTCTCTTTATCATTATGTAGTGACCTTCTTTATCCCTTTGTTTTATAGTCTATTTTGTCAGATATAAGTATTGCTACCCCAGCTTTTTTTTCTTTTCATTTGCATAAAATATTTTTTCTATCCCTTTACTTTCAATCTCTGTGTATATTTTGTTTTGAGGTGGGTTTCTTGTACACAGCATATGTACAGGTCCTGTTTTCTTATCCATGCAGCTACCCTATGTCTTTTGATTGGAGCATTTAATCCATTTACATTTAAGGTTATTATTGATATGTAGTTGTTTATTGTCATTTTATTCTTTAAATCTATTTTCCTGGATTTTTATTCCCTTTGCTCTGTTTACACAGTCCCCTTAACATTTCTTGCAGCATTGGTTTGGTTGTAATGAATTCCTTAAGGTTTTTTTGTTTTGTTTTTGTTTTTTGTCTGGGAAGCTTTTTATTTCTCCTTCAATTTTAAACAATAGTCTTGCTGGATAAAGAAATCTTGGTAGTAGGCTCTTGTTTTGCATTACTTTGAATATTTCTTGCCATTCCCTTCGGGCTTCAAGTGTTTCTGCTGAAAAATTGGGTGTCATCCTTTTGGGGGCTCCTTTTAAGGTCATTGACTGCTTTTCTCTTGCAGCTTTTAGTATTCTTTATTTATCTTTTAGTTTTGGTATTTTAATTATGATGTGTCTTGGTCTAGTTCTCTTTGGGTTCCTCTTTAATGTGATTTTCTGTGCTTCTTGAACTTGTGTGACTTTTTTCTTCATCAATTTAGGGAAGTTCTCAGCTATAATTTCTTCAATCAGGTTCTCTATTTCTTGTTCTTTCTCTTTTCCTTCAGGAACCCCTATTATGTGGATGTTGTTTCTCTTCATGTTATCACAGAGCTCTCTTAGAGTTTCCTCAGACCTTTTGATTCTGCTTTCTTTTTGCTGTTCTGCTTCCATGCTTTTGCTTATCTTGTTCTCTAAGGTGCTGCTTTGATCCTCTGCTTTATCCAGCCTGCTTTTAATTTCTTCTAGTATAGTCTTCATTTCTGATCTTGTGTTTGTCATTTCTGTCTGATTCTTTTTTATGATTTCAGTGTCCTTTTTGATGCTTGCTATCTCTTTGTATAGGTGCCCATTATGTCCATCTATTGTTGCTCTAAGATCCTTGGGCATCCTAACAATCATTATTCTAAACTCTGCATCCAGTATCTTGGTTATATTCATCTCATTTAGTTCTTTTTCTGGGGATTTCTCTTGTTGATTCATTTGAATTGCATTTCTCTGTCTTCCCATTTTGTTTCTGTATAGACTGCTCCTTTGGATGTGCTGTTTGTGTAGCTAGCTGAGTATAGGGTTGGTGCTGTCTGCCTCCAGCTTTCAGTTGTGTTGTTTCTAGATCTTCTTGGGTTGGTCTCAGCTGTTGTTTGTAATCCACTGTGGGCTACTTGTCTGCTGATACTGCTCTTTTTTCTGTTTGTGTCAGCATTTTCTATGCCTTAGCTGGGTTAGGTGTGAGGATCCCTTCTGTAAGATACCACCCTAACTAGGGTTGTTATGTCCTGAGCTGATGCTCTCCATATCTGGCCACTGGATGTACCAGCCCTGAACCTCCCTGGCTGGAACCTGGCACAGACCAGTGGGGTTCACTGCTTATGACTGGCCCTCAGCAACCTTCTTGAAGCTACAGGTGATCCAGAATTTGTGACTGCCTCTAGTGGGCCCTGATGCCATTGTAAATATCAGCTGCACTCCTAGGCTGACTTTTATCTACTCTTGGCCAGTGTGTATGGCCTCTCTATTCCTGAGGTATGTTCTCTCTGCCAGCTCGCCACCACTGCCACCTCCTTGGGCACTCGGGAACTCACACACCACAGCACTGCCCCGCCAGTATGTGGGACACCTCATCCTGCCAGGCTCCAGCCCCCCACTGCTGTGTGGGCCAAGTGCTTCGGCTGCCACACAGCTGGGTCCTCCCACCCTTCGGAGGGTACTCAGCAGTTTGGGGGTGCAGTGTAGCCCAGACCTCAGCACTCAAAACCTGTGTCCCTGATGCGCCCCCTGCTTCTAAGTGTCTCTCTGCACTGACTGCAGCAGGAGAGCCTCTGGTGGGCAGGATAATTACTTCCCTTTGCTGGTGTTGGTTCTCTCAGGAAAAATGACTGCTTTAGATTTGGGGAGTGTCCCAGTACAGGGGTCAGGGTGGCTGTCCCCCACAGTTTCTCCTTGGCCTCCGAGACTACACTCTCCTCTCTCAACTCCAGTCCTCTCAGCGCTCCCTGCTCCTTGATCCCCATGTAAATAGCTGTGAATGAGATTTTCTGCACAGTTCCTTTAAGATGAAGCCTGGGTCTGAGAGTTCTATCTCCCTCTCGCAAACAGTAACCCGGCTCTTCTTTCAGCTAAATACTGTCCATACACCTCTTCTAGTCTCTGGGGCTCCAGGCTGGGGCTCTGGTCCTGGGGCTGAGGACCCCCAACTCTCCTGGCAACCCACCCTGCCATGAGAGACCCTGTGAGCCACCTCTCACTCCTTGGAGCGAGGCAGCCCTTTCTGTGTCTCCACCCTTCCTACCAGTCTCAGTGTGGTTTCTTTGGTGATGCTTGGTTATAGATTCCTCTTAGTTTAGTCCAAAGTTGGTTTTTCAGATGATTGTTCCTAAGTTAAGTTGTAATCCACTTTGGTTCTGGGAGATAGAATTTGTAACATCCCGCCTACTCCATCACCATTTTCTCTTCCCTAGACCCTTCAAAATTTGAAGTATTATGCTGTTAGCCACACTTTGGAAGCTAATTTGGTAAAGAAAATGACTTTGACATTGGTAAGGCAAAAAAAGAAAGAAAAAAAGGCAGAATATGCTGTGACATAAGAATAACTTTTTCTATATCCAACCTTGTTTTAAAAGGATTCTAAGCATGCATTACTTAAAATATTCATATTCACATGGAAAAATAGTAGGAAAAAAAATTGGAAAATGATAGACTGCTCTTGCTGTGGAGGTGACAATACTGTGTGTAATTTGGTTTATTTTATTTTAAATTTAAAATAATTTAATATTGCTTCACATAAAGGAAGTTTTTAAAGCTTATTCAAAGGCATTGGTTAAAAACTCTTTTTTTGAGAGATTGACAATATCATAGCCCAAATTTCATAGAAAATAAAGGCTGAGGCAAGACTTATGTGCTAATACTCTGTGGTGGACTTTTAAAATGTCCATAGTTCTCTGTTCCTCTCTCTATTCACACATGTAGAATGTCTCTCTCTCTCTCTCTCTCTCTCTTTCTCTTTTTGTATTTTATAAAGTGAGAAGTAGGAGGAGGCAGACAGATAGACTCCCACATGTGCCTGACTGGGATCCACCTGGCATGCGGGCAACACTCCACTCATCTGGGGCATCACTCTGCTGCAACAGGAGCCATTCTAGTGCCTGAGACAGAGGCCATGGAACCATCTTCAGCGCCCAGGCCAACTTTGCTCCAATGGAGCCCTGGCTGTGGGAAAGGAAGAAAGAGACTGAGAGGAAGGAGAAGGGAAAGGGTGAAGAAGCAGATAGGTGCTTTTTCTGTGTGCCCTGGATGGGAATTGAACCCAGACTTTCACATGCTGAGCCAACACTCTACCACTGAGCAAACCGGCCAGTGCTAGAATGTGTCTCCATAACTCCCTTCATGTCCCTCATCCTTCATGTCTAGACCAGCTTTATGATGAGTTTTTCCAGTTGAAATGTGGTAAGTGACACCATGGCAGTGCTAAGTGTAGGCTTAAAGAGGCCCTGCATGCTTCCATTTGCTTTCTTGGGACACTACTCAGTTGTAATGAGAACAAAGCAGAGCACTAACTTGCTGGAGAATAAGGCATTTGCAGAACAGTGATAAACCAGCCTAGATCAACCAACTCCTTGTTACCCTAGCAACTGACTAAAGCTGAGGCCAGAAGAGTCGCCCAGCTGAGCCCAGCCCAAATAGCCAATCTATAGAATTATGACCCAAATAAATGTATGCTGTTTTAAACCACTAAATTTAGAGGTATTTTGTTATATAGGAAATGCTAACATTTCCATGCTTTGGAAAAAATGCATGTGCAATGAGAATAAGAGATGAAAAGAGAAGAGAGGCAAGCAAAGTGAGGAAGAAAATAAAAAGAGGTGTATTTCTGAGCTGGCTCATTTCAAAATACCTGTGGCAACTTAGATCATGGCAGAGATCTTCTGGAGGACCTTATAGAAACACAGCTTCTTGAAACAGGCTGTTAAAGGGAAGGAAGAAAAAAAGAATTTATCTGACAGTCACTTTCATCTCCTTTCTCTCACTGATCCAAGTTGCTCCATTGGGCATTAGGACCCATGTGTTTTTCGATTGTGTTATACTGTCCTTCTGGTAGTCCTGCCAGGAAAGCTCAAGCTCACAAAAGTCAAGATGGAAGCATCCTGGGTGAAGGTGGTAGATTGGTTACAAAATTATCCTCAATTTGTTACTTGGCTTTATGTCCATATACTTTGCAATGTGAGTTTGCATTTCCTCCTAAATAGTGGTAGAACCTATTTCTTCATGCCTTGAATCTGGGCTGGCTTTTCAACTTCTACAGAAAGGCAGTCTTGTGCCAGTTCCAAGCTTAGACTGGTTCTGCTCTCTCTCTTCAGGCCCTTGTCTCTCTGTGTGAACAAACCAGGGCCAGCCTGCTGGCTGATGACCTGGTCGTCCCCATTTTGTACCAGCCAAAAGCTAGCCAACTGCATAGAGTAGAGGCACCTCATTAATCCCTGCTGGCTGCAGGCACAGGGGTGCTCAGCCACAACTGGAATAACAACCCAAGAAAGCCTAGCCTCCATTGCTGTCTCATGGAATCAGGAGCCACATTACTTAGCTGTTGTTTTAAGCTCCTAACCTTTGGAATAACTTTATTCAGCAATAAATAATATTTTATGCAGCAGTAACTGAGGGAATGAGCTTGCAAGTGAGGAATGGGAATCACACATAGAATCAAAACTTAAGAAGGTTCATTATCTTATTTTATTTATTTTATTTTAGTGAGAGAGACAGAGAAGAAAGGAAAGATGAGAAGCATTAACTCATAGTTGCAGCACTTTCATTGTTCATTGATTTTTTTCTATAAGTGTCTTGACTGAGGGACTCCAGCTGAGCCAGTGACCCCTTGCTCAAGCCAACAACCTTGGGCTCAAGCCAGCGACCTTTGGGCTCAAGCCAGCGACCATGGGGTCATGTTTATGATCCCATGCTTAAACCAGCATCCCCATGCTCCAGCTGTTGAACCTGTCCTCAAGCCAAATGAGCCTGCGCTCAAACTGGAGACCTTGGATTTTGAACCTGTGTCCTCAGCATCCCAGGTCGACCCCTCTATCCACTGTGTGACCACTTGATCAGGCAAGAAAGGTCATCATTTTAAAAATCCAGAGTACTCTAAACATGCACTCTGCCATTGTATTTTTGAACTGAAAGGTGTTGCAAATTAGTTTTCTAATTAGTTGAATTCCAGTATAATGAGTTTTTTAAAAAATCTTTCTTTTGAAAGTAATATCTGATACTGACAAGCAGCCTTGATTGTTTTTTTGTACTCAAAAGTGTTAATAAGCTGTTCCTTTGTTTTTCATTAATTATTGCTTAATTTCCTGTGCAGTGGGTAGACTTTTTTATAACAATAAAACCTGATGGAAATGTTTGCTCAGATCTGTCATCCAACGCAGTGGACATATGTTCCGTATGTAACAGGCAGAGACGTATCATTCTCCATCTCCAGAAAAAAACACTCTTAAATGAAGAATTATGACTTCTTAGTTTTATTAGCTATAACATGAGTCTAATGGTAGCATAATCAAGAATTTACATAATAATCGCTTTATTTTCATAAAACAGTTGAAAGTTTTTCTTTTGCTTTAAAGCTGTGTGATAAGGTTAGTGTTTCTGAACCCTGGCTAGGGGAGAAAAATAGAGACCATGTGTGGCAAGACTCAGTTAAGGTCACTAAGAAGACACCTAAGCCCTGGCCGGATGGCTCACTTGGCGGGAGCATCATCTGCAGGGGTCGCCAGTCTGATCCTGGGTCAGGGCACACGAGGGAGCAGGTTGATGTTTTTGTCTCCCTCTTTCCCTTCCTTTCTCACTAAAATCAATAAATAAGTTTTTAAAAAATTTTTAAAAAGGAGATACCTTACTTAAAGTGTTTTTTCTAATTAGTGATAAGAAAGTATAGGACCTTCCCAGAGTACAAATGAAATAGGTTCTGTAGGTTTGTTCTGAAGTTGAATTTCTATGTAAGTTGAAACAGTTACATTTACCTGTTAAATGCAACTTAGATGTTTGTCTTAACATAGTATTTATTTTTATCGTTCTGTTCATATAAATACTTAAACATTTTCAAATCCAACCTACGCAATCTTGGAAGATGATGGCTTGGTGGAGAGGACGGGACTGGTGGTAGAGAGTCAGGGTTTGGTTCTGCTGCTGGAGTCAGTTTCTTGAAGTCAGCATCCAGGGAGGTTTGTACAGAGCTTTCTCTTTCTCATCGTAAATGGCCCTGTAGCATCTCAGGCCTTCGGTAACTGTACGGTGAACTTTGGTGAACCTCTCTGTGTCAGGATCTTGCTCCTCTTAACTTTGCTATTCCTATTTCAATGAGACAAAAAACATCAGCTAACTCTTTGTAGAAATTTTTTTAGTTCTAGAGTTTCTGGGTCCCTGTTTCCTTCCTTAAATGTATCATCTGCTGCTCTAGTTCCATAAGTTCTTCATTGGTTAGTTCTTTGTCATGGAAATTGAGTAACTCTATAATATCATTTTCATTGACATCCAACTGCAGTTGATTACCAATGGCCCTTATGGCACTCCGTTCATAAGTACGAGTTGTTCATAAGTCAGATGTTTCTAACTTGGAGATTTACTGTAGTTACAAGCAGAAGGGAAATGCTATCAGCACCTTCTTAGAAATGTATCAGAGACAAGCTCTATGTTTTTACCTTATTATACTATGACAAAATATTTAAGTGGAATTTGATGATCTCAGCCTCAAAGTGAAACATGTTACATCTAAGTGTTTGTATCTTCTTAAATCTCGCTACAAATCAAGGTTTCTCAGTCTTGGCACTACTGACATTTGGGACCAAGTAGTTCCTTGTTGCGGGCCTGTCGTAGGATGTTTAGCGGCATCTCTGGCCTCTGCTCAGTAGATACAATAATCCCTGTTCTGCACTGTTGTGACGACCAGAACTGTCTCCAGACCCTGTCAGATGTTCCCTGAGACACAAAAGTAAGAGAAATACTTTTTGAGAATTATTGCTCAAAATCAATACCTTTATGTGGTGTGTAGGGTTATATTGTGATTCTTTGGAAGCTGCTGCAGAAAATGGTGGGGAAAACCAATGAGTAAGACTTCAGGTTCCCTAATCCTACTTCAACCAGAGAACTTTGACTTTTGTTTGTTTGGTCAGTAAATTGGGTTTTATTGTAAAATTTGTCTTAAAATAGTGCTCACTTTGGCACCGCATATACTAAGGTTGGAACGATACAGGGAAGACTAGCACGGCCCCAGTGCAAGGACGACTTGCAGATTCATGGAGCATTCCATATATTTTTTAATTGTCTTAAGATAAATGGACACAAAATCAAAAGTGTTTTTTAACTCCTCTAAATATGGAACCATGTTAATACAAAGATTCAGGTATTAGTAACTAAAAATCACTGTTCTACAAAGAGTAACTAAAAAGCATGCAAAAGCTTGTTATATTTCAATGCTATTGGGTATCCACTTTATGAGAAAACTTTTGGCTCATACAACCATCACCCAAGTTTATAGCAGCAACATCATTAATAGTATCTCTAGGAAGAAATATAGGAGCCTCTTAAAGAATTGAGTTGCAATTCTCATTCTGAAAAGGAATGCCACTGGTCCCAAAGTTGACTAATCAAGAGAGCGTGGAGGGCGAGCAGAAGCCACTACATCTGCTGCCAACTAGGTGTTACTGAAAGAAACTTAAAACATATTCTCTTGTATGAAAAAGGAGAATTGAAATATTAGCTCCCACAATGAAATGTGATGCAATCTTATTCTAGCCACAAACCTCTTTGCCCAAAGAAATTTTAGGCAGAATCTTAATATATAAAACAGATAAAAGAGCTTTACAGAGCAAAGCAGAAAGTTACAGTCCCAGAGGCTCATCCAGGGACTTAACATAAGCATACATTGGAAGATCGAGTCTCCATGGAAACAGAGAAATGAATGATCTGTGTGAACATTTGTATATCCATATGATGGCTATAATCATTACAAGGTGTTACATATGGAATGAATGGGCCAGTCCACTCTGCTACAATTGCATGCCCTTATTCCCTTTACACTTGTTTGTTTTTCTGCAAAGTTTTGCCATTTTTGTAAATTTTCCTATTTCACTACACATCCCAAAATGGAGCGGTATTCTCAGTATAGCACACATAATTAGTCAACCACCATTTGTTTAGTGCTGTGTGTATTTGCATAATATCTGATCCCTAGTTGGCAATATTTTTTTCTGGTTATGAAATCAACCTTTGTTCTTTGTAACCAAAATAGCAAAGCAAAAGTTATTCTTGAGTGCCTGATTATTTTTATTGGGGTATAGTTTATATATAATGAAACACACAGTTCTTAAAGTGTTCCATTTAATGAATTTTGAAAATTGACTATGGCTATGTAATTGCCACCCAAAGACACCAACAAGATAGAGAACTGTCTTTACCTCAGAAAGTTCCCTCATGCCCCTTACCAGTCAACTTCCCTCCCAGAGGGAACCACTTTCTTAACTCAATCACTATTGTTGAGCCTGAGCAGGTGGTGGCGCAGTGGATAGAGCATCAGACTGGGACACAGAGGACCCAGGTTTGAAACCCCAAGGTCGCCAGCTTGAGCGCGGGCTCATCTGGTTTGAGCAGAGCTCACCAGCTTGAGCCCAAGGTTGCTGGCTTGAACAAGGGGTCACTTGGTCTGCTGTAGCTCCCTGGTCAAGGCACATACGAGAAAGCAATCGTAGGAGGAGTTTGAACTGAGTTTGGAGACTACTGCAGTAGTCAAGGTGAGAGATAATAAGGACTTAGATAAAGAAAGTGGTGATGGGAGAGATGGGCTGGAGAGCTTTTAAGGAATTCGAATTGACAGGTCTTTATAACTGATTAGCCTTGAGGAGTGCTTGTGAGGAAGGGCTCCAAGGTGACCCACAGAGTTCTGGCCCAGGAGACAAAGGGAGTCACAATTATACTAACCAAAGGGGAGGTGGATGAAGAACCGGGGGTTACCCAGTTATTTATAGTTAGGACTAATGGAGGAGGAAAGGATTTGGTGATTCTTACATACCATAAGTTCCCCCCATGAGTTGCTGTCCAGGAAACAGATGAAGGTAAGGATCGGATTGCAAGAGAAAAATCTGGGCCAAATGTTTCGGCCTTTTCAGCATATACGGATAGAAGGTAATGGAAGGCACGGGCATTGATAAGGTACAGCAGCCGAAACCAGGCACAGTGTGAGCAGAACATGGAGGGAAGAGGACACTAGCAGTATTTCCAGGGTCTCTCGCTGCTCCTGTGGCTAGCATGTGCGCTCTCTACAGAGGACGTTCTCTCCATGGATACAGTGGCCCATGCACTACTTGGGTGGGAAACTGATGAAGTTAATGCCCCAAGGAAGAGCCCTCGGCCAGTAAGGACTGGGCATTGTTGGCAGATAGATGCCCAGTCTTCTCCGCTTGGTGAGGACAGCTGTAAATTGTGTCCTACCCTGTCTCTCAGAGCCTACACTGGGACTGAGCTCCAGTTGCCCTTAATGGTAATGCATTTTTATTGATAATGTACCATTTACCATCCTTTCTCTTTTCTGTCTCACTTTCCCACACCCAAACCACTGTCCCAGGATTACTTCTGAAATTGCTGGCATGCAAATGCTTGTCTCAGGTTCTGGTCATGGGGCAACCCAAAGTGTCACAGGAAGGGAAGTGCCAGGGAGGGAGGAGGAACTTTGGAAAGAGGGTATAGAAGAAAAGTGACAGAGATCTGGTGTCATGAAAGGCAGAGGAGAAAATAACTTCGAAAGGGATCTTGGCCGTTACGAGAACATTAGAGTTGCGATTAGACCCAACCAGAAAGGCAAAGTCAATCATCAAGGCTCTGAGATGCTTAGGTAGCAATAGCTAACTAACACGGATGGCCTCTTCACTAACTATCTGTCTATATAGTAACAGATAGATAAGCAACATGGAGAGTAAGAATTATATAGAACCCCTTAAATGTTTGAAAATCTAGTGAAATAGTGTCTTTGAAATTTATAATTAAAAATTCAATGAATTAAATATATATTCTCAGGGCAAGACAAGAATGGGAGAAGCACGAAGCAAAGATGTCTCTTTTAGTTGCAGTTAGCTCTGAAAACTGTACCTGACATCTTATTTTCTGGGTATTGAAATCAGACATATGTGCCTATGCTGGATTTTCCATTTTGGAAGAGGGGGAGAAAGCTTTGAAAAATAATTTACTCTAATTTCATCCAACTTGCAGACTCTAGGCCAGGAGTCGGGAACCCGTTGCTCGTGAGCCAGATGTGGCTCTTTTGATGGCTGCATCTGGCTCACAGACAAATCTTTAATAAAAAATAATAACGTTAAAAATATAAAACATTCTCATGTATTACAATTCATTCATTTCCTACCGCTCACATTCATAATTGCAGGTGGCTGGAGCCAATCACAGCTGTCCTCCGGGACAACACCAAATTTTTATTGGATAATGCCTAACGTACACGGGTCATTGTATGGCTCTCACAGAATTACATTCTAAAATATGTGGTGTTCATGGCTCTCTCAGCCAAAAGTTTCTGACCCCTGATCTAGGCTGTCTCTGGCAATATTTGGCTTTCCCATCATATCTCTCAAGAATCTCTCTTTATGCTGTGCTATGCTTGGTGAAGACTGTGTGCTTCCTTGTACACACACACACACATACACACACACACATACACAGTTTGCTAACTTATACAGAGTATTTCAAACACCAAGCAAACAGGGATTTAAAAAATAACAAAAAAAATATGGCATGTTCTAAATTTTTCTTGGACCTCTGCTTTCTATAGAGTTAAATTATTCCAATAAAGTCTCAGTGGCTGGGCAGGGGAAAAAGACTGAATAAAAACAAATTGCATGTAGTAAATTTATAGATATATATCACCAACCATAACTCATTGATGTATTTTGACTTGTAGTGATCTTTGGGTTTGGAATGAAGAAGGCAATCAAGAACTGTCTGTTGAGCAAGTGATTTAAACATACCTAGAGCCTGGTTTAAGTAGGTGGGCATTGCCAACATTAATGGACTACTTCTCCCCGAAATAACATTCAGAATGTTCCTATAAATCCATGCAGTCTCATCACATTTTATCACTAAGAAATTAATAGCAGTCCCAAGTGATGCATTAAAATTAATTTCACTGCCCTCACCCGCCCCTGCCTAAAATTCAAGGAAGGAGGATTTTTCTTATTAGGCACTTGCGTTGATTAGATCCACATAGTTCTAATTGTGTATGTGTGTGTGTGTGTGTGTGTGTGTGTGTGTGTGTGTGTGTATAAATACTTTTGAAGAACATCTGCTGTGAATTTTATTCTTTTCTTTTTTTTTCTTTTTTAGTGAGAGAGAGACAGAGACAGAGAGAGAGAGAGAGAGAGAGAGGGACAGACAGATAGGAAGATAGAGAGAAGCATCAATTCTTCATTGAGGCACCTTAGTTGTTCATTGATTGCTTTCTCATATGTGCCTTGACCGGGGGTACAGCAGACTGAGTGACCCCTTGTTAAAGTTAGTGACTTTGGACTCAGGCCAGTAACCTTGGGCTTCAAGCCAGTGACCATGGGTCATTTCTATGATCCCATGCTCAAGTGAGTAATCCTGCACTCAAGCTGGTGACCTTGGGGTTTCAAACCTGGGTCGTCAGGATCACAGACTGATGCTCTATCCCATGCACCACTGCTTGGTCAAACAGCTCTTTCTTTAATATTGATTATTGTCACACAGCCTAATTGCCTTAAAAGCAGATGATCATGTTAGCAGGAGAGTGGCAAATTAATAAAATGTTTACAGCTGAGGCTCAAGCACAGTTTTTGTGTCTGTATTTTTTTTTCTTTTTTTCCAAGTTGGAAGAGGGAAGATAGATAGATTCTATCTATCTATCATGCGTCACGACTGGGATCCATTCAGCAATTGCTGTCTGGAGCCGATGCTCTGCCCATCTGAGGTCACACTCATAACTGAGCTATTTTTACCACCTGGGGTGATGGCTCCTTGGAGCTCCTTAGTTGTTCATTGATTGCTTTCTCATATGTGCCTTGACCAAGGGGCTACAGCAGAGTGAGTGACCCCTTGCTCAAGCCAGTGACCTTGGGCTCAAGCTAGCAACCATGAGGTCATGTCTGTGATCTCACACTCAAGCCAGCATCCTTGCTTTCAAACCTGGGTCCTCAGCATCCCAGGTCGACGTTCTATCTATTATGCCACCACCTAGTTAGGTCATAATATTTTTTTACTCTAGATTTTAATTGCATGTATTTTCTCCTTTATTTTATTGATTCATTTACTTATAAATTCCAGTCTTTCCACTTAGTCATGTCAGAAATCTTTCTTACTTAAGAAAGCTTTTCAAAAAACTAGCTTTTGGTTTTACTTCATTATTACTATTTGCTGTTTTTTTTCTATTATTTACAATTTCATAGATTTCTGCCATTATTTTAATATTTCCTTTTTCTTTGGCTTATTACATTTGTTAGCCTACTATTTTTCATATTGTTCACTTGCAACTTTTAGTTTACTTTGTTTTAAAACAATTTTGCTTTCTTTTTTTAATTTTTATTTTTAGTGAGAGGAGGGGAGGCAGAGAGACGGACTCCCTCATGTGCCCCGACTGAGTCTACCTGGCAGGCTCATTGGGGGTGATGTTCTGTCCATCTGAGGTCATTGGGCTGTTGCTCTGCTGCTCAGCAATGGAGCCATATTTTTAGTGCCTGAGGTAGAGGTCAAGGAGCCATCTTCAGTGCTGGAGTCCAATTGAACAATGGCTGTGGGAAGAATAGAGAGAGAAAGAGAGAGAGAGAGAGAGAGAGAGATAGAGGGGGGGATGATGGGTCGAGAAACAGATGGCTGCTTTTCTTGTGTGCTCTGATTGGGAACTGAACCTGGGACATCCACACACTGGGCCAATGCTCTACCACTGAGCCAACCAGCCAGGGCCTCCTTTTCGCTTTGTTGATCTATGTATTAAAGCTACCGATATATGCTCGTCTAGGCACTCCTTTTTGTGTCCCTCAGCATTTGACATGTGGTATTAAAGGGAAAACTCCACTTCTCTCTCTACCACACACACACACACATCTGGCACCAGATGTGTGTGTGTGTGTGTGTGTTTTCCCCACATACTGGCTAATTTTCTCACACCAGCCAGGTGCGCCACAATTCAATTCAATTCTGACACTGTCTACCTGGAGTTAGCATCAGACCCCCAAGTTAGGAGCTCAGTCCCACAAGACTACCCCCACTTCAGAGGCCAATCATAAGTCCAGATCGTTTATATTTCTGACCACCTGGCTATAAATCTGGGCTTCCCACAGCTTCCTTCTGGTCTTTGACAGTTTGCTTGAACAGCTCACAAAACTCAGGAAAGCATTTTCATTACTATTACCCATTCATTATAAAAGGATCCAATTCAGGAACAGCCCACAGAAGAGATGCACAGGGCAAGGTATGGGGACAGGGGTGCAGAGCTGCCATGCTTCCCCGGGTGCACCACTCTCTCAGGACCTCCATGTCTTCCCCAGACCAGAAACTCTCCACGCCCCTTCATTTAGGGCTTTTATGAAGGCTTTATTACACAGAAATAAGCAATTCAATCACTGGCTGTTAGTGACTGAATCAACCACTAATCCCAATTGGGGCTGAAAGTTCCAACCTCTAATCACACATTGGTCTCCTTGGCAACCAGCCCCACCCTGTGGCTACCTAGGAGCCCCAGCCATTCATTAGCTTAGAAAAAGACACTTATGATTTCAGAGAGTCCAAGGGTTTCAGGAGCTCTGTAACAGGAAGTGGGATCAGAGACCAAACATATATACATTTTTAATTATGTCAGGTGTGCCTCATTACTGTTCATTTCTACATGTTTCTTGATTCAGTTGTATTGTCGACTAAAGAAAGCAGGAGTCCATGAACAAACCTCTTAAATCTCCTAATACTGTCAAAGAAGGAATCCGTCTTGAGGTATGGGCCGTGAGAAGAAAGAAGAGATCATAAAAAATACTGAAAGCTAAAACATTAGTATTTTTCATGTGTTTTAATATGAGTGATGTCTATTATCAATCCCCATTCTTGGGAAAGGTAGAAAAGAATCTTTGAATGAGTGAAAGATTACAGAGTAGTGACTCTAATTCATTACACTGTTTTCTAGGAGAATCACTTTTTTCTGGATATCAATCAGGCATAAACATTTGTGAGACTTCTTTCATACTGTTGTTACCAAGTAAGAGAATTCAAACCCATTTTATCAAATAAAATCATCGGCTATTTATCTTGATTACAGTAATCTTATCCGGTTCCAACTTTTAAATGTCACATTGTTTTGCTTGCAATTAAAAAATTGTGTTGGTTGTCAGACCAATTTGATTTGAGCCAGTTTATGCTATTCTTTTAAATTAAGTACATTGAGATGGTTGGATCATGATAATTAATAAAATTTAAGAAATTCTTTCCAGTTTTTCACACAAGTCTTATTATTCTCAAAAACAGAATGTCAGAATATCACACACACATACATGCAAACATGTATTTCAAAGAAGTACTGTGCTTTCTATCATACTCCTTGCTTCACAAAAATTTTCTATTTTAGATATGTTAAATAATTACAAATTAAATAAGGAGAAGCAGAATATTGATTTATCTTTTTTATAACTTACCATAAATTGATAAATATTCATCATGTTTTTATTAATGCACCTTATAAGTTTTCTTTAAGACATATTTAGACATGCATTATAACAACTGTTTATATGGAAAAATAATACCCTCGTCTTCTGATAGATGCGATGGGATTGGATGATGATTTGAAACATGAAGCCCGGCTTTGTCAATTAAATCACTCAGGGCACTTTCTCATGAATTGATCTGTAGCTTTGATTTTTGATAAGAAAGAAGAATGTATTTAAGGCATGTAAATATCTTTAGATATTTTAGGAAAATATTTTATTTGAAAGGCATATAGAAATTACTTTTGATTTTCTACAACTTTTCAGTATATACCTCTGATTGAAAGAGTGATAAACCTAGTATAGTTTTTTTATTATTCTTGGTAAATCTTTTTTACTCTTCTTTCCAGAAATTGAGATATTGAACAACTTTAGTAATTGGGATAAAAATATTTTTGCAAGTCTGGGGGTTTTCAAGCATTTAGCAAAATTGAAAAAGGATTTTGTCAAGTTCTTTGCTGATAGAATCATTCAAAGATATTTATGATAGATTATAGGATATATTTGGAAAACTCAAATAATTGAATGCATGGCTCTAACTAAGCTTTCTCCTATCCTGTGTACTTGTTCATGAGAACAAAATTTCACAGTTATTATATATATAACAAAGAATAAAAATAGAATACATGATCAGATTCATGTCTTTGTCTGACTAATCAAATCCTTCTTCTAGGCTAGACCGACAGGCCTCTGTGGCTGCCATTCTGGCTTCCACTGAGCATGCTCAGTAGCAGAATTTCCCCTTTGCTCCCAGCACCAGGTGCCTTGGAGAGGCTCCTACCAACAGGTTTGGAATTGAGTCCAAAGGGCCGAGGGCACAATAGACTTCTGGAGTGTACAAATGAGCCTGGGAATGCTATAACCTCTTAGCAAATTAAGCTAAATGGAATGTTGCAGCTTATTAGTAAAGAAGGCTTTTCAGTTTTATAAATTTAATGTCCAACTCTCATTGCTCCCTTTCCCCATCAATATCTAGCTACCTACCTACAGTAACATTTGTAGCAATTAGAGAAATATATGTCTTTCATAAATATCCATGAATGTATAAATTGGAGACAAATGGATAAAATGACATCTTATTTTTGTCATTTAGAGATGTACTTAAAAAACTTTATTTTTATATTTAATACTTATTTATCAAAACTTGTAAGAGAGTTATGATTTTTTAGTAATTATGAATTACTAATAATTGCCATGTTATTTCAACATATTTTTAAACATTTCAACCTTTATGGTCATTAGAAATAGAATTTAATTTATTATATATATCAGATAGTTAGAGTTTAGAAGAATGTTGAATGCAAAATACAAACTTTCAAATACAAAGCAAGTTACTTAAGGACAAAATTCTGTAGATTCATTATTACAATTTGATTCCAAACAATAAAAAAAAATTAAAAATTACTATCATTGAAAAATCCTTTTTTTTTAGCAAATGAGGCTAAATTTCAAAATGCTACTTGAAGATAAGTTTCTTTGGATGTACTTAAACTATAATGTAACAGTATTATTACATCATTAAAATTAACTAAAATTTGTGAGGAGATCAATCACTTTTCAAAAATTAGCTTTGAGCTTTGGCAGCAAAACATTTTAAGGCCACATTATCTCAGGATTCTTCTTCTAGGGAAACAGGTTTATGTGTGGGCAG
The DNA here is from genome assembly GCF_036850995.1 of Saccopteryx leptura. Taxonomy (NCBI): domain Eukaryota; kingdom Metazoa; phylum Chordata; class Mammalia; order Chiroptera; family Emballonuridae; genus Saccopteryx; species Saccopteryx leptura. The sequence goes on from NC_089507.1 coordinate 189,244,080, forward strand.
CACTGGGGTCACAGGACATCTCAGCCATAATGTCGTAACAATGCTCTAAAGCTGGGATGGCCTGTGGTAGAAGTCCCCACAAATATCTCAGAGAAACCTTTGTCGTACTTGCTTGCCAGCACAGCTAACCTTTTATCTTGGTTTTCATGGCTCTTCCAATAAAACTTCAGTTCCTGCCATTCACGGTTCCTGCTATTAAGGAAACCTTTGCAAAGTTGTGCCTTTTTGTGTCATGTGAGAGAATTTAACAAGCCTGCTTGAGGTTCACCTGTTATTCTAGGGAAGAGCAGCCCAACATGAACTTTCTGTAGTGATGGGAATGTTCTGTATCTGAGCTGGTTGGTCTGATAGACACTAACCACATGTGTCTACTGAGCATTTGAAATACGGCTAATGCAACTAAGAAACATAATTTTTAACTTTCTGTAAGTTTAATTAATTTCAATTTAAATAGCTGTCCACCCTATTGGACAGAAAAGCTCTGGTAAAATGGACCTTTGTTTGATTTACTGTTTACTGTTGATAGGGCCCAGCCTCTCCAAAATTCAATGTTAACTTCTAAAAGGTTGATCTAGTTGCAAATTAGTTCTGTCCTGTACTACAAACAAACAAACAAACAAACCCAAAAACTGTTTTATTTCCCTGTAGTACATTAAACAGTTTTGTATTTAATTAACAATCTTGTTTTAATATTTCTTCCTTCACTGACAACATGTGCTTCAATCTTTTGAACTCTCCTTTTAACCAACCTTACCATCCTATTTCTGCCATTCATGGGTTTCTGCTACTAAATGACATGTTCTATATATATTTGTGAGAAAGTAGTGCTTTTGAAATTTTTGAAAATTATACTCAGATGTTGCTTCCCATTTGGTTTCATTTAGTGCTGACTGACTTCATCTAGACTTTGGGCTTTGCTCCTGGGTATGATCCAGAAGTACCTGCTAATAACTTAACTCTGTTTGGAGCCCAATTCCTGTTCATTTTGCTAGAGGAAAAAATAGGGATTTTTCTTATTTTTATAAAAGTGGGTTAAGATCCCAGCTCTGCCTGTTATATTACTGTGTAATCTGGAAAAACTTATTACAATAAAAATAACAGAAATTCCTTCGTAAGGTTGCTGTAAGAAGCAAATGAAACATCATGGTAATACAACAGCATGGATGGACCGGGAAATTATTATGCTGGATGAAATAAACCAGTCAGAGAAAGACAAGTGCCATAAGATTTTATTTGTATATGGAATCTAATGAAAAAAATGAACTAAATTACAAAATAGAGACAGACTCATACATAGAGAGCAGGCTGACAGCTGTCAGGATGGGGGTTACTAGGTGAGGGGAATAGAGAGATTGAGCAAAAAGGACAAAAAAAGAGACAAAGAAAAGTCATTAATGATTATTGGGGGTGAGGGAGGTAGAGGAAGGTCTAGGGGAGATAAACAATGATGGATGAAGACTTGATTTGAGGGAGGGGTGAAGGCACAATATTGTGTATAGAAATGTGTTATAGAACTGAGCACTTGAGACATATAATTATGTTAACCAGTACCACCTCAATAAATTCAATTAAAAATAAAAGTAGCAGCTTTGCTTGTTTCAAGTGTCTAGCCCTATATCTTTTCTTCACATTTATTGACCTATAACCTTGTGAAATTTCTCTACTCTGGAAGCTTCTTTCTGTCCCACCCTTTATTATTCAACATTTACCAAAGACACTGTTATGGGTTAAATTGTATCTTCCTAAAATTCACACATTAAAGCCTACCTCCCAGAAACTCAGAATGTGACTACATCCAGAGATAGGGTCTTTTGAAGGGTAATTAAGTTGATGGCCCTGGCCAATTGGCTCAATGATAGAGTTTCGGCCTGGCGCATGGAAGTCCTGGGTTTGACTCCTGGCCAAGGCACACAGGAGAAACACCGATCTGCTTCTCCACCCTTCCCTCTCTCCTTACTCTCTATTTCTCTCTTCCCTCCCCACAGCTGAGGCTCCATTGGAGCAAGGCTGTCCCGGGAACTGAGGGTGGCTCCATGGCCTCTGCCTCAGGTCCTAGAATGACTCTGGTTGCAATGGAGCAACATCCCAGATGGGCAGAGCATTTTCCCTTGGTGGGCTTGTCGGGTAGATCCCAGGTGGATGCATGCCTGAGTTTGTCTCTCTGCCTCCCCGCTTCTCCCTTCAGAAAAATACAAAATAAATAAATAAATAAATAAATTAATTAATTAAAGGTAATTAAGTTAAAATGAGGGCATGAGGGTGAGACTTAACCCAATAAGAGTGGTATTTTTTTTTAATTTTTTATTTTATTTTTTTACAGAGACAGAGAGAGAGAGTAAGAGAGAAAGAAGGCTAGACAGACAGGAAGGGAGAGAAATGAGAAGCATCAATTATCAGTTTTCCGTTGCAACACCTTGATTCTTCATTGATTGCTTTCTCATATGTGCCTTAACCATGGGCCTTCAACAGACCAAGTAACCCCTTGCTCAAGCCAGCGACCTTGGGTCCAAGCTGGTGAGCTTTGCTTAAACCAGATGAGCCTGCGTTCAAGCTGGCAACCTCAAGGTCTCAAACCTGGGTCCTCCGCATCCCAGTTTGACGCTCTATCCACTGCGCCACTGCCTGGTCAGGCAAGAGTGGTATTATAATAAGACGAAACTAGACATGAGACAAATGGTGGCATGACAGATACTCCTGATCTCTCCCCTTAAAATATCAACAAATTGAACAACTATAATGCAGCAAAGGAACTGCAGCTGGTCTTGCAGCTGCGCCTGGAAGATCTGCACAGCAAATGGACTAAAGGTGGGATGGGTTGAAAAGGGGGGTGGACGATAAAATGTTTACATGGTGGGCTCTGAAAAGGAGAGAAGGAAATGGGTTTGAAACTAGGAAGTCTGCCTCCAGTGTCTGTGCTTTTAAGCACTATGCTATGAAATGTTAGAGATAATGCTTAAATAAATAAATGGAATATTATATTGCAAAAAAAAATGAAGAGGAAACTTGGATGCAGACAGGTACAGAAGGAGACCAGGTGAGGACACAGAGAGAAGATAGCTATCTACAGGCCAAGAAGAAAGGCTTTAGAAGAAACCAATCCTGCCAACACCTTGATCACAAACTTCCAGCTTCCAGAATTTAGAAAAAGCAAATTTCTATTGTTTAAGTCACTCAGCCTTTGGTGCTAGTGAATTAATACAGCCACTTAAAAATATCGATGATCTCACTTAAAATGCAGATGTCCATTAAGAAGAAAAACACTACAAAATTCCATTAGTTCTTAACACCTTACCATGAATGAAAGCCAAACACTGAAGTGAAAAACTGGTAATCCATCTAAATATTAAATATAAGAAGGGGAAGGGAGGGGAAGAAGAGAGAATGTGAGATTTTATGCCAGCCTTGTCAACCAGTAAAGACTGCATTTGATTTCATAGAAGAAATGAGACTTTGATTCTTTCGGGGAAGAAAAATAGAATTTAAGTGAAAAGAAGAACAGGTAAACCATTGCTCAATGGACATCCTATTGAAAAAGCCCACAGATGAAACTAGGAATGAAAGGAAAAAGCTGTTAAGTACCTGAGGATGAGGTCCATGAGACCAAGCCCAAGGGGGAAAATAGGAAATCAGAGAGCAATCTAGCAAGGTCAAGCACCAACCCTCTTTCCTGCAAAGAATTGCGCATGCTCTCGGTTAAGTTATGGAGCAGGAATCTTTAAGGGCTGGATAACAAATATTTTTGGCTCTGCAGGCCATATGGTTTCTGTTACAACTCTCAATTCTGTCCTTATAGCATGAAAGCAGCGATAGATAATATATAAACACATGACCATACTGCATTCCAATAAAAATTCATTTACAAAAATAGGTGGAGGGACCATAGTCTGTAGTTTGCCAACCCCTAATTCAGAAGAAAATTCTGTTATAGTCATTGAGGACTAAGAAACAGATCTTAAGTGGCTCCTGGAATTGAAGACTCAAGTGAGTAAACTTCATGAGAATAATTGCCCAGGAGAGGAAAATAAGAGACTTCTAGAACAGTGAATTTCAACCTTTTCTATCTCATAGCACACATAAACTAATTACTAAAATTCTGCATCACACCAAAAAAATATTTTTTTACCAATCTGACAAAAAATAATAATAATAGGTATAATTTTGACTCATTCATACTGGGCAGCTATTGTTGTGCTGACTGTTGTCATTTTTTATTTAACAACTTAAGGGAAAAGAAGCCAGTGCCCCTGACTAAATAGTCAAGTATTGCACATTTTAACCATTGCTGCTCTAGAAAATGCAGATATCAAGGTAAGAGGTACTTGAAAGGTCATTTGGACATGTTGAGAGACTACTGGATTGTTTGTGAACTAAGAGGCAACAAATCCAGAAATGGTATGGTGTATTTCAGGGGTGAAGAATGTGATTCTTTCTGTCAAAGTAGGCCTGAGACCACAGGTTCTGAGGTGCTACATCCTATGTTTCCTGGAGACTGTGGGCCAGGCCTGATTTTCATGAAGGGGGTCATAAGTCACTAATTAATAATATTTTATTGACAAATTCTTCATTGGCCATTTTCTTCAGACAAGTGTTTTTCCATGAAGAGACAACACAACAAATTTACAGAAACTTAAAAATACCTTAAAATAAAACTTGTCAACTATGAACAGAAAATTAAAAAAACAAGGACTTAAAAATTAAGACATAAAATGCCCTGGCCAGTTGGCTCAGTGGTAGAGCGTTTGGAAGTCCCAAATTTGATCCTTGGTCAGGGCACATAGGAGAAGCTCCCATCTGCTTCTCCCCCCCTCCCCCCTCTCCTTCCTCTCTATCTGTCTCTTACCCTCCTGCAGCCAAGGCTCCACTGAAGCAAAGTTGGCCCGGTGCTGAGGATGGCTCCATGGCCTCCACCTCAGGCGCTAGAATGGCTCTGGCCACAATGGAGCAATGCCCCAGATGGACAGAGCATCGCCCCCTGGTGGGCATGCTGGGTGGATCCTGGTCGGGCACATGTGGGAGTCTGTCTGACTGCCTCCCCGCTTCTAACTTCAGAAAGAAAAAAAAAAGACACAAAGCAAATGCTGAGGAGGAATGTAGGTAAAGTTTCCATCCAGAATCTTTCAAAAAAATGAATCATATAATGAATCAAATGCTGGTAGAAAGTGTACCTGTTTGGGGAAATTTAGGAAGCATAACACAAAGAAAACTGAAAAAGGAAACAAAATTAAATAATCAGAACAAGATATTGAAAGGTGAGAGGTCTGTGGAAATATTACAAATATTTTCAAGGATTTCTATAAAACTTTCAAAGTGACAAAAGCCTGATAAAGCTAAATTCAGCAAAAGATGAAGTCCGATCTATAGCAGTTTCAAGAGAAAAAAAAATCAAACCTCAGGCAGTCACGAAGCAGTTACCTCTGGGAGCAGAGAAGCAGAATGAGCGAACACTTAGCCGAGAGAACCACTCAAGTTGAAGTTTATTATAAAAATCAGAAAGACCTCAAGGAAACCCTTGTTTACAGAGAAAGAAGAATTTGAAGTTTTGAATAATTGCATTAGGCAGCTGAAATAACTGGCAAATCAACAGAGTGAGAAGATAAAATAAATCAGGAATGACAGATGATATATATCTCCTGGATATAATCTTTGTTAACAATAGCTGGAAAAGATTGAGGCCATTTCCCATCCAAGCTGAGTGATGAGGTGTCAACCAGGCATGAGCTGGAAGAACAAATAAAGAACATGAGATTTGTTCTCTGCGTTCAGCAAAGCTCCACTGGAAAATGAATGCAAAACCTTGCAGCACAGTGTAAGGATTCCGAAAGCATATATGGATATGGCTCTGTAAAAGGAGCTGATTCAGGAAGAGAAAAAATGGAGAAAGAAACAGCAAAAGTGATCAGCTGCCGCAGAAGAGATGAAAACTTACAGGCAGAGAATTCAAGGAATGGGTAGGGGGCGATTACAGAAAATAGAAATATTCATATGCAATTCATGATAAGAAAGCCCATCACTGTTTAAGATCAAAATTAATACCACTATATAAAAATAGCAATGCTTTAAAAATCAGAGGCTCTAAAACCAAATCCAGGAAGTCTTGATCCTGAAACAGTCCCCCCCTTTTTTTTTCTAAATCAATGAACAAACTACATTGTGCATTGGAATCACCTAGCAGGCTTGTTGAAACAAAGACGACTGAGCCCCATCACTGAGCTTCTCATTCTGTAGGTCTAGAGTGAAGCTTGAAAAATTTTATTTTAACAGTTCTGGTTATGATGATGCTTCTGGTCTGAGGATCACACTTTTAAGAACCACTGCATAATAGAATTATTAGAATTGCCTTGTCAGTCCTGGCTGGTGGCTCAGTGAATAGAGCATCGACCCAGTATATGGATGTTCTGAGTTTGATTCCCGATGAGGGCACACAGGAGAAGCAACCTACTGTCTCTCTCCCCCTCCTTCTCACCCTTCTCTCCCTCTTCCCCTCCTGTAGCTATGGCTTGATTGGTTCAATGTGGCACCTGCCACTAAGATAGCTTGATTTATCCAAGTGCATCGGCCTCAGGCATTAAAAATAGCTCAGTACTTGAGCATCAGCCCCAGAGGGGTTGCTGGGTGGATCCCAGTCAGAGCACATGCAGAAGTCTGTCTCCCTATCTTCTGCCTTGGCAGCTTTTAGATGTACTCAATTAGAATGTGTGTGGGGCTCAGGCATTGCTATTTTTTAAACATCTCAGATCATTCCTATACAACCTGGATTGAGAACCACTGTAGTTAGCCAAGATGGTTGTTTTCTATAAAAAAATGTTTTATTGAATTTATTGGTGTGACATTGGTTAATAAATATACACGTTTCAGGTGCACAATACTAACATATATATCTATATATTGCTTTGTGTGTTCACTACCCCAAGTCAAGTGTCCCTGGATGTTCTTTTGACTAAGTCACTGAAATAGACAAAAAATTGCCTCTCATCCCTGCTGATGACATTTTCACCTTTAATGCCTTACTTTTCTCTTATGAGATTTGTCTGGAAATGAACACATCCAATGCATGGGCCTCCACCTAGTCTTCGGGAGTCCTCTGATTTGTCAATGGAATAGTAACTGCCTCTGTATGGATTCTGATGAAGCTTCAATGAGAAATTCCAGTCACTTTGATGATAGTGCATGCCTTTAATTCTGGTGCCAAGAGCTGCCACCTCTCCTTCCACACTCTCCACCTTTCCAGCATGATCTCACCAACAGGAGGATGTCCACCATCTGCTGGTCCATTTGGACCTCCACTTGAAGCCTGGGAAACACCTGTTTTTTATTCTTCCTTCCATCTCCAATTGTTGCTGTTCATTTCTTTTCAGACTTAAGTAAGTTACCTTAACTTTTAACCAGAATAAGAAACTTGCCTTCTGACTCTGTGAGGATTGACTTGGGCACCCATATTTTAAAATATCCAGACTCTCTTGATTCAAGAGAAGGCATAGTATCTGGTCTCAGAGCACCACTGCTATCTTTGCCCCCAAACTAAATCCACATGGCTCTTTATCTCCAGCTTTTGCAAGATCTTTTTCAGCTTCAGGCGTATTAGCAACCTCTCTACACACGCATGCACACACATACACACGCACATACATACACTTACAAATACATACTGCTCACAGCAAAGGACAAGTCACAGGCTTCTCTCGGGTTTCCAGTGTAAGACAAGGAAAGGACTATTTAAACGTATCACTTGATTCAAGTCCTGTATTTTTTGTTCAGTTTTATTGAAGTAAAATTTGTGGACAAGAGTAATGCACAGCTCTTAAGTACAAAAGTTGATGAGATTTGACAAAGGAAAACCAAATAGAACATTTGCATCATCTTAGAAAATTCTCATGTCTTCTCTCCATCGGTCCAAAAGGCAACCGCTGTCCTGATTTCCACACTACATATCAGTTTTGTTCGTTATTAAACTTCCTGGAAATGAAATCACATGTTGTGTCCTCAGTTGTGTCTATTTTTTTTTAAGTCTTATTTTTATTAATTTTAATGCAGTGACATTGATAAATCAGGGTACATATGTTCCGAGAAAACATCTCCAGATTATTTTGACCTTTGATTATGCTGCATACCCCTCACTCAAAGTCAAATCGTCCTCCGTCACCTTCTATCTGGTTTTCTTTGTGCCCCTACCCTCCCCCTACTCCCTCCCTCTCCTTCCTCGCCCCTTCCCCACCCCTCCACCCCACGTCCTGTTACCATCACATTCTTGTCCATGTCTCTAAGTCTCATTTTTATGTCCCATCTATGCATTGGTTCATATAGTTCTTAGTTTTTTTCTAATTTACTTATTTCACTCCGTATAATTTTATCAAGGTCCATCCATGTTATTGTAAATGATCTGATGTCATCATTTTTTATGGCTGAGTAGTATTCCATAGTATATATGTACCAAAGCTTTTTAATCCACTTGTCCTCTGATGGACACTTGGGCTGTTTCCAGATCTCGCTATTGTGAACAATGCTGCTATAAAAATGGGGGTGCATTTCTCCTTCTGGAACCGTTCTATGGTGTCCTTGGGGTATATTCCTAAAAGTGGGATGGCTGGGTCAAAAGGCAGTTTGATTTTCAGTTTTTTGAGAGAACAGTATGGATACTGTTTTCCACAGAGGCTGCACCAGTCTGCATTCCCACCAGCAGTGCAGGAGGGTTCCCTTTTCTCCACATCCTCACCAGCACTTATTCTGTGTTGTTTTGTTGATGAGCACCATTCTAACCGGTGTGAGGTGATATCTCATTGTGGTTTTAATTTGCATTTCTCTAATGATTAGTGATGTTGAGCATTTTTTCATATGCCTATTGGCCATCTGTATATCCTCTTTGGAGAAGTGTCTATTCATTTCTTTTGCCCATTTTTTGATTGGATTGTTTGTCTTTCTGGTGTTGAGATTTACAAGTTCTTTTTTTTAAATTTATTTATTAAATTTAATGCAATGACATTGATAAATCAGGTACATATGTTGAGAGAAAACATCTCTAGATTATTTTGACATTTGATTGTGCTGTGTACCCCTCCCCCATAGTTAAATTGTCTTCTGTCACCTTCTATCTGGTTTTCTTGTGCCCCTTCCCTCCCCCAACCCCTCTCTCCTTCTTCGCCCCATCCCCCCTCCCCCCACCCCCAACCCCCCAACCCTGTTGCCATCACATTCTTGTTCATGTCTCTGAGTCTCATTTTTATGCCCCTTCTATGTATGGATTCATATACTTCTTAGTTTTTTTCTGATTTACTTATTTCACTCCATATAATGTTATCAAGGTCCATCCATGTTATTGTAAATGATCCGATGTCATCATTTCTTATGGCTGAGTAGTATATATGTACCAAAGCTTTTTTATCCACTCGTCCTCTGACAGACACTTGGGCTGTTTCCAGATCTTTGCTATTGTGAACAATGCTGCCACAAACATGGGGGTGCATTTCTCCTTTTGGAGCCATTCTATGGTGTCCTTGGGGTATATTCCTAAAAGTGGGATAGCTGGGTCAAAAGGCAGTTTGATTTTCAGTTTTTTGAGAAAACAGTATGGATACTGTTTTCCACAGAGGCTGCACCAGTCTGCATTCCCACCAGCAGTGCAGGAGGGTTCCCTTTTCTCCACATCCTCGCCAGCACTTATTCTGTGTTGTTTTGTTGATGAGCGCCATTCTGACAGGTGTAAGGTGATATCTTATTGTGGTTTTAATTTGCATTTCTCTAATGATTAGTGATGTTGAGCATTTTTTCATATGCCTATTGGCCATCTGTATGTCCTCTTTGGAGAAGTGTCTATTCATCTCTTTTGCCCATTTTTGGATTGGATTGTTTGTCTTCCTGGTGTTGAGATTTACAAGTTCTTTATAAATTTTGGTTATTAATCCCTTATCAGATGTATTGTCAAATATGTTCTCCCATTGCGTAGTTTGTCTTTTTATTCTGTTCGTGTTGTCTTTAGCTGTGCAAAAGCTTTTTAGTTTGATATAGTCCCATTTGTTATCCTGTCTTTTATTTCACTTCCCTGTGGAAATAAATCAGCAAATATATTGCTCCGAGAGATGTCGGAGAGCTTACTGCCTATGTTTTCTTCTAAGATGCTTATGGTTTCATGGCCTACATTTAAGTCTTTTATCCATTTTGAGTTTATTTTTGTGAGTGGTGTAAGCTGGTGATCTAGTTTCATTTTTTTGCAGGTAGCTGTCCAATTTTCCCAACACCATTTGTTAAAGAGGCTGTCTTTTACTCCATTGTATTTCCTTACCTCCTTTGTCAAATATCAGTTGTCCATAGAACTGTGGGTTTATTTCTGGGTTCTCTGTTCTGTTCCATTGATCTATATGCCTGTTCTTATGCCAGTACCAGGCTGTTTTGAGTACAATGGCCTTGTAGCATAACTTGATATCAGGAAGTGTGATACCTCCTACTTTATTCTTCTTTTTTAAGATTGCTGAGGCTATTTGTGTTCTCTTTTGGTTCCATATAAATTTTTGGAATATGTGGTCTATATCTTTAAAGTATGTCACTGGTATTTTAATTGGTATTGCATTGAATTTATAAATTACTTTGGGTAATATAGACATTTTAATGATGTTTATTCTTCCTAACCATGAGCATGGTATATGCTTCCACTTGTTTGTATCTTCCTTGATTTCTTTTATCAATGTTTTATAATTTTCCAAGTACAAGTCTTTAGTCTCCTTGGTTAAATGTACTCCTAGGTACTTAATTTTTTTGGTTGCAATAGTGAAGGGGATTGTTTCCTTAATTTCTCTTTCTGATTGTTCATTGTTGGTGTATAAAAATGCCTCTGATTTCTGAGTATTAATTTTATATCCTGCCACCTTGCTGAATTCATTTATCAGGTCCAGTAGTTTTTTGACTGAGACTTTAGGATTTTCTATATACAATATCATATCATCTGCAAATAATGATAGCTTTACTTCTTCTTTTCCAACTTGAATGCCTTGTATTTCTTCTTCTTGTCTGATTGCTGTGGCTAGGACTTCCAGGACTATGTTGAATAAGAGCAGTGAAAGGGGGGCACCCCTGCCTTGTTCCTGATCTTAAGGAAATTGCTTTTAATTTTTGCCCATTGAGGATGATGTTGGCTGTGGGTTTCTCATAGATGGCTTTTATCATGTTGAGGTATGTTCCCTGTATTCCCACTTTGCTGAGAGTTTTGATCATGAATGGGTGCTGGATTTTGTCAAATGCTTTTTCTTCATCTATTGAAATTGTCATGTGGTTTTTCTCCTTCCTTTCATTTATGTGATGAATAACATTGATAGATTTGCGAATATTGTACCAGCCTTGTCTCCCCAGAATAAATCCCACTTGATCATGTTGTATGATATTTTCCATATATTGTTGGATCTGGTTTGCTAATATTTTGTTGAGGATTTTAGCATCTATATTCATCAGGGATATTGGCCTATAATTTTTTTTCTTTGTGTTGTCTTTGCCTGGTTTTGGAATCAGAATTATGCTCGCCTCATAAAAGGAGCTTGGAAGTCTTCCTTCCTCTTGAATTTTTTGAAATAGCTTGAGAAGGATAGGAGTTAGTTCTTCTTTGAATATTTGGTAGAATTCACTTGTGAAGCCATCTGGCCCAGGACTTTTTTTTGTTGGGAGTTTTTTGATAACTGTTTCAATCTCATTTGGTGTAATCGGTCTGTTTAGGTTTTCTGATTCTTCCAGACTGATTTTTGGAAGATTGTATGTTTCAAGGAATTTTTCCATTTCATCTAGGTTGTCTAGTTTTTTAGCATACAGTTCTTCATAGTATTTTCTTACAATCTTTTGTATTTCTGTGTGTCAGTTGTTATTTCTCCCATCTCATTTCTAATTTTCTTTATTTGAGTCCTCTCTCTCTTTTTCTTGGTGAGTGTAGTTAAAGGTTCATCTTGTTTACCTTTTCAAAAAACCAGCTCCTAGTTTCATTGATCCTCTGTATTGTTTCTTTAGTCTCTATGTCATTTATTTCTGCTCTGATCTTTATTATTTCCTTCTACTACATTTAGCCTTTACTTGCTGTTCTTTTTCTAGTTCTTTTAGATTCAGGGTTAAGTTGTTTATTTGAGCTTTTTCTAGCTTCTTAAAGTGTGCCTGTAGTGCTATGAACTTCCCTCTCAGTACTGCTTTTGCTGTGTCCCATAAATTTTGAGTTGTTGTATGCTCGTTATCATTCGTTTCTAGGAAATTTTATTTCTTCTTTGATCTCATTTTTAATCCAGTCATTATTTAACAACCTGCTATTTAGTTTTCATGTGTTTGAGAATTTTTGAGCTTTTCTGTTGTGGTTGATTACTAGTTTCATGCCATTGTGATCAGAGAAAGTGTTTGATATGGTTTCAATCTTCTTAAATTTGTTGAGAGCACTTTTGTGCCCTAACATGTGGCCTATCCTAGAGAATGTACCATGAGCACTTGAAAAGAATGTATATTCTGCTGCTTTAGGGTGAAAGGTTCTGTAGATATCTATTAAATCGAGTTGATCTAGTGTGTCCTTTAAGTTTGCTGTTTCTTTGTTAATTTTCTTTCTTGAGGATCTATCTAGTGATGTTAGTGGGGTATTAAAATCCCCTACTATTATAGTGTTGCTGTTGATCTCGCTCTTTATATCCATCAAAGTCTGCTTTATATATTTAGGTGCTCCTATATTAGGTGCGTAGATATTTATAATAGTTATATCTTCCTGTTGGATTGCTCCCTTTATCATTATGTAGTGGCCTTTTTTATCTCTTACTATGTTTTTTGTTTTAAAGTCCATTTTGTCTGATATAAGTATTGCTACCCCAGCTTTTTTTTCATTTCCATTTGCATAAAATGCTTTTTTCCATCCTTTTACCTTCAACCTATGTGCATCTTTTGTTTTAAGGTGTGTCTCTTGTAGACAGCATATGTATGGGTCCTGTTTTCTTTTCCATGCAGCTACCCTATGTCTTTTGATTGGATCATTTAATCCATTTACATTTAGGGTTATTATTGACATGTAATTGTTTGTTGCCATTTTATTCTTTAAAGCTGTATTTCTCTTTTGCTATATTCTTTTCCCACTTTGGTCTGTTTACACCATGCCCCTTAACATTTCCTGCAGCATTGGTTTGGTTGTAATGAATTCCTTGAGTTCTTTTTTTGTCTGGGAAACTTTTTATTTCTCCTTCAATTTTAAATGATAGCCTTGCTGGATAAAGTAGTTTTGTTTGTAGGTTCTTGTTCTGCATTACTTTGAATATTTCTTGCCATTCCCTTCTGGCCTCAAGTGTATCTGTTGAGAAGTCGGATGTCATCTTTATGGGGGCTCCTTTGTAGGTGATAACTTTTTTTTTCTCTTGCAGCTTTTAATATTTTCTCTTTATCGCTTAGCTTTGGTATTTTAATTATGATGTGTCTCGGTGTAGGTTTCTTTGGGTTTCTCTTTAATGGAGTTTTCTGCGCTTCTTGGACTTGTGAGAGTTTCTCTTGCATTAATTTAGGGAAGTTTTCAGCTATGATATGGTTGAACAAAGTCTCTATCCCTTGTTCTTTTTCTTCTTCTTTAGGAACCCCTATGATGCGGATGTTATTTCTCTTCATGTTGTCACAGAGCTCTCTAAGAGTTTCCTCTGACTTTTTGAGTCTCTTTTCTCTTTTCTTCTCTGCTTTCATGCCTTCATTCCAGTTGTCCTCCAACTCGCTGATTCGATCCTCAGCTGTATCCATCCTGTTTTTAATTCCTTCCATTGTGGTCTTCATTTCTGATATTGTATTTGTCATCTCCGACTGATTCTTTTTTAATATTTCAATATCCTTTTTTATACTTGCTATTTCTTTATTTAGGTGTTCATGATGACCATCCATTGTTGTTCTAAGATCCCTAAGCATCCTTACAATCATTATTTTAAACTCCGCATCCGGAAGTTTGATTATTTCCATATCACTCAGTTCATCTCCTGAAGGTCTCTCTTGTGGTTTCATTTGGATTGCACTTCTTTGTCTTCTCATTGTGCCTGGGTATCTGGGTGTTTTCTTTGTAGAGCTGGTTGAGTCTAGGCTTGGTGTTGTCTGTCTCTAGTTTTTACTTGTGTTGTTTCTAAGTCTTCTTGGGTTGGCTTCAGCTATTATTTGTAACACACTTTAGGATTTGGGCAGCTTTGAAGTCTTGATTTGTTTGTTTTCTTAACAGGTGATTGTCTTGTTTGCTGATCTCAGCAGGGGCTTATTTGAAACTGTATCCAGGAATGCGGTGGGTGTTACCTGAGGCTTTGAAATCCTCTTCTGCCAGTTAATCTCTCTGGGGGCAGGTTGCTTTCTCAGCTTCAGTAGGGGGAGGTGTATCTCAGGTCTCCTTGGAGATCTGGAGCTGGAGAGATGTCTGTATCTCTGTAACCTGGAAGTACTTTTGTATTTTGCTTTGTGGAAGGATCAGCCCCTCCCCCAGTTATGGCCACCTCCAGCACTGAATGAGCCAGCTTTTTATGTCATTACCTATATTCCTCTCCCCCCTCACCATCCGTCTCTCTCTTTCTCCTTTCTTTTTGGAAGACAAGTGGGCCCTTTCAACACTCCTTGTTCCCTGGTCGCCAGGTAAGTGGCTGTGAGCAATATTTACTGCTCTTTATCCTTGGAATTGAGAGCCCAGCCTCACTGCCCCCCCCCCCCGTTAGCAGGGGAGATTCAGGCGCTCCCTACCAGGTTTGTTGTGGCTTCTTCTTTGCTCCTTGATTTTTGAAAGCTGTTCTTGTAGTCTAGATTTGGTTTTTCATGCTGATTGTTCATAAGTTAGTTTATAATCCAGTTCGGTGGTGTGAGCTGGGAGTCTGTGTGTCTGCCTACTCTGCTGCCATCTTCAGGTCCCCCAGTTGTGTCTATTTTTGCTCAGCATAACGGCTGTGAGATTCATTTATAGCATCGTGTCTCACAAGTTTGTTCTTTTGTGTTCCTGAATATTTATTATTTGGCTACAACAGAATTACTTTCTCCATTTTTATGTTGATGGAAATTTGGGGTATTTTCAGGTTTTGGCTTTTATCAATAAAGTTCTATAAAAATTCTTGGATAAGTCCTTTTGTGGACCTATAATCTAATTTTTCTTGGGTGCATTTCCTCCAAAGAGGACAACATCATAACCATTATGTTGAACTAAATACAAGAATTTTTGAAGTTGACTGTACCATCTTACACTTCAAACAGCAAGGTATGAGAGTTTCATAGCTCTAAATCTTCACGAACATTTGGTGTGGCCAGTGTTTTTCATTTTAACCATTCTGCTGGGTTTGAAGTGGTAACTTTTATTAATTTTGCAATTAATAAACAATTCATGTTTAAAAACAAGAATTTTTTTTTCTTTTTGTGAGAGAGACAGATAGAGACAGACAGACGGTAAGGGAGAGAGATGAGAAGCATCAATTCTTTGTTGGGGCCCCTTAGTTGTTCATTGATTGGTTTCTAATATGTGCCTTGATTGGGGGGGGGCACTACAGCAGAACAAGTGACCAGCAACTTTGGGCTCAAGCCAGCAACTTGGAGTCATTCATGTTTTTGAAATATTTTTTTTATTAATTTATTCATTTTTTAGAAAGGAGAGAGAGAGGGAGAGGAGAGAGACAGAGAGAAAGAAGGGGGGAGGAGCAGGAAGCATCAACTCCCATATGTGCCTTGACCAGGCAAGCCCAGGGTTTTAAACCGGTGACCTCAGCATTTCCAGGTCGACGCTTTATCCACTGCACCACCACAGGTCAGGCTGGAGTCATGTCTTTGATCCCATGCTCAAACCAGCAATACCACGCTCAAGCTGTTGAGTCGGCCCTCAAGCTGCAACATTGAGGTTTCAAACCAGGCTCCTCTGTGTCCCAGCCTGATATTCTATCCATGGTGCCACCGCTTGGTCAGGCTGCAGAATTGTTTTTCAATACACACTGTCTTGAAGTTGTCTATATTTGGACCAAGTTATTTAATGCTGAGGTTTATATTTAACTTCTTTAAAGTTTGCTACCGATGCAAATTATCTTTCAAGCTGTCGTCACTTTCTATATTCTGACCTGACTAGTTTATTTTTAATTATTTAAATCATGTCATCATAAATTATTTACAATGTTATAGAAATAAAATAAATAGCTTATAAAAAATAAATTAAATTTAATTAATTAACTAACTTACCAGAAAAAGAAAAATGGGATAAGAGAGAAATTCAAACAATATGACTTCCTCATTAGACTATTACTAAAATTGTTTCCATTTGTTACTGGTATATATGTTTTGATTTTCTTTCATTATTATGTTCTTATTAATTTTTTGGAGTGATATAAATTTAAAGACCTGTTCTTCATAGATTTCCTGCATAAAATAATTGCTTACAATTTTTGAGAAAAATTGGTGTGTATAATCTCTAGCGGTAAATCTCAAACTTGGATTAGTAAAAATTCAATTTGCTAAAATTCAAAGGTCCAGGTTCCCATTCCTTGGTCATGTATGTTCTTCCTTAGTGTTTCAGGTGATTCTGAGACACACCAAAGTTCATCAACCACTCCTCTAGTGTATATTTCGGCAGGAAAGAAAAGTAAAACTTACGTCTTAATTATAGTGCAGTTGTCAGCTATGGCCAACAGGTGGCTCACTGGATCACAACACTGTTTAGGGAAAGAAGAGTTCATTTGCATATCAAGGCCATTTCCATTGAAGTAAATGAAAGACTAGTTACTGTATTTCTAAAGAATAATTCAAATGTCCTTTCCTCTTTTTTTTTTTTTTTAAAAATATATATATTTTATTCATTTTTAGATAAGAGAGAGAGAGAAAGAGAGAGAAGGAAGGAGGAGCAGGAAGCATCAACTCCCATATGTGTCTTAACCAGGCAAGCCCAGGCTTTTGAACCGGGACCTCAGCATTCCAGGTGGATGCTTTATCCACTGCGCCATCACAGGTCAGGCTGGCCTTTCCTCTTAATGCTTTTAAATGTATGACTCCTACCAGTCTTCTACACACACATGTAGAAACTTCCATTCTTGTGTGAGAACATAACCTTTAGATTTTTTTTTAATTAGGCTGCATTTCTTCATAAGAAAAATTCAGATCTGTCAAGATAAAATGCTCTATACATCCTACAGCACTTGACTTCAACAAAAGGTCAGGAAGTGATTCATTCTGTTCTGATTTGGGGCTCATGAGGATAGATAGTCTTAAAGGTTCACAGTGGGAATTACTTCAAAGATTAAAAAGCTGCCTCTTAGACCTGGGATTAATTACAACTGATCAA
Source organism: Saccopteryx leptura (assembly GCF_036850995.1). NCBI lineage: Eukaryota > Metazoa > Chordata > Mammalia > Chiroptera > Emballonuridae > Saccopteryx > Saccopteryx leptura. The sequence continues at coordinate 189,261,325 of NC_089507.1, forward strand.
TTATAGGGATTCTGGCTGAAAAGTTGGCTTGCTTTGAGTCTACTGAGAAAGAACTTGCTCTTTGGAATTGTACAGAGTGTTCATTCTAGATGATAGTTGGAGGACATTACTACTTCAATGTAATGTATCACCCCCCCGCCGCAACCCCAGTCAAGGTGACGTGTTCCAAAGCAGGTGGCGATTTCCCAGATAGAGTTTAAATGCCCAATTCAATTTGAAATTGTTCCATGGTCCCACAATTTCCAAATAAAGGGTTCTGAATAGCCGGAGGGATATATTTCATTTAGTCACTGATCATTGGTAAACATTACTGAATACCCGTTCTGTGCCAAGATAATGAGTAAAGCCTGAGAGAACTAAGAGTCAAAAAATCATTTAGACTAGGAGGCAGGCAAGCGGTCAGCTTGCTATAGTTGTGTGATGTGTCACACTTGTAATTGATGGTTGGATGTCTGTTATCAATGCCACACCCTGGTTGTCCAGCCCAGGGCATCGACTTAATATAAATATTTTCTTAATTATGTAGTTAATACTAATATATATATAAGTCATTCCAGGCTACTAAGAGAGAATACTGAACAGTTACATCACTCCAATGACGAAGTAAGACCTTTGGAGACCTTGCTTTGGGTTACTTTCTTTGATTATTTTACAGAGTAATCTGTACCTTTGGGATTTTATAGTGAAACTGACATTATCCTACTCATCTTCCCTCATCATTTACTTCTACGCTACAGGTAATTTACCAAGAACACCTAAGACTCAACACCTGGGAGCTCTTTTCCTGACCTTGAGGTACATCCAGTTGCTGTCGGAAGTCCCCAAGAGCAGCCTTCAACTCATGACTTGCGGGCTTGCTGGACAAATGCCCTAATTTTTTTTTATTTTTTTTTTTACATTACAAGTTAGATTACTCTGAAGCTGTTCTCTAAGACAGTCTCAGAGCACTATCTTTAAATTATTGTGCTTTGATCACAAAATTCAGAGATCCGTTCTCTCCTGATATGTATGCTATTACTCATTCACAGGTTAGGTTAATTATTCAAAAAATAATGCAGTTATTTATATCTTTCAGGAGTGGAACAAAGAAGGCCTTGAGTACTGAAGGAAAATGAAGAGGGAATCGTGAAAGAATACTACAAAAGAAGGCCAGCAGAATGTTTTCCTGGATGAGAAAAAGAAAGGAGAACATGGGGGATCCTTCTGGATCACCACCACCAGGCTGGGATACCCGTGTGCCAATGTACCCATAACCCCACTTCTCTGAATATTGAATGCTAATGGCTCAGAGCTGTATAGAATTATCATCGGCCAGTGGAAGCTGCCATCTATTATAAATTATAAACCTCCTTTCTGGGAGATAAGGACTTTCTACAGCCAGCAACTGATACACAGAGGGGTACACAAGCCCGGTAAGAATGGCGCAGCTCATGTTCCAGAACTCCCTGCCAGGTCAGACAGGGGCCACATTCCAGGTGAGACCATGTTCTTGCTTACTTTTCCTCCTCTGTTCTAACCTGGTTCCCCACACCTTTTCTCCTGAGAACCCTTCCTCTACTAATCACCTACCCTTGAATCCCTGTCTTAACCTCTGCTTTATTGGGAATTCTGACCAACAGAAAACTCAAAGACCAATGCAACATTTATTACCAACTGTCTCACTAACAGAGAATAGAAAAGATTCAGCCTCTGATCAGTAGACAATGATATAATAAGAGCATTTCATGATGTATACGCCACCATTAAGTTCAAAATTCAATTTGCAGCTCTCTTTAAAGGCGACAGTATACCGTCCTGGATGTATGCACATTTCTACATTAGAGAGAAGTTATTAACTTTAATTCCAATGGTAAATGTTACACTCATTCTAGGCTGCTGAAGGGCTTCCTGTGTGTGATATTTGACAAGGAAGTGTTCTCTGTTGGCTTGTGCTAGGCAGATGGATTTCAGTCCTGACAAAGCCAAGGACTGTTAACTCTGGACTTCCTAAGTCTAGAAAATTATTGACCTAGATTCTCACTTATTTAGCAGGTGAGGAAACTGGAATCCAGATGGAAAAGGCTTTATGATCATCCTTTAAGCGTTGAGACGTCTTCCTGCCCTTGTGCAAAAACTTCAGCAGCTGCTTCATGATCTTTCTTCTTATTGTTTTCAAATTTCCTAATTCCCTTTTCATCTCCACTTCATTTTCAGACCACGTAACATTGGGAGAGCAAGTTCGTGTTTTAAGAGGATTGAGAAGAATGAGGGTTAGGGATTTAGAAATATCAATCTTTTGAACAAATAGCATCAGGATTATCTTGTCTGCTGCTGCTCCCATCTTAGATACACTTGCACATCTGGGTACACAGTGACACTCCCATGCACACTTAGTCAGTACTTCTGGATTCACATTCTCTTCTCCAAGTTGGTTTAAGAAGGTACAATCCCACTTGAGGAAAGAAGTAATGGACTCCTGATGGAATGCCAGCAGAAAGAAAAGAATAGAAAAGCAATCCAGTTATTATCCACTTGGGATTGTTGAACACCATGTGCTCAGACAAGTCCACAGTTTTTCAAGTTGTCAAGAATAATGTAGAGCCTTTTCAGAAATGCATCACTTTTTGTCCCTAGAATATGTGTTCATTCTCAAATTAAAAACATGTTGACAGTCCTAGCTAGGAACCAAAAGTTTAGTGATTTGCTCTCTTACCTGTTTCAGGTAACCATCCCAATCCTGGCACATGGTCCCCCCACTCCACTTTTGTTCACTGCTCTGTCCCCATCAACTAACTGGTTCCTCATATATAATAGATGTTTAATAAATATTTGAAAAATAAATGAACAAATGCTAGTGGCAAGTTTTGATGTATGAACTGCAAATGAGAAAACTGTAGAGTGCAGGAACACCAATAAATAAAACAAGGATCTTGAAAAGTGTTTCCAATATTCAAGACATATCTTTACACATTTTCTAATTATTTAGGGGAGTGCCGATATATTCTGCCTTCTATCTGCTGGACTGCAAGGGATCCTGGGAAAGGTTATATTAATATATAACATATACAGGTTTTTTTTCCTCCTCAATAAAGAGTTAATACTTGATGCCAAAAGAAGCAGAACATATGATGTGTGTGTCAAGTGATTAGACATTGAGCGTTGGAAGAAAATATGAAATTCCTTAGGATGAAATCTCAGCATTCTCTTTTACCAGCTGTGACATGTGCTTCACTTAGGGCAAAGCCAGGGTGAGAGTGAGAGAAAACTCCCAATGGCTGAAACATTACTGTTAATTTCTCTCTCATGTGCTGACAGTGCCACTTCAAGGTCACCAGGGACCCAGGCTCTTCCTAATTTTTGCCTCCACCATGCTAGCATGTAGCTTTGGTCCCCAGGTTTGCCTTGTGGTCCAAGATGGCTGCCATAGCTTAAAGCCATTGAAGAATCATCAAGGCCTAAATTAGGAAGAAAGGTGAAAGAAGGATGACAAACGCTAATCTCAAAAAGTGCTTCTCCCCTTACCATCTCAGCTCCCTTCATGCATCCTCAATCTCTACTATACTGTCGCTTACATTTTGCTGGCTATACCCTAGTCACATGCATACCTAATATCAAGAGAGGCTGGGAAAGGCAATGTTTTCATTGTACTGCATTGCTGCCCAAAATGGAATTTTGGTTGTACTGAAAGAGAAGAAATGGAGATTAGATACTGAGTAGCAACTCATAGACTTTGACATGCCTCACATACATCCTTTATCCTCTTTAAACTTCTGTTTTCTCATCTGTGAGACAGGAGTAATAGAACTGTCAAGAGTACTGCATGAAATAATGCATAGAAAGTCTCTGGTACAATGCCTGACACACAGTAAGCATTTGATACAGTTGTTATTGTTATTATTACCACTATTGACCTCTAAGAGTTTAGCATTTTCTAGGGGAGACAAGTCAAATACGGAAAATATGTAAATGATAGTGAAATTCAGTAAAGGATGATATCTTTAAATCAATAGGGCAGATGAGTATTATAGTCATGACGAGAGAGCACAGGGTTGGGGAAGATTTTAGCTCTGCCCGGGGAAGTAGGTGGGGCATAAAACAAATAGAAATTAGCTGTGCTAAACTGTCTTCAAAAGCATTTTCCAAAAAGCCTTTTTATGTTCGTACAGTAGCCCCTCCTTATCTACAGGGGATAAGACCCCTCACTGCATGCCTAAAACCATGAATAGTTTCAAATTCTATATATACCATGTTTTTGTCTGTACATACATACACTTTATGGCTTTTCTTTGGCATATTTGATTGCCAGCATCACCACTCTTGTGCTCCGGGGACATTATTAACTAAAATAAGGGTGACGTGAACAGAAGCACACTATATGGCAACAGTCCATCTGATAACCGAGATAGCTAATAAGTGACTAATGGGACAGCAGCATCTACAGCATGGAGAAGCAGGAGAAAAGGGGATTTACATCCTGGGAAGGAGGGAGTAGGTTGGCCAGAGATTTCTTCCTCTACTCAGAACAGTTTGAATTTTAAAACTTATGATGCATTGTTTATTTCTGGAATTTCTACTTAACATTTTCAGACCTCGGTTGACTGCAGGTTCAATTGAAATTGTGGAACGTGACACTGCAGGTAAGGGGCAGGGGAGGGGGCCTACTGGAATTTAATTTGATGAAGACAATTAATATATTGCCATTGATGGGAGTCCCATCCTCCTTTTAAGGCAGCTAGCAGCCACTTTGGGGGGGGGGAGGGGAGGGAAGAGAGTGTTATTCTGCTACATGGGTTTCTCTCTGATTTATTCTGCTCTCTGAAAGGAAGAAAAAAAGAGACAGTGAAGGAGCTTCACCCAAACGGGGAATTTCTTTGTGGAAGGCAGCCATGGGAATAATTCCTATAATTAAGAACCCATAATAAACAGCTGTGAGAGACTCTTACCGTGATGAATGATCTGTCTAGAGCTAGACCAGCGCTACCCATGTGGTCCGTGGACCAGCAGCAGCAGCACCACTGGAGAGGGGTTGAAGGTGCACCTCCTCAGGCTCCATGCCACTCCCCAACCTGAATCGGCATTTGATCAGGCTCCCTGTGGATTTGTATGATCTGTTTGAGAATCACTGGTATACAAAACACTCCAGCTCTCAAGAAGTTAATATTTGGAGAGAAATAAAGCATAAAACTATTAAAAATGAGCAAAACAGTGGATGCACAGAACGTTTTCAGTGATTCCAGGATAACAAAGGACTTGACATTAAACCTATCTGAACATTAAAACTGCGTGCCAACTTGAGAATTTCCTTAAGAATGGTTGTTTGTCTGCCTAGTGGCCCATCCTTTTTCTGAAAACAGCACCGTCTCCTTCTGGCAACTTCTGCCTTGCACTCCATCCACATTGTCCTTATTACATCATCAAAAAAGTCTTTTATCTTAAGTCAGCCCAGCCCTGTTCATCAGAACAGGTAGGTTGCATACACCCCTTGGAGGACCCTATTTTATGAAGGACATCCCTTAATTATGAATAGAACAAGTGCCAGGTTCTTGGTGATGGCCCCTGCTTGCTTTATTAGCATTGTCTTCACGACTTTTGGCACCGTTCCTTGTCCCTGACCCAGCACCCACATCCACATCCACATTTTGAGAACTCAGAAGTGTTGAATTGTCAAAAGAGACTTACATGGTTACAGATTATACCTGAAACCAAAACTTCCAATAATTTAAAGAAAGCAGGAAGTTACCAGTCACAAGTGAAACACCCATTTCTTGGTAAATCTGAGACTACACGACACAGATCCCCCCAAATGATTTTTCTCTTATATTAAAATGAATTTTTGTTTCATATTTAACAGAAATATTTTTTTCTGAGCAATGTATGTGGAAACACTGCTCATACATATATCATATACCCATTTCCATTTTAGGGAAGTCCCCTTTTATAATCTGTTAATTATAGTCTATGGTACAATTATTCAGCTGTTTGTGACCTATAAATCCATAAATTACAGTTTTGTGTACAATAAGTAATCAAGAAAGAACAGGCATATTCTATGAAAAAAAATTTATAGGTAAGATGTCCCTGGTATCATCTCTCCAATAAACACCACTAGTGCATTTACTAGGTAGTCTTATGTTCAGGTCATTACCACATCTACATGGAGACTTTGCCTGAATTTGTTATTTCTAGATATCTCTGCTAGGAGGGGAATGATTACTGGTATGCTGTTGTTTCCCATTCCCTGAGAAACTGGCTTGAACTCCTATATTTTTCATTTATCGCTCTCAGTTTTGTCAGTCATCTAACCCAGGAATCAGCAAGCCATCCTCAACACCATTCCCTCCTCCATTTTGTCCAATAAATGGTAGTCATGAAGTCATAATTTCTCTATTTCTCTCTTTTTTTAAATTAAGTGAGAGTTGGCAGGCAGGGAGACAGAAACAGACTCCTGCATGCACCCAGACTGGGATCCACCCAGCAAGTCCCCTATAGGGCGATGCTCTGCCTATCTGGGGCAGCAGCTCCACTGCTCGGCAACTGAGTTATTTTAGCACCTGAGGTGAGGTCATGGAGCCATCCTCAGTGCCCAGGGCCAACTTGCCAACTTGCTTGAACCACTTGAGCCATGGCTGTAGGAGGTGAGAAGAGAGAGAGAGAAGGGGGAGGGGTGGAGAATCATATGGTCACTTCTCCTGTGTGCCCTGACTGGGAATTGAACCCAGGACTTCCACACACCAGGCCAACACTCGACCACTGAGCCAACCAACCAGCCAGTGTCACAGACCCATTTCTTTGATCTCACAAACCTTGGCTTCCAGACAATAGCAGGAGAAAGAGAGTGTGTAGAAACCCCGCCTGCTTCTTAAAACATGATGCCCAGAATTTCTGCTCACGTGCCATTAGGGGGTTCAATTACATTGTCACACTCAGGTGCAAGTGGGGCTGAGAAACATGGTCCTGGTAGGCAGCCACCCACCCTCCTGCCCTGATTCCACATCATAGGAAGAAGAGCATGAGGTTTTGGTGGCGAGCCACATGTGATAGGCAGGGGATAGGTCAGGGGGTCTGTAAAAGAGGCTGCAAGTCTAAGTAGGTCAAGAATAACACATAAGGGGGAGTATAAAATAGTAAGGGAGGCAGGGACCTGACATTTAATAACCTTTAATAACATGATCTTTCCCTTTTCACGTGGGCCTCATTTAGACAATACTCAGGCCACCCTTCACCAGAGAGAACTGTTGCCAAGGTGGAGAACAAATGCTCTCCATAAAACTCTTACAAAGCTTGCTGATTGCTGCCCAGGTCAACAAAGGGTGGGATCAGTCATATCAGTTGATCATTTGGTTGCTGTAAATGGAAGGATGTGAGGGGAGGGAAAAATAGCTCAAACTCGCATCCTAGGAAAAAAGACAATGGAAAGTTAATATAAAACCAAAAAGGTACCAAGACAGTGTATGCAAGAGGCAACGTGTGTGTGTGTGTGCGCGCGCGCGCGCGCGCACGCACGCACTAACATGTTAACAGTGGTTATCCATGGGTAGTAAGATTCTGGTATACTCTTATATTAATATATTGGCATGTATATTTTTTTAAATTCTCAAGATTTTTCACCCACAAGTATTTCTTTTCCATAACATTTGTTTCCTCTATTGTGAATGTACATTTTCTTCTTTCTTTGATGATATTATACTTCATGTTTTAATTTTTTTCTATTTATCTCACTGTCCTTCCAATACTCCCTCAATTTTATCCTCTCCTCTGAGTTTCTTCTCTTACCTGGTAAGTCAGTTTTCTTACCTTCATCAGTGAAGTTAAGTATGACACGCTTGAGGTTCGTTTCTTAAATCCTTCAGGTAGAAAACATCAGTGACTGTGGTTCTAAGTGTTAAAAGATAAGGCTTTTATATTAAGTACATAGAGTGCTAGAAACTAACTCTCAAGACATAAGGACCCTTGAGACCTGTAGAGAGATTTCTTCCAGTGTGATGATATGGAAAATAAAACTCTATTCACAAGCTAAAGCTATAGGCTATCATTATTGTTGTTGTGTTGTCAATCTTAATAATTTGGAGCTTTTAAATAATTGTTGGTTTTCAGTCAGAGATTAATCACCTTTGGTATAACATCTGACATGAGTTTTTGGACCTTTAAAAAGGTAAAGTCTGTTTTGGACAAAGAAGCCAAAAACATACAATGGAGAAAAGAAATCCTCTTTAATAAATCATGCTGGGAAAATTAGAAAGCTACATGCAAAAGGATAAAACTAGACCTCTATTTGTCACCATATATTAAAAAAATAATTCTAAATGGATCAAAGAACTTAAATATAAAATTTGAAGCAATCAATTAGTAGAAGAAAACATAGGTACTAAACTTATGGGTCTTGATATTAGAGAAGATTTTATGAATTTAACCTCAAAGGCAAGGGAAGTAAAAGCAAAAGTGAACAGATGGGACTGTATCAAACTAAGAAAATTCTGCGCAGCAAAAGAAACCATCAACAAAACATAAAGGGAACCAACACATTGGGAGAAGATATTTGCAAACACCACCTCCAATAAGGGGTTAATATCCAAAATATGTAAAAAATCAACAACAAAAAACCAAACCAAAAAACAAAACATACAACTCAGTAATAACAAAAAACAATCCAATTAAAAAAATGGACAGAGGACTTAAACAAATACTTCACCCAAGATATACAAATGGCCAACAGATATATGAAAAGATGCCTAACTTCATCAGCTATTAGGTAAATGCAAAATGAAACTACAATGAGAGACCACCTCACACCTCTTAGAATGTCTGTTATCAACAAGACAAGTGATAAGTGTTGGAGAGGAGGAAGAGGAATCCTCATGCTCTGCTGGTGGGAATGTAAACTGGTACAAATATATAGAAAACATTATGGCAGTTCCTCAAAAAATTAAGGACAGAGTTACCATATGACTGAGCATTCCCCCTTCTGGTATCTACCTGAAAATTTAAAAAACATTTATTTGTAAAGATATATATGAAAGGTGGAAATTGTGGGACAAACCAAAAACATAAGGCTAGTGGGTTCCAAAAGGAAAGTTTGTTTTTAAAAGGCCTGGGTATAGCCTGACCTGTGGTGGCACAGTGGATAAAGCGCCAACCTGGAATGCTGAGGTCGCCAGTTCGAAACCCTGGGCTTGCCCAGTCAAGGCACATATGGGAGTTGATGCTTCCTGCTCCTCCTCTCCCTCTCTCCTCCCTTCTCTAAAATGAATAAATAAAATCTTTAAAATAAATAAATAAATATAAAGGCCTGGGTACAGGCGGGCTGAGACCAACAAAGGGTGTCAGCCCTGAGCTGTGGAAGGAGTATTAGATATAAGGGCTAGGGGTGGAGTAGCATATCTTGGTTTATGGCCTTGATCACTGACTTGACAATGAGTGGGAGGAGGGGGATTCAGCAGCAGAAACACCTCCTCTGCAGGTTCTTTCTGATGTAGCACAGGCCCAATCAGCCTGGTCCTATCTGATGTCCTTGGTAAATCTTTTTTTTTTTATAATAATTTTATTTTTTTAATGGGGCGACATCAATATAAATCAGGATACATATATTCAAAGATAACAAGTCTAGGTTATCTTGTCGTTGAATTATGTTGCATACTCATCACCCAAAGTCAGATTGTCCTCTGTCACCTTCTATCTAGTTTTCTTTGTGCCCCTCCCCTCCCCCTTTCCCTCTCTCTCTCCCCCCCTCCCCCCGTAACCACCACACTCTTATCAATGTCTCTTAGTCTCATTTTTATATCCCACCTTCGTATGGAATAATGCAGTTCCTGGTTTTTTCTGATTTACTTATTTCACTCGTATAATGTTATCAAGATCCCACCATTTTGCTGTAAATGATCCGATGTCATCATTTCTTATGGCTGAGTAGTATTCTATAGTGTATATGTGCCACATCTTCTTTATCCAGTCATCTATTGATGGGCTTTTTGGTTGTTTCCATGTCCTGGCCACTGTGAACAATGCTGCAATGAACATGGGGCTGCGTGTGTCTTTACGTATCAATGTTTCTGAGTTTGGGGGGTATATACCCAGTAGAGGGATTGCTGGGTCATAAGGTAGTTCTATTTTCAGTTTTTTGAGGAACCACCATACTTTCTTCCATAATGGTTGTACTACTACTTTACATTCCCACCAACAGTGTATGAGGGTTCCTTTTTCTCCACAGCCTCTCCAACATTTGCTATTACCTGTCTTGTTAATAATAGCTAATCTAACAGGTGTGAGGTGGTATCTCATTGCAGTTTTGATTTGCATTTCTCTAATAACTAAAGAAGATGAGCATCTTTTCATATATCTGTTGGCCATTTGTATTTCTTCCTGGGAGAAGTATCTGTTCATGTCCTCTTCCCATTTTTTTATTGGATTGTTTGTTTATTTGTTGTTGAGTTTTATGAGTTCTTTGTATATTTTGGATATTAGGCCCTTATCTGAGCTGTTGTTTGAAAATATCATTTCCCATTTAGTTGGCTGTCTGTTTATTTTGTTATCAGTTTCTCTTGCTGAGCAAAAACTTCTTAGTCTGATGTAGTCCCATTCATTAATTTTTGCCTTCACTTCTCTTGCCTTTGGAGTCAAATTCATAAAATGCTCTTTAAAACCCAGGTCCATGAGTTTAGTACCTATGTCTTCTTCTATGTACTTAATTGTTTCAGGTCTTATGTTTAGATCTTTGATCCATTTTGAGTTAATTTTAGTACAGGGGGACAAACTGTAGTCCAGTTTCATTCTTTTGCATGTGGCTTTCCAGTTTTCCCAGCACCATTTATTGAAGAGGCTTTCTTTTCTCCATTGTGTGTTGTAAATCTTGAAGACAGCTGAGGTTAAGTATCTCACAGGAACAGCTGGGGCCTGGGGCCTCTGGGACTATCTGCCTCTGGGAATTATCTGTGGAAAAAAAAAAACTTCCTGTTTTCTTAGGATACAAAGTAAAGATTTAAAATTGGTGATCTAAGTTTCTAACTAATTTTCAGGCTTTAATTTTCCACAGTAAACCTTGTGGCTAGGTTTTTTACAAACAAATACTGTGATTTAAATTCCCCTAATTGTCAGGTCCTTTCCCAATGTAAGCTTTTCTTGACATTCCTACAAAGGTAAACTTTTTGCTACATTTTAAAGTAAAGACCAGGAAGCCTTTAAGAGAGAGAATAGTAAGCAAATTAACTACAACTTCACAGTGGAAGATGAGAGGGTTCTGTTTTGAACCCTTCCTCCTCCTTTGGGCCTGCACTGTTCTCTGGATGACAGCTGAGTAGTCATTTTCTCTATCAGTATATACCCCTACACTCATTGCAGCACTATTCATGGTGGCTAAGACATGGAAACAACCAAAGTGTTCTCTGATAGATGATTGGATAAAGAAGATGTGGTACATATATACAGTGGCATATTATGCAGTAATAAGAAAAGATGAAGTGCCATTTGCCACAGTAAAATGGGTCTTGAGAATACAATGTTAAGTGAAATAAATCAGATGGAAAAAGTCAAGAACCATATAATTTCACTCATATGTAGGATATAAAACTGAAAGCAACAAATGAACAAACAAGACAAACAAAAACTCATAGACACAGACGAGAGTATGGTGGTGACCAGAAATGAAGGGGGTTGAGGGAGGTGGAAAGGTAAAGAGGGTCAAATATTTATATATGGAAGGAGATTTGGGTGGTAAACACACAGTGTAATGTACAGAGGATGTATTACAGAATTGTATACTTGAAATCCATATAATTTTGTTCACCAATAAATATAAGTTTATTTGCCTGACCAGGCGGTGGCGCAGTGGATAGAGCATCGGACTGGGAAGCAGAGGATCCAGGTTCCAGACCCCGAGGTTGCCAGCTTTGCTCATCTGCTTTGAGCAAAGCTCACCAGCTTGGGCCCAAGGTTGCTGGCTTGAGCAAGTGGTTACTCGGTCTGCTGAAGGCCCGCGGTCAAGGCACATATGAGAAAGCAATCAATGAACAACTAAAGTGTTGCAACAAAAAACTAATGATTGATGCTTCTCATCTCTCTCCATTCCTGTCTGTTTGTCCCTATCTATCTCTGACTCTGTCTCTGTAAAATATATATATATATGTATATATATATTAGTTTATTTAACCAATAAATTTAATTAAAAAATTTTTAAAGCTGCAATCCAGTACTTCAAAAATGCAATAATATCTTCTATGGATTTCTAACTAATACTTCTGTCCCATTTGTCTTTTTTTACTACTCATGTCCCATACTTAGCTTTAAATTTTTACATGAGGTGGTTAATGATGTTGCCTTAACATGTAGCCTTGGCTGTGGTTTCCAGCCATTAGCTCCCCCTTAATTACTGTTCATTTTCCAAAATTGGTCTTTTGGAGGTTTTCATTTTAAAAACTAACAAATATATTTTCATAGCATCCCCTCCCCTTTTTTTTAAACTTAAGTTAAGTTGGTTTTGGTGGTTTCTACCACAAAGTATGTGGTCTGCCACCCCAAGTCTCCCATAAGCAGCTCACAGAGTCCTGCCCACTGTCAAAGCATTGTCATTACTGCACCTGCAAGCCTTGGGTAAAAACAGCTACTTCTCCAAAGCAGCTGATGTCAACTAGGCAATAATCATCATCATATAATTAAAGAAATGTCCATGTACATGTTTACTTAACAGTCAATTTTTATTTTCGAATCAGAGCCTACTAACTCAAAGCAATCTCCCAAAGGAGGAATCCATATATTAATTATTCATTCAAAACATTTAGTAAGGTTATTACTATGGACTGAACTGCTTAGGTCCAGGGAATCAAAAGACAAATAAGATACTATTTCTCTTTTTCAGGGGCTCACACTCTAGATAAGAGATTGAAATGTTAACAGGTAATGACCTTTTTTAAGTGCCAAGATGGTGATATCCTCAGAGAATCCAGAATGTTGCAGAATAGGTGACTTTTCATCAGCTTCTAGAACAGTGGTAGTCAACCTGGTCCCTTCCGCCCACTAGTGGGCATTCCAGCTTTCATGGTGGGCGATAGTGGAGCAACCAAAGTATAAATAAAAAGATAGATTTAACTATAGTAAGTTGTTTCATAAAGATTTATTCTGCCAAATTTAGCAAAAATCCGACATAAAGTACTTGGTAAGTAATTAGTATTATATGCTTTAACTTGCTGTAACTCTGCTTTATAAATTTTATAAAGTAAAGTTACTTCCCTACTTTTTAAATCACCATTACAGTGGAACCGGTGGGCAGTTAGAAAATTTTACTACTAACAGAGATACAAAAGTGGGTGGTAGGTATAAAAAGGTTGACTACCCCTGTTCTAGAAGGATGAGTCAGAAATTGTTTAGATGTAGAAAAAGTTATGTAAATATTCATAAGGAAACACCTTAGAGAAAATAAGCTTTTGAGTCATCAATATGGCCAGTCATTCAATATTTATTCATTGATTTTTACATTTCAGTTTCCTGACCTTTGAATTGTTGATTTCTTGAAGAATTCTTCACTCAATGAGAATTAAACGAGAAAGTAAAGGGGAGGTACTTGAGATGACATAGGCATTCATCAAATAGTAGGTCCTTTCTTTTGTCATTGATACATTTGTTTAAAGAATATTTCTCATTAGTGTTGTTTTAAGAATATCTCTCATCAGTGTCAGATTCATGAAGTCCACTGTTTTTAAAGATATTTTCTGTTTGATGCAGTGTTGTCAATGTACCTTCTTTTACACTCTTTAATCACTATTTCCTTTAGTTCCTGGAACATAATTATAATGGCTATTTTGAAGTCTGTTAAATCCAACATCTGGTTTCTCTCATAAGTGGTTTCAGTTGGTTGTTCTTTTCCCAATGTATGGTTCATACATTTCTGTTTCTTTTTATGTCTACCAATATTTTGTTGTAAAATTAGTATCTTAGATGTAAAAAGTTAATAATAGAAACTTCATTTACACGAGGTAGGGAGGCCAGAAGGGGGCACTCTTGTGCACTAGGTTAAGGCATAGCACAACAGGGAAAACCCTTTATAATAGCCTTTCCCAACGTCTTCCTCCCCTCTATGAGACAGCTTCCTCTTCTTTGTTTTAGTGGACTTTCAGGTGGCCCATCAAGATTGCCATTCCTTTTTGATTCAAATTATATTCATTTTGCTGGAAAAATAGGTAATACATTGTAGTTACTCTGGGTCTTCTGCCTCACCTTCTTACCTACTTTCAGAGCTTGTTATTGCTGTTTGCATATTTATTTGTTTAGCAACTGGGTGGATTATTTTAGTAGAGCCTATTTTCCCTACATAGTGTGAATCCTCTAGGGATGTTCCCCAGGTGGTGAGGGCACAGCCTTAGCTATCCTTACAGTCTCCCTGAGGACAGTGACTTAAGCAAAGCTCTCTGTCTCTTCCTGATCCCTGCCAGCAGTTAAGGTGCTTGTTTTCTACCATGTCCTGGGGCCTTATGATTCTACAAGCTAATACCATCAAATTCAGGTTCTTCTAAAAAGATACTGACTGAAGTCCATGTTTCAGAATTGTCTTTACCCCAGGAGGGATCCCGTCTGCGGTCTCTTGTGTACTTCTCTCTGGAAAATAACCTCTCCCACAGTTTAACCTCTATCTCCAACAAATCTACCAATCTCCTTCCAATTACCTTTCACCACCTGGCCACAATTTGTTCACTGTCCTAATGTTTGAACTTCTCACTGTTGCAAAGAAGTCAATTCCTTTGTGAAGAGACTATGAGCTATCTGTTTTGAGCACTGCTTTGCCCCCAAGGCAGAACCTCTGAGTCTAGACTCTGCAGCTGGGGATGGGGACAATGGTGTGCTTCTCCCTGAGTGACACCCGAGGTCATCGCAGCTTGCCTTTCTTGGCTTGGAACCATGACCTTGCAAGCTGAGGCAAGGGACCTCAGTATTTTTCAGAGACACTGCACCCTGGTAGAGCCACCTTCTCACCAATGGGGGCTGGTGGAAGGAGGGAGCCTTCATTTGTTGGCTGAACTCCCCGAGAACTTAGTCTTTACAACAGGTAGGTGGGATAGGATGAGAAAATCTCTAAGCTAAGAACTGGGGTGTAGAGGGTGTAAGAATGAGACGGCACTCGAACACAGGTATGCAGGCTTTATTAGAGGAGAAAGACCTGCCGGGCACTTCTCCGGGAGAAGGGCACTGAAACAGATTCCAAGGCATAATTTTACAGGGTAGGGGAGAGCCTTGAGCAAGTGTGCGTTGAGTTAGCAGTTCTGGTATGCTCCCTTCTGCAGTTTTACGATTTCAGCTTCCTGGAACGCTTCTCCTCGAGGCGGTCCACCAGCTTCCTAGAGTTTTTCTGCTTCAGGGGCGATAGTCCAGTAAGTAAGGGTGGGGTCAGATACACAAGCGGTACAGCAAAAGGGCAGTTGTAAGTTCTGGTAAATTCATGTATCTATCAAAGGGAGCCTTGTGTTCTTCACTACATCTGTATGGAGTGAGATTCTTGTCTTGCTGAGCTGGGAAGGAAGAGAGAAAGAATCGTCTTAGTTCAAATAATCAGAGTCCCTGTTCTTACAGAATTTTGTTAGACTTTCTTAAATAGATATTTCTTTACTTGCTGTAAGCCCTTATCAGTTCCAGAGACTTTAAATGTTCATATGTATATATATATATATAAACGTTATAGATACAAATTCACTATATACAGTGTAACGGGAGTGGCCATCACCATGCCCATGAAGGTGTTGTAAGGTACCAAAAAGCTAAAAATTGATATTGATATTCTGGAAAAAAAGATCAGGTTTTCCTATCAGGCTTTCCTGTCCCATCCCTCCTTTAGGGGGGGGGGAGGGAGAAGAATGTAGAAGTTTCTGGCTTACAAGAACAATGGGTCATTTAGTTTTAAATCTAAAATAAAGGTTAACCTAGAAACTTCTCTTTCAGTAGGAGGCAGACTTTACATACCACCTTGCATTGATTTTAGTTCCTCCCTCCCTTCTTGGAATCTTGATGGTAAAATACCTCTAGGCTAGTGACGGAAGATGAACCCTGAAAGATTTGTAAACATCTTTGATTGTGTTACCCTGAAAGTCTTAATGTTTCTGTGTATCCCCTAGACAAATGTTGTCAGCCTATGCCATGATGTCATGCTCTCCCCCGCCTGTGTGTGATCAGGGATATATAAGCAGCCCCTGAACTATTTTTGGGACTGCACAATTTGGGTCTGCTGCCCCCGTCACCCATATGCAGCCGGCATATTTAATAAATCTCCTCCTCTAATAAGACTCTTCAAAATTTATCTGGACTGGGTGTCCCTACGAGAACTTGATGAAATGAGGTACAATGCCTTTCAGAATCTGGGGTGTGGTACTTTATAACACAAGTTCTCATTGGATTCAGACAGACGAGATGGTAAAGAATCAGTGGAGCCAGAAAATGGTGGGCCATTCATTTATTTCAAGTCTCATAAGGGCAGACTAGCAAGCAGTCAGGGAAGACCGCTTCTCTCTCACTCAGGGCTCCCAAGACCAAACTTGCCCTGGACTCTCACGGGATTCACAGGCCCCTACCAGCCTCAGCAGAACTCCCAATCCCCTCAGCACTCTCTCTCTCTCTCTCTCTCAATCTCTCTCTCTGGACTCTCTAGCCAAAACTGGCTGGGGGGGGAACCCCTTCTCCAGCAAACAGTAGCAAACACTCACCTCTCTGAAGCAGGAAAGCAATCCACAGTTTGCAACCTGCCGCCCTGAGGGCAAGCACCCCCAGCCTGCCACACTATACACACATGGCGCTGCCCAGATACAAGCAAGCAAACCTAAAAAAACCTGTTTACCCAACATACAGATTGATAAAAGTAGGTTTACAGTTGTGAGTATGTGAATTTATTCTTTTATTTATTTATTAATTATTGATTATTTAGTTGTATTATAATATCACCTACTTTTGCCTACTCCTATATAATGTATTTGAAAAGATATATATGTATAATTTTACCAGTTTCTCTGGGAGGCAGGTCCACAGAGTTCCTCAGCTCCTCATGCTGTCATGCCAGAAAATTATCTTCATCTTATCTGGTGCTTCTGTCTGTAAATTCAACTTTATAGGACATCAAGATTGTGATCTGTGTTTTCCAATTTAGATTAGCCTTAACTATCTTATTCTTTTGCCCTACTGTTCTGTTATTCTATTTCTGACCTGTCGTATATTCTGAAGATAGTTGGATTTTGTTTCTTGATTCTAATATATGATCTTTTATTTAAAAAAAATTTTTTTTAGTCCCTGGCCGGTTGGCTCAGCGGTAGAGCATCGGCCCCACATGTGGAAGTCCCAAGTTCAATTCCTGGTCAGGGCACACAGGAGAAGCGCCCATCTGTTTCTCACCCCTCCCCCTCTCCTTCTTCTCTGTCTCTCTCTTCCCCTCCTGCAGCCAAGGCTCCATTGGAGCAAAGCTGGCCCTGGGCACTGAGGAAGGCTCTATGTGGCCTCCACCTCAGGTGCAAGAATGGCTCTGGCCAAAACATAGCTATGCCCCAGATGGGCCGAGCATCATCTCCTGGTGGGCATGCCAGATAGATCCTGGTCGGGCACATGCAGGAGTTTGTCTGCCTGTCTCCCCACTTCTAACTTTGGAAAACTACAAAATAAATAAATAAAATAAAATTTTCTTTTTATTTTCAATGAGTGACACCATATTTAGCACTCATTAGATATGTGTGGAGGAAGTTTACTCTTCCTCCTGAAGCCTGGGTATGGAGGGTCTCCCAAGTACTCCGGGAAACCCAGGAGGTGCCAAAATCATGTATCCTTCCTGCCAGAAGTAGCAGATGTCACCATGATTAACCTCATTTTATTTTGTTTTGTTTTATTTTATTTTATTTTATTTTGTGACAGAGAAAGAGAGAGAGAGAGAGAGAGAGAGAGAGAGAGAAATAGGGACAGACAGGAAAGGAGAGAGATGAGAAGCACCAATTCTTTATTGCAGCTCCTTAGTTGTTCACTGACTTTTTCATATGTGCCTTGACCAGGGGGCTCCAGCAGAGTGAGTGTCCCCTTGCTCAAGCCAGAGACCTTAGGTCCAAGCTGGTGACCATGGGATCATGTCTATGATACCACTCTCAAGCCAGAGACCCCACACTCAAACTGATGAGCCCATACTCAAGCTGGGGAACTCACACTCAAGCCAAATGAGCCTGCATTCAAGCCAGTGACCTCAGGGTTTCAAACCTGGGTACTCTGTGTCCCAATCCAATTCTCTATCCACTGCGCCACCACCTGGTCAGGCTGATTAACTTCATTGTAAAGAATTAGTGGCTTTATTGAGGTATGAAGGACATTCAACAAATGGTCCATAATTAAAGTGTATAATTTAATAAATTTTTAGCATATGTGCTGTTGAAGCAAGCACAGATTTAGATAATACACCAGGAAGCAATCACTAGATCAAGGTAGTTAACATAGCCATCACTCAAAAAATTTCCTGGTGCCTCTTGTGTTTCCATGTTGTTTCCCAAAATGAAATGTAACCCATCCTCATTTAGCTTATGTTCTAGTGTTTACTAACCATGACACAGCATATAGCTAACCAGGCTCAGCCAAAGAAAAATTCAATCAGGCCTATATCAGGCCTTTCAGTGTCTCATGATAGAATTGTTTTATCCTTGGTCCAAAGGGCTGAGAGAAGGACTTCCCTTTCTTAAGGATTCAGGTTATATCTCCCAGTGACCTTGCTGAATACTGGGTAAAATTAATCACAGGACTGTTCAAATCAGTTCTAGGAAAACCAAATCTCATGTATGTGATCTTAGTCTCTTGTGATGCCTCTATATCTTAATATTTTCTCTTTGAATTCATCAGTGTGATTTTTTGGAAGAGAATTTTTTTGATGGGAGGAGATATGGAAAAGAAGAGCCTTATTATGTGCTGCCAGCTGCTTCCTCTAATTCTCCAAAGTCTCCACAATAAATATATTTTGGAACAAATTTGTTGTGAAGCGTCTTGGGTGGCTAACCTTGCCTAGTTGGGATAACAGGTGTTAATTTGTTTACCAAGAACAAAGTAAAGATCTAAGTATATTTTGCACAGGATGCCCCATATGGATGACATAAACATTTTAATTAGTCCAAACAGAGTTTGGTTATTTTTATCTGAAAATATTACCTAATATATTTTATGTATGCTCAGATATTATAACTTTATAGAATATTTTGTGAAAGTAAAGGAATGCAGAAAGTATCTTCTTTAAACCCAAACTTCTCTGTTGTGCTTCATTAATTTCAAATCTTGGGAGTTGAGGAGCAAGCTAATATTTGAATTGGTTAACAGCTCAGACTTTGGCACAAGACTGTCTGGGATTGGCTAAGCACCCAGCCACGTCATTGTGATCTTGGGCAAATTACTTCACATCTCTGAGGGGATAACTTCATCATTTTTAAAACAGAGATAGTAATAATACCTACCTCATAAGGTAATGGTGAAAATGAAGTGTGATAATATACAGGGTGGAGCAAAAGGTTTACAGTTGTTCAAATGGAAAATAATAAAATAATTAATAAATAAATAATATAAGAATAAACTGTTTCAGGTACTCTCAACGGTAAACCTCCTTTTGCCCCATTCATCCTTGTATATACAAGACTAATAACAGTATTCTGGATCTTAAGTGCTTTTTATATTCATTATTATTTTGTGTATAAAAAGAATACCCCTTGAAATAATCATTTTCCTTGATGTCATCATTCAGAAAGCAAAGCAAGTGGATCAGAGATTTGAATTTGAAATTTAGCTGAAACTATATTGATATTCGACTATGTTTATGCAGTTGACCTTGTTGAATATCTTTTCATCACTTTAGGACAAAATGATAGCTCTAAAAATGTTAGTCAGTAAAGGTTGAAAATAGCCCAAGACTGTTTGCAGGCAGCTGGTGGCCAAGAATGTTGAGTGAGAAAGTCCACATTCAATATTTCCCTTCTTCTCCTGAACACTGGCTACTCAAGTACGTGCTCAGCCTTGTGAACAGAGTCCTTTGTTTTAGGTGCATTTGACTATTTTTTCTTGTATTCCTTAGCCCCGTGCTCACTTGTATCCATGTTCTTTTTGTTGTTGGTTCACATCTGTGTTACATCAGGCTGCCTCCCTTTGGGTTGGCTGCAGTCGTGTGATGAGTTCTGGTCAATTGCATGTGAGTAGAGGCTCTGAGAGGCGCTTATAGTGCTGACCAACAGGAAAAACTGGTACTCGTCCTATTTTTTCCATTAACTGAGTAACTAGATTTCAATTACCTAGGCAGAAGACACACACATGCAAAGAGCCTCAGTCCCTGAAGTAACAGATTAGGTGGCTGTATGTTTTAAATGATGTTCATTACTTTATAATGGATACAAAGGAGTCCCCACACAAGTCCACTGCTAGATAAAATTATGAAGACAACCCTTTTTGTCTCTGATCCTCTATCCCTCGTTCAACACACTACTTTCTTTGATATAATTAACATTTACTGAGTACTTGGTATGTCTTAGACATTATGCTAGTTTCTATACCAATTATTGGTACTATCTCATTTCATCTCCAGAGCAACCTTATACATAGTATGATCTGTTATTAATCTTATTTCACAATTGAGAAAATGAAGCCCAGAGAAGTTGATAAAATTCTGACCTAAATATGAATTCAGAAAGGGTCTAAGGAAAACACTGATTTTCTTACTTAAGTCTGAATAATAACTGGTTATAAGCTAAAACATTCTGTTAGAGGTTATTTAAGTTTTAAATTTTTAAAAATTCACATTGACTAGTCTTCAATTTGTGAGGAAAAGGGGGACAGTTGTCCCAAATATCTCTTCCTCCATTTCTCCTTCAGTGGTAGAATAGATTAGTTCTGTGGCCACTTGGAATAAAGGTTCTTTTTCCTGCCTCCATTGCAGTTAGGTCTGGGCACGTGACCAAGTTCTGGGCAATGGGGATAAGCAGAGGTAGACCATGCAACTTCTGAGGAGTGTGAAGCATCTCTTCTTCAAAACTTCCTCCTTTCTTTATGCCGCAGTGAGAGACGAGAGCTCTGGCAACCATGGTGGATAATTGTCTTTTTGGGAACAGAAGGCAGACCCAATGGTGGGATTCAAATATAATTTAACAACTGGTTCTCTGTCCTTATGACAGTTTTAAGTATAAAAAAACAATATACAGAAAGATAGTTTATTATTTCATGGTCAATAAGATAACACTAGAAATCTATATTTTTATTGGTTATTGTGTCTTAGCTTCCTATTGGTTTCACCGTTTGGGGAACACCAGCACACTCATAATACCTTGAGGGAATTTTGGGCATAACACAAAGCTGAAACAAATGACAGCTTGTCACCTCCTGGTTGTCTGGCACTTTTCCTCTTTATGTTATATGTTTGTTTACTGAAGTAACAAACACGAGAGAATTAAAATGTAGTATTTCATCAAAGTTATAATGAGTTTTATGAAATGAATAAATTAATATTACAAGCAGAGTTCCATCAATTTTTTTTCACTTATGGACAGAATGAACATTACTATGGCCATGTAGAATATGCTGTTGCTCAGATGAACATTAAAAAAGAGTAAGGAATGTAAATTTGTGATTTCCACATTGGCACCCACCTTAGAGAGAACCCTGGTTACAAGTGCTATTTTTTTTTTTGGTATTTTTATGAAGTGAGAAGTGGGGAGGCAGAGAGACAGACTCCCACATGTGCTCAACTGGAATCCACCTGGCAAACCCACTAGGGGGCGATGCTTTGATAATCTGGGGTATTGCATCGATGCAACCAGAGCCATTCTAGCGCCTGAGGCAGAGGCCATAGAGCCATCCTCAGTGCCTGGGCCAATTTTGCTCCAATGGAGCTTTGGCTGCAGGAGGGGAAAAAAGAGATGGAGAGTAGGGGGGAGAAGCAGATGGGTGCTTATCCTGTGTGCCTTGAACAGGAATCAAACCTGGGACTTCCACACACCAGGCTGATGCTCTACCACTGAGCCAACCGGCCAGGGCACAGGTGCTATTTTAACAACCAGTTTGCTGAACTCAACAAAAAATTAGATGCTGAACCAGTGTGAACTGGCTGACTACCATCACTGGGCACACCTCACAGGGCAGCAAGATAGCAATAGATTGGGTCTCCTCCACCAAGAAGCACCATTTTAATTCTGGAGTGCTTGACTCTTTGAATCAGATTTCTTGATTGTGAGAGCAAAATAAATTTCTATTTTTATAGCCTTATTATTTGGGGACTTATCTATTACTTATAGCCTATTAAATATATTTTAAAAATTGAATAGTGTTCGACTAATAAAAGTTTCTAGCAGATGCCATTTCCAACTAAGATCTGAATAGTGATATGTACAATTGCAATGGAGATTTTCAAGAAAAATCATTAGGCAGTCAGGATTTCTTTTTTTCTGAAGCTGAAAACGGGGAGAAACAGCCAGACAGACTCCCGCATGCGCCCGACCGGGATCCACCCGGCATGCCCACCAGGGGCGACGCTCTGCCCACCAGGGGGCGATGCTCTGCCCCTCCGGGGCGTCGCTCTGTCATGACCAGAGCCACTCTAGCGCCTGGGGCAGACGCCAAGGAGCCATCCTCAGCGCCCGGGCCATCTTTGCTCCAATGGAGCCTCGGCTGTGGGAGGGGAAGAGAGAGACAGAGAGGAAGGAGGGGGGGAGGGGTGGAGAAGCAGATGGGCGCTTCTCCTGTGTGCCCTGGCCGGGAATCGAACCCGGGACTTCTGCACACCAGGCCGACACTCTACCACTGAGCCAACCGGCCAGGGCCAAGGATTTCTTTACATAAAGAAAAGACTGAAAGAAAATAAAGTTTTGTGCAGGTTTTTTAAAAATATTTTAAAATTTATTTCTTCCAAGTTTTTCTTTAGTATTATATTTAATGACATGGAATCTCTATGTAACTCAGCTTCAAAATATTTGGCTAGCCTGACCTGTGGTGGCACAGTGGATAAAGCGTCGACCTGGAAATGCTGAGGTCGCCGGTTCAAAACCTGGGCTTGCCTGGTTAAGGCACATATGGAAGTTGATGCTTCCAGCTCCTCCCCCCCTTCTCTCTTTCTGTCTCTCCTCTCTCTCTCTCTCTGTCTCCTCTCTAAAAAAAATGAATAAATAAAAAAATTAAAAAAAAATATTTGGCTATTTGGCTTCCACCTGACCAGGCAGTGGCACAGTGTATTGAGCATCAGCTTGGGACCCTGAGAGCCCAAATTTGAAATCCCAAGGTTGCTGGCTTGAGCCCAAAGGTCGTTTGCTTGAAGCCCAAGGCCACTGGCTTGAGTCCAAGATCTCTGGCTTGAGCAAGGGGTCACTCACTCCTCTGGAGCCTCCAGGTCAAGGCACTATGAAAAAGCAATCAATGAACAACTAAGGTACCGCAACAAGGGATTGGTGCTTCTCATCTCTTTCCCTAGTTATCTGTCTGTCCCTATCTGCCCCTCTCTCTGTCTCTCTTGCAAAAACATAAAATAAAAAAAAATTGACTTTCAACTTCCAGTACCTGTGACTTTTTGCTGAACACTTTATCTCGCAACAGAACCTGCTCTTGCTAAGGATGGGGCAGCTGAATGTGTGAGAAATTTACATGCAGCCCCCGCCCCAGTTAAAACCACACCTGAACCAATGGCTGAAAGGATTTCACTTATAAATATCCAGCTCCTTTGCCCCTCTGGCACTGTAACTACATTATAATATTTACATGTTGTATGAGTGGCAGTTAGAACATTATGGCTAGGAAGATGATATAAAATATAACAGCACACAATTGCAAAGTAGGCCAAGAGTGTCTTCCCCCCCTTTTTCTTTCAGTCCTCAGTGGTAGAACAGAGGAAGGTATCAACACATCCCTTAAAAAAGATCTTTAGTAAGTAATGTGCTTGAAAAATACAATCCTAAAACACTGGAAAGAGTATGCCCCCCATCCGTTAAAATATTAAGATAAATTAGCTCAGGGTAAAAGTAAGCTGCATAATCTCTTCAGAAAGAGGATAAAAAGGAATCATTGTATTTATTATTTCCTCCCAATATCTAAAAAGTGCTTAGATATATAGCAGCCAATTAATAAATATTTGTTGAGAAAAAATGTGGTGGAAAGGGAAACAGAGAAGTTAGCAGATCGGTTGATCATACTGTTAGGAATGGAAAGGCAAAAATAGAGTCAGAGGAGATGTTAGCAATACCTAATCCAGGAAAAGACTTCACAGGACGCAAAAAAAATGATAAACCAATTACAAAACCACAGTTCCATAGGAAGAAAAAATGGTCCACATGTTATATCTAAGAGGCCAATAAATAGGTGACAATGTGCTCAACCTTATTAGTCACCAGAGCTATGAAAACTAAAACCAGAATGCAACACCATCTTTTTCTAACTGCATTGGTTTAAAGTAGAAGGAGACAATAACAAATATTGGCAAATATGTGGAAGAGCTGGACTGGCGTGCACCCCTGGTGGAAGGATAAATTGGTGCAAGCAGTTTGAAAATTCTTTAGCAGTACTTACCAAAGCTCAAGATGTACATCCCCTCTGATGCAAAAATTCCACTGCTGGATACATAACCAGCTGCAGTGCGTATACATGTTCAGTGAACACGAGTCAGAATAGGCCTTGCAACAATACTGGTAATAATCCCAGACTTGGATCAGCCCAGATGTGCAGCTACAGAAGCATGAAAACGTAAATTGTGGTGTAGTCGATGGATTATTTTACAGTAATGACAATGAAAGGACTACAACTGCACACAAAACACGTGTGACTCTCTTAAAAATGACATTTGAGGGAAAGAAGCCAGATACAAGAGTAAAGAATGTAAGATTACAAATACATAATGTAAAAAAAAACAGGCAAAGTCTTTCTCTGCTTGTGGAAGTCAGGATGGTAATTATTTCTGGAAGACATACTTTTTTTTAATTAATTAACTATTATTATTATTTTAATGAGAGAGAGAGAGACACCCAAAGGGAGAGAGATAAGAAGCATCAACTCCTAGTTGCAGCACCTTAGTTGTTCATTGATTGCTTTCTCATATGTGCCTTGCTTGACTGGGGGGCTTTAGCCAAACCAGTAACCCTTTGCTCAAGTCAGTGACCTTGGACTCAAGCCAGTGACCTTGGGCTTCAAGCCAGTGACCTTTGGGTTCAAGCCAGCGACCATGGGGTCATGTCTATGATCCCACACTCAAGCCAGAAATCTTGGGGTTTTGAACCTGGGTCCTCAGCATCTCAGGCCGACGCTCTATCCACTGTGCCACTGCCTGGCCATACTTACTTTATTTTTTAATAAAAGAACAAAAGGGGGACTTCAGAGGTACTACTTGTTTCAGAAGTCCCACAACCACCTACCACTTTGAGGATTTGCTGGAAGGACTAACATCATTTATCATAAAGTTTTAGTCATCGTTAATATTTATCACAGTAAAGGATATAGTACAGGAATAACAGAAAAAAGATAATAGTTAAAGCCTTGGGAGGAACTCATGGATGCATCTTCTTCTCCTCCAGCTGTGAAGTGCAAGGACATGTGTGAGATGCACATGCCCAGGAAAGTTGGCTTGAGTCTTGGGAACCAAAGTTCCTAAATAGAGTTCATCCCATTCAGCCACGTGACCAGCCGTGGGGTGAACTCCACACAAAGTCTGGGGTTATGAACCTTTATATTTACTGTAACATGCAGCCAACCTGATCTATTTTGACCCACTGCTCTGTGCATATAGACTGAAAGCTTTCCCCGGTCACTATGTGCACATTCCAGTACACTGTTTGAGTTCTCAGAGCTGACCAAGGATCATTACCATGGCTACAGAGATAAATGGAAACCAGTGAAACAGATCTGCTTCGTTAACACTCGTTCCCACTAGTAATGTTATCTTTCATGCTCTGGGGACTGATTATATGAGTATGTTTATTTTGTGTTTATGTAGAAATATCACACTTCAAGATTAAAAAAAATTGCACAGTTAGCTATCCAGGGCCATCAATTATAACTCAGTTGAGAAAATAAACACTTTTCTGCGCATTCTTGTGGGATTACTAAAACCCTGGGAAGTTATCAAAATAATATTAGGAAACCATTAGGGAATATAAAAAACGGGTAACTTTGAGTCTAAGTAGATAACAAGAGAATGAGAAACAAAAAATTCATGATGTTGAGTTTCAGACTACATTTCAGTAGGCATTTAGCAGTAATTTTGTAAAGAATTGCATTTGGCCTGACCTGTGGTGGTGCAGTGGATAAAGCGTCTACCTGGAATGCTGAGGTCGCCTGTTCAAAGCCCTGGGCTTGCCTGGTCAAGGCACATATGGGAGTTGATGCGTCTTGCTCCTCCCCCCTTCTCTCTCTCTCTCTCCCTTACCCTACATCCCCTCTCTAAAATTAATAAGAATAAAATCTTTTAAAAAAGGAATTGTATTTGGACATTTTGGCTATTTTTTAAGGTGTACGAAGTGATCCAAATAACCAAATTCAAAACAAATTTGTAATTTAGATACATTTTTATGGGAATTTAATTAGTTGCACAATACATGTTAAAAGTTACTGAAAACAGGTTTTAGATGTTTATTATGTTTTAAATTTTAAAATTGAGCATTAAAAAATGTGTGATTAAAAAGTCAATAGATCTGCATAATGGTTCCATTTAATCTTTATTAATTATATGACTTCCATTTCCTTATATACAATAAAAGGGGACAATAATTACACTGATATACTCTAGGGGGTTCTTCCAGAAGTACAAGTTTATATTTCAGTAAGTTACTGCGTCAGAACCGCTGACTAATCCTACCAATGCTTTGTGTATCTATTGTGACCAAGGTACTAGGTTAAGGGACGTGGGGAATGACATGCTGGAAAAGGCAGGATTGTTGTCTCGAAGGAGCTCAGGTCAGCGAAAGGTACACAGAGGCAAGACAGGTCCCAGCAAGGGAATGAGATCAGAGTGAGACAGGGAAGTGGGGAGCCGTCCACGGTTCTGGTAGCAGCTGAGTAGGAACTTTTATGAACCAATTGGATTCCAATTGGGAAAGGAAGAGTGAGTTAATGTCCGGACAATGCTTAAGCAAAGGCTTCTCTCATGAAAACGCTGTTTAATGGAAAGCAGCCTAGCCTTGTTGGCCTGAGGATTAAGAAATGCATACAGAAAAATAAGGCAGAAAGGAAAGACTGGGAGTAAATCATGAAGGACCTTAACTCCCCTGAAATGAAATTTGTAGGGAATGAGGACCTAAGAAGGCCTTCAGTGTGAGGGAAAACATAAAGAGCTCTCATTTCAGATTCATGGTTCCCAAACACCACCACCAGCTGGGTCCCCAAGAAGCAGTCTCTGAGCCAGAGTTCAGCAGTTGGGATGTGAATTAAAGCGTGTCCTTGGCACACAACATCTAAGGACAAAGGGGAGGGAAACAGGAGGGAAAGAGCAGCAAGCGAGAGTACTGCAGACCCAACGACAGCCTTGGTCAGCCCCAGGGAGTTCTGGATCTAGAGTGGTCCTCCAGAGTTGCACCAAATTGGGCTGAGAGGTTTAGGCTTTAATATCCCCACATATTTTTTTAAAAAAAGATTTTATTTATTGATTTTACAGAGACAGAAGAGAGAGAAGTAGGGGGAGTGAGAAGTATCAACTCATAGTTGCTTCACTTTATTTGTTCATTGCTTGGTTCTTGTATGTGCTTTGACCAGGCAAACCCAGAGTTCTGAACTGGTGACCTCAGCATTCCAGGTCGATGCTTTATCCACTGCGCCTCCACAGGCCACGCTATATCCCCACATTGATCAGCCATTGTATGCGAGCTGCCATGGGAAGGGCTGTGGCCTTGGACAGGGCAGCTCTCCATGGCTGAGGCCATCTCTGAAGGTGCTGAGAGCTGATGGTCTTCTGCTAACCCCATCCCCAGGAGCTGGGCAACAACGTTTCTCTCAGAGGGGTGCTGGGAGGCCCATCTCAGCATTCGTCCCACCATGTTTGAGCTGTGGAATCATTCAGAGGCTTTCCAAGACCCAGATTTCATTCCGAATTGGTAGAAATGGAATCAAGCCAGACACTTTTATTATATATAAATTTCCTGGATGACTTCGATGCATAGAAATTTGATAACTACTCTTTTAGATATTCATTCAAAACCCTGTGTAAAGACTCTGGGTCAGACCTATGTCCTTTGCTTATAGAACAGTCCTCCTGCCTCGAAGTTTATCCCTTTAATACTCACTACAACTCAATGAAGAAAAGCAGAACTGACATCTGCATTTTGAAGATAAGAAAACTAGCTTAGAAAGCATAAGTGACATGCCCAAGGTCATACAGCTGCTAAACATTACTCTGGCTCAACCTTGCTCATTCCTGCTTCCTCTCCTCCCTCTCTCCCTCTCTCTCATATATTTAAAATTTACTTCTGTATAAGTCATATTGTCCTTAAAGTGAAATAAATGCCTTCATCATCCTTTGAAACTTCTCTAGCATTTTATTAGTGGCTCTTCTTATAAAAATAAAGGTTTGTCCCTGTTGTGGTACAAACAGACTTCCCACTGCATTTTAACCAGCATAGATGATCACATGGTGTTGGCCTTAATCCTGGCAATAGTTTTTGCATTGAGTCACAATTGATAGATACATGAATTTACCAGAATTCCAACTGCCCTTTTGTTGTCCCACCTGGCTGCCTGACCTCACTCTTACTTACTGGACAATTGCCCCTGAGGCAGAAGAATTCCAGGAAGCTGGTCAACCTGCTCCAAGAAGGAGCATTCCAGAAAGCTGAAATCCTAAAACCGTAAAAGGGAACATACCAGAACTTTTGACTCAGTACCCCCTCAGGCTCTCCCAAACACTATAAAATTCGCCCCTAGTCTGTAACTGGTGCCCTCTTCCCGGAGAAGTGCCCAGCAGGGTTCCTTTCTTCCTTTCAATAAAGCCTGTTACTCTGGTCTTTTCGGACTCCCATAGATTCCAACAACAATAACTGACACTGAAAAGAACCTGCAATACAGTCTCATCTGTTTTCTTTTATTGTCTTTTTTTTTTTTCCTGAATAAATCCTTTCTAGATCTTTACAAGACAAAGTTTGGTCTTCAGGAAAACAAGGATAGTCTATTAAATTCCCCTCCAAGAGGCGACTGAGGCTTTAGGTGGCATTTGTGAAGATGTGTTTTAAATGAAAAAGCAAGATAAAGTGAAGACGGGATGGTTTCAATGGTCATACAATCTCTCTTTGTGTTTTGTTTTATTTTATCTTAGCGTATTTTATTTTATTTTATTTTATTTTATTTTATTTTGTTTTATTTTATGGTGCCTTCTTCAAATCTCTGGTCACCTCTATGATTCTGTCAAAACCACTAGGTCTGTGCAAAGCAGAGGGAGGTGGCCCAAAGTCCCTCTGAAAGACTCTTCCCCATGCTGCTCTCCACGCTGACAGCTTTACTAACTGACAAGTGCGTTACAGCCCTTGATCACTTGGGCATGGCTCAGGGACCATGACTGGATTGTAGCCACAGTACTGGTGGACTAAGGTTGGACTTTATTTTCCATTCTTCGACTTCAATATTGAACGATGGATTGGAAATGCATTAAGGGGTAGCTTTTACATAGTGTTGTTGATGATGATATTTTCCTTCTTACAGAAAAAAATCTGGCATTGGTATTCATCAGTATGCTGGGATTTCAGCAGGGTAGAAACAATTACACACAATTGTGTATAAGGAACCTACACAAGTCAAAGACCTTAATTGCTCAGCTAGCATGTCTCGTACTTTTTGAGTACTTGTATATAAAATATACAAACAGCGAATATTTTAATTTTTCAAAATCTGGCATCTCCTTCAAAATTCTTAAGCTTGTTCTGGAATGAAGTTCATCCTAAATCATTCAAGGGGATTTCATACAAATTTCACTGAAATCCATGGCCTTAAATGTATGTGGGTTTTGCTTTCAGAAAAAGGATAGAGAGAGCTCACTAGTTTGGATATAGTCATTCATTGTTGCTTAAGGTTACCGGCTCTTACAGCCCAAGTCTACAGACTTCAGCTGTTCTTTTTCACTAATAGAAATCCATCCTTTCTCCACTGACTTATGATTCCACCACTGTTATATGAAATTCTTGTATAGATTTGGGTTATTTCTGGACTATTCTGTTGATGTCTGTTTATTTCATGTGCTGACA
Organism: Saccopteryx leptura; assembly: GCF_036850995.1. Taxonomy (NCBI): domain Eukaryota; kingdom Metazoa; phylum Chordata; class Mammalia; order Chiroptera; family Emballonuridae; genus Saccopteryx; species Saccopteryx leptura. Next base: position 189,291,447 of record NC_089507.1, read on the forward strand.
TCAAAATGTTTTACCCTCAATTTCCTTCTGGCCAGAAAAAGCAACAAAAGGAGACTTGTATATGAATTTGTCAGTGTGGTAGCTGTTGGTATATTACCTTCTCAAGCAGCCCTCCTCATTCTCCACATACCATGTCCCTCACCACTCTGTTCTTCCCAGGCTCTTCTTCCTTCTTCCACTCCTTTCATATTGGTGTTTGCCTAAGTTCTATTCTTTGACCATTCTCTCTCTCTCTCTTTTATTTAGAAAATTAAATTTAACAAGGTGATATGGATCAACAAAAGTGCATAGGTTTCAGGTAAACATTTCTATAGCATTTGAACTGTTGATTATGTTGTATACCCATCACCCAAAATCAAATCATTTTCCATCACCTTATACTTGTCCCTCTTTACACCCTTCCCCCCACTTTTCTGCTACCCCTCCCCCACTTCCCCATCCTGCTGGTAACCGCTTCACCTTTATCTATGTCTATGAGTCTCAGTTTTATATCCCACCTATGTGTGAAATCATACAGTTCTTAGCTTTTTCTAATTTACTTCTTTCACTCAGTATAATGTTCTTAAGTTCCATCCATGTTGTTGTAAATGACACAATGTCATCATTTCTTATGGCTGAGTAGTATTCTATTGTATATATGTACCACATCTTCTTTATCCAATCCTCTATCAAGGGACACTTTGGTTGTTTCCATGTCTTGGCCACTGTGAACAATGCTGTGATGAACATGGGGCGCATGTGTCTTTACATACCGACGTTTTCAAGTTTTGGGGGTGGATACGCAGTAGAGGGATTGCTGGGTCATATGGTAGTTTTATTCTTAAGTTTTTGAGGAACCATCATACTTTCTTCCATAATAGTTGTACTAATTTGCATTCCCATCAGCAGTGAATGAGGGTTCCTTTTTCTCCACAGCCTCTCCAATACTTGCTATTACCTATCCTATTGATAATAGTCAATCTAACAGGTGTGAGGTGGTATCTCATTGTAATTTTGATTTGTATTTTTTGAATAGCTAGTGAAGATGAGCATCTTTTCATATATCTCTTGGCCATTTGTATTTCTTCTTGGGAGAATTGTCTGTTCAAGTCCTCTCTCCATTTTTTAAATTGGATTGTTTGCTTGTTTGTTGCTGTGCTTTGTCAGTTCTTTAAATATTTTGAATATTAACCCTTTATTGGAGCTGTTGTTTGCCAATATCATCTCTCATTTCATTGTCTGCCTGTTTGTTTTGTTGTTAGTTTCTTTTTGCTGCGCAGAAGCTTTTTAGTTTGATATAGTCCCACTCATTTATTTTTGCCTTTACTTCCCTTGCCTTTGGGGTCAAATTCATAAATTGTTCTCTACAGCCAAGGCCCATGAGTTTAGTACTTATGTTTTCTTCTAAGTAATTTATTGTTTTAGCTCTTATATTTAGGTCTTTGATCCACTTTGAATTAATTTTTGTGCAGGGATTACTGCTGAGGGAAGGCCTATAGCTGTTCTCTCCTTCAGAGATTGTCTCAGCTTCAGAGAGCTACCTTGTCTCAAGTTCATGCCCTTTCCACAGCAGCTTATGCAACAACTAATGCTAATATACAAAGAACTGGACAATTCAAACCAACTTGGGTCATTTCAGCTCCAGAGCTCCCTGGAGAGCTAGTGGCCAAGACTGTCATTGGCTACAACATAGGTGAACTTCGACCACAGCCCACTCTTGCTTCCTGTACCTCCCACACACAGGTGTTGGTCCTGTGTCAGCATCCTGCCTGCTAAACTCTCAAGAAATTACGTTGTTTTAAAAGGAAAACCCTTAGGGTTTAATGCAATGTAATATTTATAGAAAGTCTTATTGCTCACTTATAATGTTTACCTTGCCTTAATCCTAAGTGAATTTGAGGCAACTAACAATAATTAGCATTTAAACATTAGAAACAACCACATAAATACAAGTTTTATCTATAACGGTAAGATATTTTAAGTAGTGAAAGCTCAGTATTTTGAAGCAAAATTTTAATTGATATCAATCAATCACAACTAAACAACACCTCTACAAAACATTTTCTGGCTTAGGCCTCTGTGTCAGCACTCATAAAAGAAAGTCAAAAATAGAAAATATTTATGTAAATAAAGATGGGAGTGGTGAGTTGTAGGGCTACTTATGTGGCTTAGGGAATAAAAAGATAGATGTAGAGACTCCTTTAAACAGAAAAACAGGATACAATGTACCAGGATATTTCTCCTTTATATATAAGAATATTGAGGGATGATGAATATAATTATTCTTTTATCATATGGTTCCTGTTTTCACATGGCAGCCACTATATTGAGGGTGCTGAGTGAATGGTAAAGAGGGAAGAGATAGACACTCGCCATTCGCTAGGAGGCTGTTTAGAGTTATTGAGTATAATAGAGTAGTGATAGATGCAAACTCTTATTTTTAATCTGCTATCCAGTATGGGATCAGATACCATATAATACCTAGCTCATGAGGGTATTGTGAGGGCATCTGAGGACAGACAATGGTGTAACTTCTGTTCTAAGGTTGAAAACTCACGATTGGTTGTGTGGATATCTCTCTCTCATAGCGCTAGACAGTGAATACTCTTGACAATTCTGGAGCCATTGGAGCCTTTGGGGGTTGGGAAGGTAGTGGACAACTGGAGGATTTAAGATGACTTCCAAGATATTGCAAGCTTCGGATCAAACACTACTGATCAGAAAGGTCTGTCAACTGTCAGTACATAACCACTCTAATCTTTATCTGTCTTCTTTATTGGGCAAGCCCAGTCTTATCATTACAAATACAACAAATTGACACTCTGATGCTGTTGTAGTTTTTGTCCCAGTTCAGGAAAGACAGGCGGACAGCCATGGCAGACTGGTTCTGATCTGAGTAGAGATTTAACTAGCAACCAGTTTGCTAGTCAACTAGCAAAGCGAGCCTAGAGAAGTCAAGCTGTGAGGGGTATGCAGCATAATCAAAGGTCAAAATAATCTGGAGATGTTTTCTCGGAACATATGTACCCTGATTTATCAATGTCACTGCATTAAAATTAATAAAAATAAGATAAAAACAAACAAACAATAAAAAAAACCCAATATAGTTCCTGACTGGTGGTAGCGCAGTCAGTAGAGCAGGGGTTGGGAACCTTTTTGGCTGAGAGAGCCATGAACGCCACATATTTTTAAATGAAATTCCGTGAGAGCCATACAATATGTTTAACACTAAATACAAGTAAATGTGTGCATTTTATGTAAGACCAACACTTTTAAAGTACAATAACTCTGAATTCTTTTTAATAATGTAGTTATGCTGTTGCTAACCAATGATGAATAAAGTACTTCTTACCACTAAAAAAAAAATGTGACCAGACTGTACTGGGAGTTTGAATCCAGCTTTACTGAGATTGCTGTCTGAGCGTGCACAGCAACTGGCCCCTCCGGGGTCGGGGGTGGGGGCACACTTCACTTGTTAGCAGGCCATACCATCTGTGGGCAGGAGGGGCCTCTGTGGACACCAGAGACCATTTCTGGACTGGCTGATTGAAGGATGGCCACTGAGAGGTCATATAGTGGGGTTCTCTAAATCCTTGCCGCTCATTGCGGTGCAGGACCAGCAGCCTCACACCACCTGGGAGCCCGTTTGGCCAGTAGAATATCAGGCCCCACGCCGGGCCAACTGAACCCGAACCTGCATGTTAATTCACCGGCACATTGAAGTTTGAGAAACGCGGGTCCAGGTGGAAGCAATGAGACTAGGGGAAGGATCTGCCTCTCAGCCCCGCCCCCTCCCACTCTTGGATCTCCTCTTAAGGCACGTTTAGCATTGCGTTGGTCCTGCACAAAATTTCTGCAAAACCGGCGTGTGTGGGGAGGAGGCGTGCAGGAGCTGCGCCCACCGGAGAGGGCAGAGGGTAAGTGTGATTGGATGGGCGAAAGGCGCTTTCTCCAGCTCGGGGCTCCGCGGAGAGTAGACACTCCCCCGACCCTCCCGCGACACCTCCCCACCCCCCCGCAGCTGCCACCGCCTGCCTCCCGCCGGCTGCCACGAAAACCCGGAACAGCTGCGTGTGCTCGCTGAAAGTCCTCCTAGGGGCGACGCCGGGCAGCTGGGCATGCTCAGTAGCTGGGGGAGGCTTGGGTGGAGGGTAGGGAGCTTTGACTCTGCTTCCCAACCCCTCCCAACGACCCCCGCACCCTCTACCCCCAGCCCGTAGTAGTTGCCCGGCGTGCGCCCGGGGAGACCGGGAACATGGCGCTCCTAGCGATGTAGCAGCCGAGGCGGAGAAGGGGATGAGGGACCGCCGCTTCGCTGACAGCTAGCCACCAGGTAGGCAGGCGCGCCCGGAGGGGCCGCCTGGGAGGATGTGGGCGCGGGGAGGGGCGCTTGCGGGGATGCGCACGGCTGGGACCCGGGGCATCTTGCTTTGCGGGGAGAGGATGCGAAGCGGACGTCTGTGACAGCGCGCAATTGTGCATCTCCTAGGAGATGTCAAAGGCTGGGGACTCGCTAGCTGGAGGGAAGAGATCCGGGGACCGCCCCCCTCGTACAAACCCATGCGCTATCATCCAACCTGGGCTCTCCACGGGTCAAATAAAGGATAGTTGCTTTCTGCTGGGGGGCGAGGGGGTGAGGGCGTGGAGGAGAATCCCGGATACCAGTCTTGCGAGTGCGCTGGTCCCCCGGACCGCTGGCAAGCCCAGCACCAGTTCTTTGTGTATAGAGCCGTGCACGCCCCGGGGATGTCACGGTGCCTGCATCTCCGGAGGAGTGTTGGACATATTGCCAGGTCAGGGTTCCCGTATGGTTTTTGTGTCTTGGCAGGTGTGGACTGGACGATGCAATAGCTGAGCCTTCATGGGGCTGTTTTCCTTTGTTACTTGCTTTGGAGTGTGTGTGTGTGTGTGTATGTGTGTGTGTGTGTGTGTGGTGGGTTGTAATGGAGAGAGAGAACTTCTGCTCACGGGCACGCGTGTAGGCAGAGTGTGGAAAGAGGATCTCGGTTCCAAACTCTTGTCAAAATTGAGTGCTGGGGCAGCCTCCTGGAGGGTAAACTTGAAAAGTCCAGAGATGAGTACCCAGTTTGAAGAAACATGTTAGCCCTTCCTGAACTCGTGTGACCCTCTCTGGAGCTTTAAACATGCAACACAAGTTAATTCTGCATTAGCTATCAATGAAGGGAATTGGAAGGATTGGGGGTATCAGTGGTGGGCGCTTTTAGGCCAAATTAATAAAGAAAAAAAAAAGTTGGCACACAGCCAGAGGAAATTGTCATAGTTAATAGTGGATGACAGCTTAGAAGGTTAAATGCACTTTGGGGGAAATCAGGAAATCTAGCATCCATGATTTTTACCAAGAAATAGCCATTGGATATTAGGTAATCCCAGAACCTCACAGCGAATTCTTTTCTCTGAGAAAAGGTCTGGTGGCATGTAGACACTCTCTCACCTGGGTCTAGATGGGCTAGATGCTTTTTAGAAGCCCCTACTACACTAGAATTCTTTGAAGTTGACACCCCATAATACCAACTCTGGCAATTTGTATTAGTATATCTGTCCTATTCAGCAATTCAGGGAGAGAAGGTAAATTTAAAATATGCTGTTATTTTTGTTTTATAATTTAAAGGATGGGCACCTTGGACTACAAACTTTCTTTCCGTATCTACAGTATTTGTTTTATGGTCTCCTTAGATAGCAAAAATGAGTCAGTATCATCAAAATGAAATGGGGAATGCTTGAGGAAAGTGCATTTAAGTAAATTAAAGTCATAAATGTTCAATCTGATAGTGCCTGGACTTGGAATGCAGATGTGCCAACCAGAAGCACTGCTAATGGAAAGCAATATAAGTTGATGATAAGTTCATTGATAGCATTGGTCTTAGAATAAAATTTTTCTGTTCCTGTGTGGATGGGTAGGAATTGATGGTACTGAGTCCCTACAAGTTGTTATTTTGTAAATAAATGTGAGTTTTAATTGCAGTCATTGAAAACACAGTTTGGCACTGCCTCTCCTTCACTGCGTCAGAGTTTGCTAAAACGCTGCGGGCATGAGAAGCAGGTGTTCTAGGGGATGGTGTCATCTTGGTAATGAGACAGAGCTGAGTTTGAGCTCCGACTCTCCCATCTTTAGCTTTGCAATCTTGGGCAAGCTATTTAACTTTCCCAAGCTTCAGTTACCTCATCTGTAAAAGAAGCTTAGGAGACTTTAGGTTAAGTAAGACTTAAGTGAATGGGTGGGTGTGTGGACTGCTCATTATAAATCACCAAGAAAATAGTGGTGACCGTTATAAGAGGAAAGGAAATGGATATTGATTTAGCCTTTATCATACTAGTCAGGTTCAAACACGTGATCTCCTTTAATCTTCCCCGCTGTGTTAGTTTCCTAGGGCCACCATAACAAATGACCAAAAACTAGGTAGCTTAAAACAAAAACTTATTCTTACAGTTCTGGAGGCTAGAATTCCATAATCAAGGTGTAGACCAGGGGTCCCCAAACTTTTTACACAGGGGGCCAGTTCACTGTCCCTCAGACCGTTGGAGGGCCAGACTATAAAAAAAAACTATGAACAAATCCCTATGCACACTGCACATACCTTATTTTAAAGTAAAAAAAACAAAACAGGAACAAATACAATATTTAAAATAAAAAACAAGTAAATTTAAATCAAGAAACTGACCAGTATTTCAATGGGAACTATGGGCCTGCTTTTGGCTAATGAGATGGTTAATGTGTTCCTTTCATTGACCACCAATGGAAGAGGTGCCCCTTCCGGAAGTGCAGCAGGGGCCGGATAGATGGCCTCAGGGGGTCACATGTGGCCCGCGGGCCATAGTTTGGGGACCCCTGGTGCAGACAAGTCTGTTTGCCCTTTAAAGCCCCCTAGGGGAGGATTCTTTCTTCTTCTAGTTTCTCATAGTCCCTGATATTCTTTGATTTATAATAGTATCACTCCAATCTCTGCCTTCACATGGCAAAGTTCCCCCTTCTTATAAGGACACTGTTCATATTGGATGTAGGGCCTACCCTAATTCAGTGTGACTTCATCTTAACTTGATTACATCTGCAAAGACCCTGTTTCCAAATAAGGTCACATTTATAGGTTCTGGTTGGACGTGAATTGTGAGAGGACATTATTCAGCCCAGTATACCAACATCCCTATGACCTATGTTTTGTAACAATGTTAATGTTAGTCAGCATACAAGCAGAATGTAAAGGTAGAGTGGCATGTGTTCAGAATGACTTTAAAGGTTATTTAATCCAGCTAAGTTCTTTGAGGTTTAATTTACCCACATATGGTAGGAAAGAGCAGCATTCAAATGTACCACGCTTATACTGGTGTCACTTACCAGGAAACCCAGACAATCTAGGACAGGGGTCCCAAACTACAGCCCACGGGCTGCATGAGGCCCCTGCCGCACTTCCGGAAGGGGCACCTCTTTCGTTGATGGTCAGTGAGAGCACAGCGGATGCATCCTGCACTCCTGGAGTACTGTGTGTGGCGGCGTCGCAAAGCGCTGTGTCACTCACGTATAGTACTACTTCCAGTGACCCGGGATGCATGCGTCTGGGCTCCAGAAGCGCGTCATATCACTAGTTACGGCTAGCAGTGACAAATATGGAACTGGACATTAACCATCTCATTAGCCAAAGCAGGCCCATAGTTCCCATTGAAATACAGGTCAGTTTGTTGATTTAAATTTACTTGTTCTTTATATTAAATATTGTATTTGTTTTTGTTGTTTTTTTATTTAAAATAAGATATGTGCAGTGTGCATAGGGATTTGTTCATAGTTTTTTTTATAGTCTGGCCCTCCCAACGGTCTGAGGGACAGTGAACTGGCCCCCTGTGTAAAAAGTTTGGCGACCCCTATCTAGGATCTCAGTCTTGAACAGGAAATATACTTAACATACCCTGTCCCAAGTGGATTTGTTAATGTTGCCTTTCTCTCTTTTTTCTACCCCACCAACATAATACAAACAGACAGCAGAAATCTAATTAAATAACAGAAATAACAGCAACAAAAATACTCCGATCTTAACACCTTTATAATCTTTCTTATCCTGGTAAATGGCACCACTGTCCATGGAGTTGCTTTAGTCAGAAACTCAAGAATCATTTTGGATTTCACTAATCCCTTTGCTTTTCACATCCAAAACCATCACACAGTCTTATATTTTATTTTATTTTATTTATTTATTTTCTTTTTTCATTTTTCTGAAGCTGGAAACAGGGAGAGACAGTCAGACAGACTCCCGCATGCACCCGACCGGGATCCACCCGGCACGCCCACCAGGGGTGATGCTCTGCCCACCAGGGGGCGATGCTCTGCCCATCCTGGGCATCACCATGTTGCGACCAGAGCCACTCTAGCGCCTGAGGCAGAGGCCACAGAGCCATCCCCAGCGCCCGAGCCATCTTTGCTCCAATGGAGCCTTGGCTGCGGGAGGGGAAGAGAGAGACAGAGAGGAAGGAGAGGGGGAGGGGTGGAGAAGCAAATGGGCGCTTCTCCTGTGTGCCCTGGCCGGGAATCGAACCCGGGTCCTCCGCACGCTAGGCCGACGCTCTACCGCTGAGCCAACCGGCCAGGGCCACACAGTCTTATAGATTCTGTCTTCTACTCATATCTCTAAATATATCTTGATAGAGTCTTCTTTCCACACACACCTGCACCATCATCAAACTTCAAGTTGTCTTCTCTCATCTGGATTATTAGTATAATTTTCTAACAAGAACCCTGGTTCCTTGCTTGGCCCCTCCAATGCTTCATCTGGAGCAGATAGGATCATGTCAGTTCCCTACATAAAATGCATCCACACTCCTGGGATGAATTATAGACTCTCACAGCCTTGGATACGTGGCCCACCTCATCTTGGGCATGTCTTCCACTTGCTGCTGTCATACTGATCTCCTGTCTGTTTCTTGAATATCCCAAGCACTCAACTACCTAGACTTTGCAAATTCAAGCTGGACTTATCCTTTGGGCCTCTTTGATCTCTCTTCCCTGTAACTCAAATCTCTCATCACTCTTCTGCTTTTCGTTTATAGCATTTATTTTCTATTTATTTGACTATTTAATGTCTGTAAGATTTGTGATGACCATTTATTTTGTATCTTGCATGTAGAAGATATTCAATAAATGTTTGGTGAGTAAAAGAATGAATGGTCTTCCTAATAGCATTTCTGTTCCAGTTAAAAGATCTGACTTTTTAGAAGCCTTTTTATTTACTACCTTGTATAAAAAGGGAAATTTTGAACCCCATTCTGACTTCAAAAGAGAAGTATTTTTTGTTTTGTTTTGTTTGTATTTTTCTGAAGCTGGAAACAAGGAGAGACAGTCAGACAGACTCCCGCATGCACCCGACCGGGATCCACCCCGCACGCCCACCAGGGGCGACGCTCTGCCCACCAGGGGGCGATGCTCTGCCCCTCCAGGGCGTTGCTCTGTTGCGACCAGAGCCACTCCAGCGCCTGGGGCAGAGGCCAAGGAGCCATCCCCAGCGCCCAGGCCATCTTTGCTCCAATGGAGCCTCGGCTGCGGGAGGGGAAGAGAGAGACAGAGAGGAAGGAGAGGGGGAGGGGTGGAGAAGCAGATGGGCGCTTCTCCTGTGTGCCCTGGCCGGGAATCGAACCTGGGTCCCCCACACGCCAGGCCGACGCTCTACCGTTGAGCCAACTGGCCAGGGCCGACAAGTTGCTCTTTATATGAGAACAGGTTCCTGGTGTGTTTCTTTATCTTCCACAGTTGTCAAAAGTCTTAATCACCAGCTGAATTGTTTTACTTGTCTGTTTAATCCAAGTGAGAAGTGACTTAACATCTCTCTCATTCAGAGATCGTTTTGGTAGTTTTGAACAGCAAGACTGAGTACCTGTAGGAAGTGGATGTGGTTCAACACAGGAACAATGGTGACATTTTGGATTTCTGGGGTGTCTTCAGTTTCATGTCATTTTACCATTTTCATGAAAGGTGATTTTAAAAAATAAAAATATTGTTTAATGCATATGGTTAAGTATAACTTTTTAATTAAGTAATGAAAAATCAGACACTATGTCTTGATCTTGTTTAAAAGTGATAGTTACATAATTGAATCAATTAAAACCTAAAGAAACTAATAAGAGATTTCAGTAAGGTTGATGGTTGTGTAATACATGTTCAAAAAACAATGGCTACACAAAATGCCAGTATTTACCAACTAAAAAATATAACAGAAAATTATTCTGGCCCTGGTTAGTTGGCTCAGTGGTAGAGTTTTGGCCTGGTGTGTGGAAGTCCTTAGTTCAGTTCCTAGTCAGGGCATACAGGAGAAGCTACCTTCTGCTTCTTCATCCTTTCTCCTACCCCCTTCTCTCTCTTTCTCTCTTTTCTCCTCCTGCAGCCATGGCTCTAGTGGTTTGAGCAAAAGTTGGCCCTGGGCACTGAGGATGGCTCCATGGCCTCACCTCGGGAGCTAAAATGGCTTCGTTGCTGAGCAATGGGGCAGCGGCCCAGATGGGTAGAGCATTGCCTGGAAAGAGGGCTTGCTGGGTGGATCCTGGTCAGGGCGTATGCTGAAGCCTGTCTCTGCCTCCCCGCCTCTCACTTAAAAAAAAAAAGATAAAATGATTCTGTTCATGAATCTACAAAAATATGAATTACTAGGAAAATAGTAAGTGTTCATAAAATACTGGGGAGTAATAAGCTATACAGTTTTACCCAGACACATGAAATCAGAAACAAAAAATGAAAATATACCTAATTCTTGAGTAGAAAGATGGATATTATGAACTGGTTATTTTTTCATGATTGATTAGTTTTATTGTATTGGCATTTGGGAAAACCTGACAAAATGATTCTAACATTTTTCTAGAAAAATAACTACATAACAAAAGTCAAGAAAATTTTGCCAAAGAGTGTATATGGGGTAAAGGTGGGTCATTTTTCCAGAAATAAAAATAAATCTGGTTGTCAAACTATAATTATTGTAGCCGTGCAGTATTGGTGTAAGAATCAATAAATAGCTCAATTGAACAGAATAGCCTGGAAACAGACTCAGGTAGTTTTTCAAGAAAGAACTGTGATGGAGAAAGCATTTTGAAATAGTGAAGAATATTTGACAGGAGCCAAGGAAATTGACTAAGTATGTGAAAAATATTGAACTAAGGACTTCTGTTTATATGACTTATGAGGCTAAGTTCCAAACAGATGTGAAAGTTTACTTGCCAGGTGGGAAACAAAGCTAGAAGAGGATATTTGACCGTTTCAGGGAAGGACTTGTTAATATAAAATTAATGGAAAGAATCACAAAACAAAAGATAGATTTAAATATATTTTAAACTTTGGGATGTAGAAGAATACAGTTTAAAGCAGAAAACAGTCATGGAGATAAATATTGACACCAACCATGATAATATGGTAGTAACACTGAATTTTTGCATATTAGTAAATAGAAAATAACTTCCCAATAGAATTGTCTAAATATCCAGATAAGAAATTTAAAAGGAAGAAATCAAAAGGCAAATACACATATTTAACAAATATTTGTATTATTAATCACAGAAATGGAAAATGGAAAATAAAACAAAAATATGAGACCATGTTTCCTGTATTAAACAAGCCGTGTGTGTACAACTCTGTGCAAAATTGTACTGTCACAGATACAGTGAGGACTTTCTCATTGGTTGGATAATTACATGATACAACCTTACTGAAGAAAACTTTGAAAATATTTGTGAAAGCTTTTAGAAGTTCAAGTGATTTGCCACAACTATTTGTCTGGCTTTTTATTTTACTTTTATTTTAGTCTTTGCTAAGGAAGTACATGCAGGCAGATTTTTACATACAGGATTATTTATGTAATTTTTACTAATAGAAACAAGCAACTTCAATAACTACAAATTGGGGGCCAATTAAAGGTATTTTAAGGTCCCCAAATGATAAATGATTACATAAATGTTAAAATCGATTACTTTGAAAGTTTATGTAATGACATACAAGAAGCTTCAACAAAATTTTAAGTGGAAATAACCAAATGCACGACTGCATGACAATGATATGTGTTTTGTGATGTGGCAATATCACTTAGGCAAATAAAAACTAGAACCAAAATAAGAAGTTATCACCAGGGTGGTAGAAATATGAATGGCTTTTTTATTATTGTTAATACCTTTCCAAATTCTTTTTTAAAGATTTTATTTATTGATTTTACAAAGAGAGGAGAGGGAGTTGCTTCACTTTAGTTGTTCATTGCTTACTTGTCATATCTGCCTTGACCAGTGAGCCCAGAGTTTGAACCTGTGACCACAGCATTCCTGGTCAAGGCTCTTTCCACTGCGCCACCACAGGTCAGGCTATACCTTTCCAAAATTTTTAAAATGTAGTCAATGATAATGTATTATTTTATGAAACAGAATCAAACCCCACTATTTTATAAATATGGCAGTGATACACATTCAGGTTATAATTATTCATTCATGTAACAAATATTCATTGATCATCTCTTAAGCCAGAGGCTCTACCAAGTGTCTCAGCAATGACTCTTAGTTTACATGCAAATGAAAGAAACTCTAACTTGAGCAGAGAGAATTTGCTAGAAGGTTGTCAGGTAGCTAAAAGAATTGTCAGGCTCGACCTGTGGTGGCGCAGTGGGTAAAAGCGTTGACCTGGAAATGCTGAGGTCACCGGTTCGAAACCCTGGGCTTGCCTGGTCAGGGCACATGTGGGAGTTGATGCTTCCATCTCCTCCCCCCTGTCTCTCTCTGTTTCTCTCTCCCTCTCTCTCTCCTCTCTAAAATGAATATATATATATATATATATCTGAGGCCCAGATGTTCTCTTCAGGGAGATGACCTTCTGTCTCTGGCCAGTTTGTTCAACTAGGTGCCTCAGTTAGAAAAAAAAAAAAAGAATTGTCAGGTTTGAGGTGAGTGGGGATAAAACAGTAACTACTATCACGGAAAGATAGACTTGGATGCAAACCAGAGCCTAGCCAGTTCCAGGGTCCAGATAACAGGTCCTAGAGAAGTGGCCAAGGCCAGCCTGCTTGGGGCTGGGTCACAGCCCTCTGGTTGGTATGCTCTGGGGCCCTCTCACCACATCCAGGCCACCTGTCATCACTGGGGGCACCTTGATTAGCAGGCCCACTGCCCCTTTTACAGTGAAAGAAACAAAAAGACGGGGCAGGTACTAAACCAAAACCAAACTAAAACAAAAAGACAATAAATGTGCCCATCACCCCAGGGCTTGGAGGTCAGCACGATTAAGTAGCAGCCACTCCCCCATCCCCCTCCTTGGGAACATGGACTGAGACGGAGAATCACAGCTAACATGGGGTCCATGGTACGGTGTACACCACAGTGCCCCACACTGGAGCTATTTTCTCCTGGTGTCAGCAGCAACATGGCCTGAAGGACGTGGCTTTTCAGACCTTCAGGTATAGACATGATTTTTCAAGGGGAGATCCCGGTCTCAGGTGAGACCAAAACCAGTGAATGGATTACCTGAGTGAAGCTGTTTAGCAGAAGTAAAAGGTATAGTTTGGAAATAAAAGAGACACTCACTCACCAAGTCTAGGCTTCTCTTTGTTCTGAACTACTTGACATTGTGCAAGTCCTATACTAATGTCTTGAGTTTAGTCCACCAAGAATACTAGGCTCTTGATTCAAACAACTGTAGGTCCAGAATACTAAGCAATCATCCGTGAGTCAGTTTGTATTCTTTCTACAGTTTTCATTGTAAGTAGGTAATATGTGTGGCTTAACCAGGAAACTTAATGCTCATGTTCACATTGCTTTGATAACTGTGTATTAACTTTTCCCAGAGGAAAGAAAACTTGCAAAGAGAAGGAAAAAAGGTAATTATTGTTCAACTACATTAAAAACATGACAGAGAAAATCTTAAATTACCAAGAGGAGCCCTTGCCCTGAACTCTCCATGATGAAGCGCTGGTCTTGTCTTTTCTTTTTTCTTCTTTATTTGACAGAGACAGAGAGCTAGAAAGAGGGACAGACAGGAAGGGAGAGAGATGAGAATCATCGATTCTTTGCTGTGACTCCTTTAGTTGTTCATTGATTGCTTTCTCTTATGTGCCTTGACGGGGGTTGGGGGGCTCCAGCAGAGTGAGTAACCCCTTACTCAAGCCAGCGACCTTAGGGCTCAAGCCATCAACCATGGGGTCATGTCTATGATCCTACACTCAAGCCAGAGACCCCGTGCTCAAGCTGGTGACCTCTGGTGACCTTGGGGTTTCAAACCTGGGTCCTCTGCGTTACAGTCCGATGCTCTATTCACCATGCTTCCTCCTGGTCAAGCAAACTTCCCAATTTATAACACTCATGGCCCAGGGGAAACTGAGAAAGGACTATTAATGGGAGGTGTGGATGGAGTTTGGACACCAGAATGTTGTAGTTCACACATAGGGGCAAAGAGCTGGTTCTTCTGATTTTTCTGTGTATGGAATTCACAAATTCTATATTTAAACCTGGCTTCTAGGTTGTTATGAAGGCATATTTGTCGGGCTGGGCACATGGAAAACATATTTAAAACTTTTTAGCTTGGATTATTATATTTAAATACCTTAGATATATAATAATCAGGACTCTAGTTGGTCCCCATTAGTGCTCTTGCCCCCTCAATGTTAGCATCAGGTCTTCTTGGTAACTGTTTTAGAAAGATAACACTCAGTTGTTCACACATGCACACTCTTAAGCTGCTTGTGCAATAGCAATGTAGATGGTAAGAAAAGTTGACTGCACTCCTGTGATTATAGCTAGCATATTGAATAGGATGGGTTAAGCCCTCATCTAGCTATTTTACCTGTGTATCTTAATTAATCATCATAGAGCTCTATAAAATGGGCCATTCAAGGCAAAATATCCCACAGGTAGATAAGGTAGCAAAGAGCAGTCCTAACCTGATTCATCCGAATCCAATTGTCCATCAACACTGTTGAATGAAACTCAGTAGGTAAGAAGAGAAGTTTTGTTTGGAGTACTTGAACCTTTAATAACTTAAAAATCGTTGGATTAATCAAGCCACCTTGACTCTGCAGTCCTCTGATTCAGCATTTCTCTTCATGTAAATTTCCTCATGAACGGGAAAAAAATGCATTGACTGCCTGGCTGTGCTCCGTATTACGATTAACTGAATGAGCACCAGCCAAAAATCAATATTTGGTGACTTGTATAAGAAACACATTTAACTTACATTTTAAAATGAGTGTCAGTTAGAGGATTCCTTCTGCCAGTTTTCAAGGGAATTGCCATCTGTGTCATTGGTGATGAGGGTAAGTTGGCAATGGAGAGGGCTTCTGTTTTTCCTTAAAGAACTGGTTTATCCCAAGCCTCCATTACCCCATTGTCCAACTGCGTCTGGACAACTTGATTCAAATGTTATTTGTTCTATCACTCTTTTTGTAACAAATTACAGAGGGATGAGTGAGGGCTCACTCACTCATACCGTCAGCCCCTAGTATAGGATCTATGATCAAGTCAAAAGTTGTCAGCTTCACTTTTCAATTCAAATTCAAATTCAAGGTTGACATACTACTTAAAAAACTCTCTGAGTGATTTTTTGGATGGATATTGATCGCCTTGCTTCTCAACATGGTCGTTTGATTTATTCACACAGGTGTATGCATAAAACACTGATTTTCTAGCTAATTGTTCTTTTTGTGAATTTAGAAATTAAATTTAATGCAGTGACATTGGTCAGTAAGAATAAATAGGTTTCAGGTGAACATCTCTATAGCATTTGAACTATTCATTGTGTAATGTACCTATCACCCAAAGTCAAATCATTTTCCATCACCATATATTTGTCCTTCTTTACTCCTTTCCCCCCTACTCACCTCCCTCTAGTAACCACTTCACTTTTGTCTATGTCCACGCGTCTCAGTTTTATATTCCACCTATGTGTGAAATCATATAATTCTTAAGATTTTTCTGATTTACTTATTTCACTTTGTATAATGTTCTCAAGGTCCATCCATGGTGTGAATGGCAATATAACATCCTTTCTTATGGCTGAGGAGTATTTCATTGTGTATATATACCACATCTTCTTTATCCAATTTCCTATTGAGGGACATGTAAGTAGTTTCCATGTCTTGGGCCACCGTGAGTAATGCTGTAATGAACGTGGGGGTGCATGTGTCTTTGGGTACCACTCTTTTTGAGTTTTTTGGGTAGATACCCAGTAGTATCATATGAGATACTACTGAGTCATATGAGAACTCTATTCACAATTGTTCTTAAGTGTCAATTGAATTGCTCCCTTGCTTAATTTAGCTCTACTGCAATTTACTGACCCAGAAAGAGAACTTTCTGGGAAAGAAGAGTAGAAAACTTATATTTCATTTGTTTAAAAGAAAAGTTCTTTCCCCAAAGTAGGAACAGTTACTACATGAATATTACTTAACCTTTAAATACATAAATGCTGATGGAGAAGGGGGGAAAAAAAACTTAAAAAACTCAATATGTATAGAGCTTTTCTTATCTTTGATTTTTAAAACAATGTCACTTTTTAGGTTTTTGAGACGTGGAAACAAATTATAAAAGGAATTTTCTAATAATATTAGAATAACAGCTATTTATAACTTGAATGACATAGTAGTTTGTTTTAGACTTTGTGAGAGTTTATTAAGATAACAGCTACCTCCGACTTGTGTCCTGTCTTCTTAGTTCTCCAAGTGGACACCACTCTCCTGTCTTCTCACAGCCAAAGATTCCCTAAAGCTCATCAACTTAAAACTGTCCTGAATGTGCCCTTTTCTGTACCATTGCCATTTCTCTTGGCATCTCTCACTTAGGCCTCGCGTCAATTTACTATTTGTTCTCTTTGTCTTTCTTCCTACCCAAATGAAACATTTGATCATTTGATTATCACTTTCTCATTGAACGCTTCCTACCCAGCTAGCAATTTCTCCCACCTCCCCCTAAAATACCCCCAAATTCTTCCCCAATGTTTCTGGATTATCCCTTTTAAAGCATTCATCAGAATGATTTGTAGATTTTTTTTTTAGTTTTTTTTTAAATTTTTTATTTACAGGGACACAGAGAGAGAGTCAGAGAGAGGGATAGATAGGGACAGACAGTCAGGAATGGAGAGAGATGAGAAGCATCAATCATCAGTTTTTTGTTGCGACACCTTAGTTGTTCATTGATTGCTTTCTCATATGTGCCTTGACCGTGGGCCTTCAGCAGACTGAGTAACCCCTTGCTTGAGCCAGCAACCTTGAGTCTAAGCTGGTGAGCATTTTTTTTTTTTTGCTCAAGCCAGATTAGCCCGCGCTCAAGCTGGCAACCTCAGGGTCTCGAACCTGGGTCCTCGACATCCCAGTCCAACACTCTATCCACTGCGCCACTGCCTGGTCAGGGTGATTTGTAGATATTTTATTACTTGAATTCCTTCTTGCACCAGACAGAACTCTTCAAACGCAGGTATCTTGTATCTTGGTCTTTGTATCCTCAGTCCCTAGCTTTACGCATACATATGTCAGGTCTTTAATGAATGTTTGTGGATAAATCGATGTTACCTAAGCTAAAAAATGAGCCTAGATGTCAGAGGGAAATGCCATAGTTTAAAATTCTGGAATGGAACCTAGCAATGATCTAATCCATTTTCTAAAAAAAAAAAAAAAAAAACAAGAAATGTTTCACACTAATATTTATCTTCTACAGTCTGTAAATGAAAGATATGGCAGGAAAGATGAATACTCTGTTTCTGGTTAGGGAAGAATTTAAATATTGGATATTGGATGGGGGTAAGTTATAGATATTCTAAATATACTGAAAAGAGAGAAAGTCATGAAGGAAACTATAAGCTCAGAGCAAGTTTTCCAGCAGTAGAGTACATAAACTGAGTTTCTTAGAAAATGTTAAGAATAATTATTTGATTACTAGGTACAATGTACACCTACTGCTCTGTTGTCCCACATCTGGTATGAATGTGCTTGGTTGGTGATGTGACCCTTGCTTGAACATTGATTGACTTTATACTGAAAGCTGGAGTATTATTCAGTTCTGCCCACATCTTTGGCACCATTTGTTACCATAGTGGCAGATGCCCTAAAGTCGAAGAAAACTGGGAAGGCTTGGGAGGACAATGAATTAAAGTAAGTAGTCCAAACAAGGGATTCCCCATTGTGGGACCCAGGGTCTCCTCCAGCTTATGGTCACAGGTATTTGTGGCACGGTTCTGAGAGAGAAGATTCTGAGATGATAACTGGAAGGGATTTTTATTTCTCTGATTTTATTTATTGATTTTACAGAAGGGGGAGTGAGAATATCAATTCATAGTTGCCTTATTTTAGTTATTCATTGATTGCTTGTCATGTGTGCCTTGACCAGGCAAGTCCAGGGCTTCAAACCAGTGACCTCAGTGTTCCAGTTCAAGGTTTTATCCACTGCGCCACCACAGGTCTGGCTGGAAGGGATTTTATAGCTTCTCTCTATGAAAGAAATGACTGTATCTTCTTTAGCTTGGATTCCTGTGGTGCGCACCCATATTGACATGTTAGTAGTCTATCCTGGTTGAAAGAAACACTTGCTACCTAGTGCCCACTAACAACTAGGAATCAGGGAGGAACTGGAGACTCTTACTGTCTATGCAGTAGAGTTGGCCTGTCCTTTCAGAACTGGAAAGTGTAGGAGAACGCTGAGTTTTAGTGGTGCTGACACCTGACAATGATCATCAGAATAGAGTTTCCAGTCTGGTGGCCTAGATGTGTTCTGTTTGGCATGGATAGTGTGAAATTTCCCCCAAACATCCAGATTTTGGGTTCTCTCTCTTTCTTTTAAATCATATATATGCAAATACAAAATTTGACAACACTGACTGTGTTTCCTCATGGCAACCATCCACTCTGGCTTAGCAGTATAGACATAAGCATGTCATGGAATTTCACTTTGCCACAGTCCCCATCACTCCTTACTCTGCATCATCAGGCCATTTTATGTGTTTATATGACCCTCTTGGTCCTTGAAGGCTTTTGAGTTTTTAAACTTTCACAGAATGGGATGAGAGCAGAAAAGCAAAACTGGGGGGAGGGCGTTGTGGGGAGGAGGGCAAGGGGGACGTGGTGGGGAACAAGGGGGAGGGGAGGTATGTGGGAGGACACTAGAATCTATGTACACCCAATAAATTAAAATAAAAATTTTTAAAAAAATGCATTCGGTATTTAGTGAATGTTAGGTCTTGTCATAGGACATGTATCTATGTTTGTTAATACTACCTACACACACACACACACATTAAATTACCTAAAGGGCGAAAAAATAAAAAATAAAAATAAAAATAAAGAAACTTTGCATTACAAGAGAGGATTGCTTATGGGTTTGGATTATTTATCTTTATATATTATTCCTTTTTAAAAATTTTTTTTTTATTTATTCATTTTAGAAAGGAGAGAGAGAGGGAGAGAGAGAAGGGGGGGAGGAGCAGGAAGCATCAACTCCCATATGTGCCTTGACCAGGCAAGCCCAGGGTTTCGAACCGGCAACCTCAGCATTTCCAGGTCGACACTTTATCCACTGCGCCACCACAGGTCAGGCCTATTATTCCTTCTTAATACCATTTCCTGAAAAATGCATCAATTTATTTAATAACTTAAATATAAGGTAAAAGACATTTCAGAAAGGTGCATCTTTAAAAATTTCATTTTAGAAAAAAAGAAATCCTCCTGATATGAAATTAATTTAAAATGTAGAGCTTGGGTATATTTGGTGGGTATATTTGCATAGTTAGGCTTCAGTATCTAAAATTTTTCAACATTTTTTTAATATTAGATGATTATAGAAAATCTACTCTCGTGTTTCATTTGAATTAAACTGAAATAGAAAACGAAATGATAGGGTTGAGCTTACTGGAGGTAAGAATTATTAGAACGCAAAAGTATGCTATGGTATTTCATACAATATTATCATCTGGAAAGTATAAAATTTTCAGAATGCAGACATGCCCACAGAAGTGAAGTGGAACCTTCTAAATGATATGCATTCTATCAAATGGCTGGCAGAATCTCAAAATCAATATTGGAATCACCCGGGGCAACTGGGAATAATGATATCACTGTACCTTACTAAAAAGTAATGAAAAACAAATGAGATAGAAAATTCCAGAGTTGTCCCTAGAGTTTTTATTTGCTTGGGTTAGAAGAGTGAGAGATTTTTAGGAAGTGGTTCCCCCATTTTTTTTAATACCTCAATTTTATTTTAAACACAGAGTTCAGCCCACCCATTGAAGGCAGTTTTCTTTTCCACACAGACCAGGGTAAGTAGTATTCATTCAACAGAAGTTCATTGTGTTTATTTGGGATGGCGTATACCCATGTGGAAGCACATCCATGAACAGAGATAAAAATCCTCCTATACAAGGAAAGACAGACAGTAAACAATAAAGGTAATAAGGAAATGCACAGAATGTCAGGGTACTCTGTGCTTTGAAAAATGGAGTGATTCATAAGGGAGATCAGAAATGCCGAGATGGTGGCAGGACAAGTTCAGTTTTAAAAAGAAGGGCCACGATGTGCCTCACTGAGGAGGTGACATTTGAAGGACAGGAGGGAACTACCTGTGTAGAAATGAATGCCCTGTGATCGATACGAGAGAGCAGCACAGGCAGAGAGAACCCCATGCAAAGGTTTCAAGGTAGACACCTGGCTTACTTAAGTGCAAGGAGGCCAGTGTGTCTAGGTAAGTGGATGGGGGTGTGTGTGCAGAAGGCAACAAAGTCAGGGAAGGTGAGCGGTCAGAACCAGTAGGCAGAGAGAAACACTTTGGCCTTTTTTCTGAGCAAGATGGGGGAACCCCTGGAGAGATTTGAGAGAGGTCAGGATCAGACAGAGTTTCTAGGAGGTCACTTTGACCTTTCTGTTGAGATGGGGAAAATGTTGAAAGTAGGAGGCTGATTAGGAGGACATTGCAATAATTCATGCAAGAGATGATGTTTTTTGACTAGGCTTGTAGCATGGAAAGTGGTGAGTAGTGACCCAATTCTCGTGTATTTTGAAGGTAGCGTTTTCTCAATATTGGGTATGGGTAGGGAGAGAGAGAGAAGGTGGTAAAAGAATCAAGGATGACTCCAAGGTCTTTGGCTTGAACAGCTATAAAAATAGAATAGCCTTCAGCTAAGAAAGGGAAGATATTGGAAAAAGTAAGCTACTAGGTGAAAAAATTAGAAGTTTAGTTTTGGATATTAGAAATTCCAGTGATGATTTTGAGTATCTGTGTGCTGGCAGTTGGAAATCAGTAAACATCTGAGTGGACACTAACGGGGCTTGGCTATATCCAAAACTGTTGTCCTCTTAGCACATTCCTGCAAAATTCCTCAGAGGTTGCAAAAACTCTGTCTTTTGCTAGCCACTTGTGAGTGCATTCATTGGATGGTATATTAGTGTAGAGAAGGACACCTCGTGTACAATGGGTAAAAGGGCATTAAGCACAAGTAACTTTCATTCAAAGTCATTTCCAAATGAATGAGATAATATAACCATAGGTGCTGAAATGGAGTCTTAGATAATTAAGCATGCAACTGTTAAATGCATCTGATGTTGAAAAATAGGACAGAAGTAAGGCTACAACCGACCTTGTGATGAAATGGAAAGGGTAAACTATTCCCCCGGAGTAAGTCATTTACCCATGTGATGCAATTGCATTCTTTTAGGGCACTGGTGAGCCAGTTGGTAAGCCATTTCCTCCGAGGCATTAATGGAACTCTGTGTCCTAAATACAGCAGGTCCTTGAAGTATGTCATTTCATTTAGTATTGTTTTATTATAACATTGATGAGAAAAAAGATCAATCACCATCCAGGGCCACTGTCTTTATGGGTTTCCTCTGGGGACTTTGGGTCCCTCCCATATCTCAAAGATGTGCATGCGGGGTGAATTGGTGTGTTTAAATTGTCCCAGGCTTAGCTTAGGGTGTGTGTGTGTGTGTGTGTGTGTGTGTGTGTGTGTGCACCCTGAGATGGAAGAGTGTCCTGTCCAGGATGGGTTTCATCTTGTGACCTGATGGGATAGGCTCTAACAACTGACCATCTGCCATCCTAAAGTGGAATCAGCAGCTTGGAAAGGAATTAATTACCTTACTTGTTCTTATTAATTTTTCTTAAGTGTCTCTGTAGCTCCATTTATTTCAGTGTTTTTGGGTACTTTTTAGAAGTTCGGTGATGTTTTGGGACCAGAAATATTATGCTGTAGGAACTTAACTTTTATTTATATCAATTAGCCTATGATAAAATTGGTTTCATTGTTACACTTAAAGTTGCAGTTTTCAAGAACCTGTTGATGATATTAAGTGAGGACTTACTGTAATTTAGTTCCGGCTATGATCATTTTTAGGAACAGACACTGTGAAAGTAGGGAAAGTTGGAGAAAACATAGTAAAAGTTATATCTAATGGCATGGGTAATAAAAACGATTTTAATGAGTCTAAGACTTGCTAGAAACCCCAAACCATAAATAGTTCCAACGGCAAAAGAAGAGGGTATATCATGCCTAAGGAGGTTAGAGAGACAAATCGCAGTCATATTTATATGTGTAAATACAGTAAATGTGAGTGAATGTGAACTGGGTATCGAAACGTAGTTGATCAGCAAGGAGTGAGAAGTGGATGATGGGCAGGCCATTAGCAGTGTGTAGTGAGTTTACAGAATAACCTGTACAGTTGTTCCCTTGATGGGAATGTATGATATGCATAGGGTAGTAGGGGAAGAGTTTTAAAATTGGCCATCTGCTTCAAAGAATTGGGAGCAAGAGGGGGGAATACAAAATTGAGGAGGTCATGTCAAGATTGCCCATAGGATATTTAGGCTAAGCGGGCCCCAAAAACATTGTGCTGTCAAAATAATAGCTCTTAAGCCTTGAATTTGAGATACGGGTTTAAGAAATGCATCATCAATGGTATAGCATTGAGCCCTGTAGACAACACCTAGGATGTTGGAGTTTCCCACCTGGAATGCCGGAAACGTGCAGAGATTCCTTTCACAATTTCTGGTGTTCCTAAAGGAACGAGGAGAAGAAATGGGGAGAGCCATCAGAGCCAGAAGGGGGTCTTGACTGGCTTTGGATCATCAAAGCCGAGCCCTTCTTTACCATCTAATTGCTCTAATTGTTGAACGTGAGTGTTACGGTTTTGCCCTTCCCTAGTCAGAAATTCTGGGCTCCCTATTCATTTCTTTTATATTCAGGACCTAAGTGTTGTAAAACTCCAGGATACACTGTTCACATCTCTCTGGTCCATGTGAATGGTGCGTCCTAGAGTGCCTGGTCCACAGCTTGGGTGGCCTCCTGCACTGATTCTGCTTGTATTGTCATTGATTTGGTCCAAACTTTGTGAAATGGATCATCACGCCTTGCAATTATCTTGAGGGAAGAAGCTAGATTTTATGGGTTTTTTTTTTAATTTTTTTTAATTTATTCATTTTTAGAGAGGAGAGAGAGAGAGAGAGACAGAGAGGGAGAGAGAGGAGAGGCCGAGAGAGAGAAGGGGGAGGAGCTGAAAGCATCAACTCCCATATGTGCCTTGACCAGGCAAGCCCAGGGTTTTGAACCGGCGACCTCAGCATTTCCAGGTCAGCGATTTATCCACTGCGCCACCACAGGTCAGGCTAGATTTTATGTTTTTGTAATCAGTGTTATTTCCACCGCCAGACCAGTCTGCCAAAAGTATCGTGCTGGTCGGTGAAAGAGTTAACCACCCGATGTTGTATGAGGATTATAGATGAGGTCATCTTAGTTGAATTTGCTTATTATGCTCAGGGTGAGCAGTCCCCAAAATAATTCTCCTGTTCTCAACAGTCCCCAAGTATAAAAAGGTTGAAAACCACTGTTTATAATAAAACATCTCCCATGACCTCCTTCACTGAGTAGCTTAACAAATACAGGAGTGAATTATAATCCTGGGACTTGTTGAAATTTAACTGTGCATTAGCCTCTGAGTAAAGTATTTAATCTGTTTATGTCCCTTAATCCAAACAGTGACCCCATGGGGGTCCACATTGCCTTCATTTCTCCTTTGAGGATGTTGATATGATGAGTGAAACACTGAGTGACGACAATTCTTTCAGGCATTTTTTCCTCATCTACTCACAAGTAGATGTAGTTCACTTTCTATCTTTTGTGTCCTAATTTTGCCGTTGGACAGCTGCTTCTGTTTGGAATCTTGGTAAAAAATAGATTTGTGTGGATATATTGATTTAGTATGAAATGAAAATGAAGAGTTACTTGCATATTTAGAACCTCACTTAATGGGAAAAAAAATCAGTGATAACCGCAACCCAAATGTTTCTCAGGGAATCAACTTACCTGGGTTAGTGGGGACATACGTTCATACCAGACTAACATGAAATGCATGCACCCAATCTCTCAACTTCTAATATTTTCTTTCTTTGGCTTTCTCATGCAGAGTATGTTCTGTCGTGATTAAAGCAATTTGGTATCATGTGGTCCTGTGTAGCTTCATGTTTTGTTCGATCCGTTCAACTTTTGGACAAGATATACGGAAAACTCTCTCTAATAGTTGCTGTTATTTTGACTCTTATTTAGTTGAAATGATGTCCAGTACCTTCGCTTGTATAATTTCTACAGTCCTTTCTGCCAGCCTCTGTTCTGTTTGAACAGTGTACACCTACTGTTTTGTTTGAGTTTGGATGTTCATGCCTTCTTAAGAGAGTGGCATACTTAGAGAATTCTGTCCAATGACGTTCTTCTGCCCCTCTGAAACCTGAGTGTTTTCTATCCTTTTCCCTGGAATATGATCAGATATATACTGTATGATAATGTCATCTGTCCATTAAGAGATTAAATATTAGTGTCTTCAGGAACATCAGGGTCTGTATGCATCTGTTCAAGTAAATTTGCTTTTCCTGATGTAGTTTGGGTTATTGGTTTTTGCAGACAGCCTCCTTAAATCCCGCAGCCCTGTGAGCTGCTGTTCCCATGTTAACGGAGTGACAGTCCTAGGTCCTTCTCTTTCCCTTCCTTTTAACCTCCTTTGGGGTTCCCTTCTTGAAAATTCTGTTTATTCCTCCACTTCCTCCTTCAGGATAGAGGAAACGTAAGCCTTCCTCTCCTTGCAGGAAAAATAATGTATTTCTCCAGAACAATTTTACCTCCAAACCAAAAGGCAAAAAGAACAGAGAAATGGATTTGAAGGAAGTATTCGTTCAAATTTTCATTTTTTTTTCAAAAGAAGCTCAGCCTTCTTTACTTTTTACAGTAGAGGCCGAATATTTCTTTTGGAAATGGCAGCTGAATTTTATGTGACAAAAGTAGCTGCTGACCCCAGCCGCTCTGAGACCCTGGAGTCTGGTTATGTCTGGCTTTCTCCTGGTTTGACCTCATTAATGTGGAATTGACAGCTTTGGAATTTGACATAATTCACAGAGTCCAACCTGGTGTGTAACTTTGTATTAGCCATGAGAGTTAACTAAGCAAAACCTCGTTATTGAAAAGGCGGTTTGCATAGTGGGTAAGACATTGAATTCTGAGCTTGGAAGGCATGGATTCCGGTCCCTGTCTGGACCATTATGAGCTGTGCACATTGATCAAATGTATTAGTTATTCTGAGCATTGATTTCCTAAGCATTTCAAAAATAATACTATTATGTTCCTTGTTAGGGTTTCTGTGGGTGACCAATAACCCTGATTCAAAATGTGACTTTGGTTTACTTTCTCTGCATATTTCACTGTGTGAAATTACCTTATTCATTTATGTGTTTATTTTTTACCCCCTTTCTTCTTCACCAATAAAACATCTTCTCCACAGGATCAAGGACCTGTCTATTTTGTTCAGCCCTCTGTTTCCACAGCCTGGAAGAGGGCCTGGCACATATTACGGGATCAGAAAACATGTGTTGAATGAAATGATGAATGAATAAATCATGCTTAGACCAGAACAAAGCGCTTAGTAAATGCACATTATTTTATTTGCTGACATCTGAGGCTGTTCTATGTATGGACCTGAAAGTCTTTCATTTGGATACAGTATTTTTTTGTTGTTGTTGTGCAGATTTAAAATCATGGAAATGTAGTTTGAAGCTAGTGGTTTTGAGAGTCCATTTCTACCACAAACTATTATTATGTGAAATGTCTTTATTTGTATCTTCTTAAACTCGTTTTAAACCATGATTTTGCTTCAGTAAAGTAAACACCAGAGAAGTTAAGAGTTGTGTTTAGTTGTGAGCACTTAGCAGCAGGTACAAGATGAGAGTTCAGGTGTCCTACCCCCTGTCATTCTCCCCAAACGGCATGTCTGTGTAGTGGTAGTTACAGTAGAATAATGAAACTAGTAACAGTAATGGTGGTCTACCTTTGTGTTCCTCTTCGTATGGCAAGTATTATGCTCACAATAACCCTATGAAGTTAGTACTGTGGTATCCCCATATTTCAGATGATGAAGCTTAGGCTAGAGGAGTTACTACCCAAGTTCTCACTGCCACTTATGAACCCAGTGAAGTCTCTCTCCAGAGCCTGCTTTTGTTAACCACAAAGCAACACTGACCCCAGACTACAATCTCCTGTAATTCAGAACTCGTGTTAAATCAGGCGACCCTTCACACTCCCATCACCCAGAATCAGGGACTGCCACTGAAGTGTGACTTCGGAGTTCCTTGAATAGTGCATCCTTCTAGGGGGGCAGCCTTCGCCTTGTCTTATGGGAAGCTGTGTGTCTAGCCTCGAGGAAGGGGAAACCAGAGAAGAGGCTTGTTGGTCTGAGTTGTTTGACAGTCAGGCAGAAGCTGTCTCTGGCATGTGAAATAGAGCTTATTGGCTTTTCTTCTCCCCTGAGTAGGTTGGCGGGGACTAATTTTTAAAAATTTATTAAGTTTTTTTTGGGGAATATTAGTTAACATCATATACATTTCAAGAGAACAATTCTGTAATACATCATCTATCCATTCAGTGGTGGATTCAAATAATTTAACAACCGGTTCTCTGCCCTAATGATCAATTTAAGTATAAAAAAATGATATACCAAAAGGTAGTTTATTATTTTATGCATTTAATACTTAAATAAGAATAAAAGATATAAACAAAACTAGAATATGTTATAAGAAAGTTTTAAAATATTAGTGAAAAATATTAAATAATACCTCAAAAAAAAACAATAAAACTGTTATTTAAGATATTTCCATATTGCTTCTAGATTGTCATCCTCACTAGCAATGTTTTTCACCTATGGATGGAATGAACAATACTGCAGGCGCTTAGAATACGCTGTAGTGCGGATGAATATTAAAAAAGTAAGGAATGTAAATTTATGATTTTCACATTCGGTGGCTGCCCAGGCGCCCACCTTAGAGAGAACCCTGATTAAAAGTGCCATTTTAACAACCGGTTCACCAAACTCAACAAAAAGTTAGCTATCGGTTCTGCCGAACCTGTCTGAACCGGCTGAATCCTACCACTGAATATTGTGTACTGCATTCTGTGCTCACCACCCAAAGTCCCCTCTCCTGACAGCATATATTTGAACACCTTTACCCTCTTGAGCTTTAAATTGTCACTTCAGTAAGCAGAAGAAAGGAAAATTTTCAAATAGTAGAAACAAAAGAGCTTGCTACAGTACATCATTAATCATAACAAGAACTTACTTTGGAATCACTAGGGGCCACAGTAAGAACAGATCATTTAGAACACTGAGAATTATAATAGGAAGGGTACCATTACAAAATTATACCATATCATATGATTTGACCTATGATAGTATGTTCCATGTAAGCAGGGTCTAGCTTCAGGGATGGAACAGTGAGTATAGTCTACACCTGAGTGTGTGGATTCTGAGAGCTCTTCCAGGAAGGAGGGATGGCCCAGGAATATCACCTGGACTCTGACAGTACACTTTTCCCCGAGAAGCTCCAAGCACCCCACAAGTGTATTTCAGTTTTCACTCCTAGCTTTCCCAAGGAATGGTGGCAGTATTCATATTTATTGTTTTCTTTTTTTTTTTTTTTTTTGTATTTTTCTGAAGCTGGAAATGGGGAGAGACAGTCAGACAGACTCCCGCATGCGCCCGACCGGGATCCACCCGGCACGCCCACCAGGGGCAATGCTCTGCCCACCAGGGGGCAATGCTCTGCCCACCAGGGGGCGATGCTCTGCCCCTCCGGGGCGTCGCTCTGCCGCGACCAGAGCCACTCTGGCGCCTGGGGCAGAGGCCAAGGAGCCATCCCCAGCGCCCGGGCCATTTTTGCTCCAATGGAGCCTTGGCTGCGGGAGGGGAAGAGAGAGACAGAGAGGAAGGAGGGGGGGTGGAGAAGCAAATGGGCGCTTCTCCTATGTGCCCTGGCCGGGAATCGAACCCGGGTCCCCTGCACGCCAGGCCAACGCTCTACCGCTGAGCCAACCGGCCAGGGCTATTTATTGTTTTCAATGCAAATATTAAATCAGATTTATATGACTAACAGATACTTTGTAGATAGCAAACTTTGAGGTGGCCACCCTCACATCATTGCAGATGCTTACCCAGGTGCTCAAAACATAGACTTTCAGAAGATTCTAACTCCAAAAGTGATTCAGTACAGTGAGATTTAGAATGGGAAGACGTTATAGTAAGAACTTACATTTTTTACTTTTCAAATATGCCTCAAGAGTGACAGATGATAAGCTTTGAGTCGATACATCCAAAAGAACCCTTTTACAAGGTAAACTAAAAATTCAAATAGATAAAATAAGAGTGTGGTTTTAGTTGGAAACATTCATTTTTCACCATGATTTATAAAATAATGGTGCATCTACAATTCCTTGTTTCTTAAGATTTATAGATCTTTCCAGAGAGAGGAGGTTGGAGTGAGAAGTATCAACTCATACTTGCTTCACTTTTTAGCTGTTCATTGATTGTTTCTTGTATGTGCCCTGATCGGGCAAGCCCAGGGTTTCGAACTGGCGACCTCAGCATTCCAGGTCAATGCTTTATCCACTGTGCTACCACAGGCCAGGTCCCTGGTTTCATGAATTCAATGAAATACTGTAGTAATAACCATTAGCAATTTTTGAAGGTGTGCTAAGCACCGTGTCCAGACCTTCATGTGCATTATATCATTCCTTTTATTGCTGTAGTCCCCCCTTGTCTTCAGGGGATATGATTCCAGTCCTGCAGTGGATGCTTGAAATCACAGATAGTACCAAAGCCTATATGCACTTCTTTTTTCTATCCATACGTACTGAATTGTATAAATTAGGCACAGTAAGAGATTAACAACAACAATGGTAAAATTCAACAGTTATAACAATACAATAGACTATAATCAAAGTTATGGGGATGGCTCTGGGGCCACTGTTAAGTAAAAGAAGGGTTACTTGAATATGGCGACTGCAACCCCACAAAAGTCATTAGGGTAACTGAGAGGCTACCAAGTGACTATGGGCAGGTATTTTATACAGTGTGGATACTCAGGACAAAGGGGTGACTCACCCCTGGGATGGATCCAGATTTCATCATGATACTAAGAATGGGCACAATTTTAAACTTATGAGTTGTTTATTTATGGAAGTTTTTATTTAATATTTGCTCAAAGTCACTATCCCTCAAAAGTAACCTACATCCTGACCTCTACCAGCATTGGCTAAAATTGGAATCATAAAGGAAGTCCTCATTTGGCCTTGCTTCTTTTGCTCAATATTTCATTTGTTGGGTTCTTTTGTTTGTTTGCATGTAGTAGTAGCTAATTCATTCTCATGAATATTTTCTTTCAGGTTACGACTTGTCATTTTATTCTGACCACAGTGTCTTTTGTTTTCATCATGTCTCACCAGGAACCAGAACAGTGCTCCAAAATTGTTTCTTCCAACTCAAATTTAGTGAAAGGTGGCCCCTTAACAAGTATCTTAGATTCCAAACCAGGTTTGATAATCCCAGGGCCCCAAGTTTTAATCAATATCAATTACACGTATAAGCATGTATAATATAATGAAGTATATTATGTAAAGTAATAGACTTAACTCGAAGGAATTCCCGATACAAAGGAGCAATAATAGTAGCTAATAGGTTTTGATTGATTACCATATGCCAGGCCCTGGTCTAAGTGCTTCTTATTTACAAACAAACAAAATAAATGTGAGCAAGGTGTAATAGATGCTGTAAGTTATCCCTATTATGAAAGTCAGAACATAGGCTGATGGAGGTGAAGTCACCTTTTCCAGAGTCACCAGCAGAGAAACTGGGGAAGCCAGTTTTTACGCAAAGCGTTCTGCCTCCATATCCCACGGAGGGAGGGATGTGCAGACAGGATGAAGAATGGCAAGAGGGAGCACAGTCACTTTTTCCATTACCCAACCTTTCGTTGTCTCACCGGCTGGGTGAGCATATGTTAGCTTTTATACCTTTGAAGGGTTCTTAAATGTTATGTTTCAAAGGAAGTACATGTATTCTGGTGTTGGGCTGCATACTGTAGAGACATAGATGAGATTGGCTACGTGTCTAGTTGTAGAGAACAGCTTGGACAACTGGAGCCATGGTCATTAGGGTCTGTGGGCCATGTGGCCTCACACAGGCTGAGGGCTCAGCCATGGTCCTAGCACCGCCACTCTCTTTTCCTCTCTCCCTGCATGTCGTTAGACCTGGTGCCCAGACATTACAAACGGTTTGCATTCTGCCAGCGTTTGACTGGCCCACACGTTCATGTTTATATTGGACCGGGCTTTATTAATAAAATGCACTCCAAAAAGCCTTTCTTTTTTCCCCCCCTAAATTCTAGGAACACATTTCTTTTCTTGGTGGGGGGAGGGAGGTAGGAAGAGAGAGAGAGAGAATGTATATATATATATGCATATATATATGTAGTTATATATAGATTTATCTAGCTAGATCTAGGTGTGCAGATTAATTTGTAGAGGATCATTGGTCAGCACTTGTAAACAATCTGGTGCTCATTTTACTCAATTTAAATATGCCACAGTCATTAAAAAGATATTCAAGTAATGCTTAGGCAGCACAGAATGTATGAAAATCTGCAGCAGATCATGAAATCTATACAAACTATTAGACTGCTTCTATTGCTGATGTGGCTACCAGATGTCTCTTTTGTGAGCGAACTTCTGTGGTGTTTTCCGTATCACTAGACTTATTTGGAGACTTGCTTCCTGAACATCTCCAACTGTGTATATGGATATGTGTGTATAAATATGTGTGTGTGTGTGTGTGTGTGTATAGAGTGAAGCTTAACTTTGCAGATTTTTTACTTACCTATGACAAAAAATGGGGAAACCTGACTTTGCAAATTTTTATTAGTCTATGTTAAATGTTTGATCCATTGGGGTAGTAACAGGTAGAGTACATTTTGCAAGGAAGTAATTTTCACAGCTACTGGTCAAAGTATTCTTTCAAATTTGGTGTCACAGAGTTGGAAATATATTTTTATTTTTTATTTTTTACTGAATGTATTGGGGTGACACTGATGAACAACATTTGACCGGTTTCCGGTGCACAGTTCCACAACACATCATCTGTACACTGTATTGTATGTCCGCCAACCTGAGTCAAGTCTTCTTCTATCACCATCTGTCCCCCCATCCCCTCCTCTACATTCTCCTAGCCCCCTCCCCTTGATAGTCCCCACACTGTTCTGTGTCCATAAGTTTTTTCTTTTCTTTTTCCTTAGTCCTTCTACCAGTCCAGCCCCTGCCCAACAGCTGTCAGCCTGCTCTCTGTCTATGAGTCTGTCTCTATTTTGCTTGTTAGTTCATTTTGTTCATTAGATTTCACATATGAGTAAAATCGTATGGTACTTTGTTTTTTCTCTGACTGGCTTATTTCCTTTTCTTTTTACTTATTTATTTTTATTTTTGCAAGTGAGACAGAGAGAGAGGCAGAGAGAGGGACAGAGGGACAGACAGACAGGAAGGAAGAGAAATGAGAAGTATCAATTCTTTGTTGTATTACCTCAGTTGTTCATTGATTGCTTTCTCATATTTGCCTTGACTGGGGTGTGTGTGTGTGGGGGGGGCAACAGCAAAGCCAGCTACCTTGGGCTCAAGCCAGTGATGGGGTTTCGAGCTTGAGTCCTCTGCATCCCAGACCAACACTCTATCCATTGTACCACTGCTTGATCAGGCTCTTACTGGCTTGTTTCACTTAGCCTAATGCTCTCCAGGTCCATTCATACTGTTGCAAAAGGTAAGATTTCCTTCTTTTTGATGGCTGAGTGGTATCCTATTGTGTAAATGTACCACAGCTTTTTTATCTGCTCATTTACTGATGGACACTTGGGCCGCTTCCAAATCTTGGCTATTGTAAATAACACTGCAGTGAACATAGGGGTGCATATGTTCTTTCAAATTAGTGTTTTAGGTTTCTTCAGATGAATTCCTAGAAGTGGAGTTGCTGGGTCATAAGGCAGTTCCATTTTTAACTTATGGAGGTAACTCCATACTGCTTTCCACAGTGGCTACACCAATCTTAATTATCTCTAACAGTGCACAGGGGTTCTCTTTTCTCTACACTCTTGTCATACTTGTTTGTTCGTGTATTGATGACAGCCATTATGACAGTGGGAAGGGATATCTCATAGTCTATTCAATAAGTGGAATTGGGAAAATTGGACAGATATGTGCAAAAAAATGAAATTAGGGGCCCTGGCTGGTTAGCTCAGTGGCAGAGCGCCGGCCTGGCGTGCAGGAGTCCCAGGTTCGATTCCCGGCCAGGGCACACAGGAGAAGCGCCCATCTGCTTCTCCACCCCTCCCCCTCTCCTTCCTCTCTGTCTCTCTCTTCCCCTCCCACAGCCAAGGCTCCATTGGAGCAAAAGTTTGCTCGGGCGCTGAGGGTGGCTCTGTGGCCTCTGCTTCAGGAGCTAGAATGGCTCTGATTGTGGCAGAGCGACGCCCCGGATGGGCAGAGCATCGCCCCCTGGTGGGCATGCCGGGTGGATCCCGGTCGGGCTCACGCAGGAGTCTGTCTGACTGCCTCCCCATTTCCAACTTCAAAAAAAAAATGCAAAAAAAAAAATGAAATTAGGCTGTCTCCTTACACCATACACAAGAATAAACTCAAAATGGATTAAAGACTTAAATGTTAGACTGAAAACCATAAAAATCCTAGAAGAAAGCATTGACAGTAAAATCTCAGATGTTTCTTGTAGTAATATTTTTTCTGATATATCACCTTGGGCAAGGGAAACAGAAAAAAAAAATGGGACTACATCAAACAAAAAAGTTACTGCACAGCAAAGGAAACCATCAAAAAGATGAAAAGACAGCCAACTAATGGGAGAACATATTCTCTGATACATCTGATAAGGGGTTGATATCCAAAATTTATAAAGAACTTAGAAAACTCAATGCCAAAAAAACCCCCCACAAAACAATTAAAAAGTAGGTAAAGGACCTCAATAGACACTTCTCTAAAGAGGACATGCAGTTGGCCAATAGACATATGAAAAGATGCTTAATGTCACTAATCCTCAGAGAAACCCAGAGTTAGAATGAAATTATAGTGTCTGTAGATGTCAAGAAAACAAGTATCTGCTAAACTAACTGCAGTTAACTATAGCCTTTACTAGATTATTGGTCTGCCTTGCTGGTATTCATGTCTTTCTAAAGGGCAGCTGTCAACTTTGGCTACATGCTGGAGTCCCCTGGAGAGCTTTAAAAATTCTGATGTCTGGACCCCATTCCAAGTGAGTCTAGTTTAATTTATGTGAGGTAGGACTAGGATATCAGGAGTTTTGAAAGCCCTCCAGGTGCAGCAGGGGTTGAAGACCCTGACCAAAAGATAGAGAAATCATTGAGGGGGCATCTCTGCCCATGGACTTAGCTCTGCCCAAGATGGGTAAGGTGGTAAAAGAAAGCCAGTGAGCCTGGGGAGAAAGCGTTTGTTGTTTTAGCGTTGCTGCATAGAGCTTCAGCATTAGGAAAATGTTTGCAGAATGGAAAGTCAGTGGAAAGATAAATAGAATTCTGTGGCCAGAGGCTTTCCAAGGTTCAACTCCTTAAAAGGATGAAGAGGCTTCCTCAGAATAAAGTTCTGTCCTTGCTGCCTTTCAAGCTGTGTTCCCCATAGGATGGTTCATGTACCACGTGTGATATGCGTTATGATATTAAGTAGGTGACGAATAAGCTTTTAGAAATTGTTAACAACTATGCAATTATTGAATATGTCCTAAACATATGAGAGACACATTAAACCTGTGATTTCATTAATTTATGTTCATTTGGTGAGGATAACTTTTAAGAAATGAGTCAATTTGAAATTGGTTTAAACAAAATCATAAATTAATGATTGTACAGGTGGCTTATGGCAGAACTATGGTATATGGGATATAAATAAAATCTAAGCTGTTTGAGGAATGTTGTTTTTGTAAAGACAATGCACTTTTTAAAAAAAATAACAGTGTGAAGAGCTCCAGAGCTCGCGTTTTCAAATGTGAAGTGAGAAAAAATTTGTGTCAAAAACACATCGTGGACTTTTAAGAACACTTTCAGCTGGCCCAAAGACTGGGAATAGATGGGATTCCAAAATTCAAAGACAGGCCTTGGCCAGTTAGCTCAGTTGGCTAGAGCATTGTCCCAAAATACCAAGGTTGCAGGTTTGATCCCTGGTCAGGGCACACATAGGCTGCGCCCAATGAAGGCACAACTAAGTGGAAACAACTAGTGAATAATTCTCTCTCTCTCTCTCTCTCTCTCTCTCTCTCTCTCTCTCTCTCTCTCTCTCAAATCAATCAATCCATGTCTGATTTTTCATCAACTATGAATGAACTAGAACCAAGTTTAAGTCCAGCATTGATTAAACTAAGATATGATCCAAGTATACACCCAATTAAATTCTTGATGGTAGGAAAAAAAAATTTGCCTGCAAGATCATTTTGTTCTCAGCTGTTACTTCCTTTCTAAAAGCTGATATTTATGGCCTCATGTTCTTATTATCTCTTTTTTATTTTTTTTAAGCACAGGGTTATCCCCCAAATCCAGAATCTGAGTCAGCATCATTAGGAGGCTGCCAGAAACATAACCCAATTTTGATTGACTCAACAGAAAAGTCCTATGAGTTGTTCTCTAACTGGGTTGTTCAGCAAAATTTCCTGGCCATTTTTCATGGTTAGTTTACCATCCCAGAGTCTCTGATGCGATAGATCTGGTGTGAGGCCCTGAATCTCTATTTTTATGTAAGCATCATAGGTGTATCTGGTACATACTAAAGGTTTAGAATATCGATTGAGAACTTGGAGGTGATGGTGGTGAGATTTCCCACATTGATCAGAGCACAGATCTCTCCCAGAAGCATCTTTTATACAAATCTGTTATAAGTAATTTAGTCACATTCAAGATGGCCAGAATAATATAATAAATGTCCTATACCCACCATGCAGCATAAGATACAGTATATTATTAATTTTGTTGAAGTTCTGTGTACTTATCCCCAAACTGCTTTGTCTTCTCTCCCCTGTAGATAGTCACTCCTGAGTTTTTAATTAATAACCTTATTGAGATTGAATTAACACTTCATTGCATTGAAGTATACAATTTAGTGATAGTAGCAGTTTTGCAGCCATCACCACAATCAGCTTTAGAACATTCTCCTCACCCTGAAAAGAAACTAGTAGCTATTAGCATTCCTTTTCTTCTATCTCTACCCCACCAAACTCTTACGTCCTAGGCAACCCGTCAGTCTACTTCTTGTCTGTATGGGATTGCCTATTTTGGACATTTTATATAAATAGGATCATACAATCTGTGGCCCTTTGTGATTGGCCTTTTTTCTTAGTGTATTATGTTTAAGTTTCATCCAGGTTATAGCATTTATCCATATTTCATTCCTTTTTGTGACTGAATATTATTCCATCGTATGGATAATGCTCTGTTTCTTCTATTCATTGATTAGTTGATGGATACTTGGGTTGTTTCCAATTTTTGGCTATCATGAGTAATATTTCTTCTATGAAAACTTGAGTACGCGTTTTTATGTGAACAAACGTTTTCAGTTCTCTTGGGTATATACCTAGAAATGGAATTGTTGGGTCATTTGGTCACTCTATGTTTAATTTTTTGAAGAATTGCCAAACTGCTTTTCAGGATCACTGTACCATTTTTGCATTCCCGCCACAGTTCCAATTTCTTTACATCCTTGTCCCTTTCTATTTATTTATTTATTTTGTATTTTTCTGAAGCTGGAAACGGGGAGAGACAGTCAGACAAACTCCCGCATGCGCCCGACCAGTATCCACCCGGCACGCCCACCAGGGGCGATGCTCTGCCCCTCCGGGGCGTCGCTCTGCCGCGACCAGAGCCACTCTAGCTCCTGGGGCAGAGGCCAAGGAGCCATCCCCAGCGCCCGGGCCATCTTTGCTCCAATGGAGCCTTGGCTGCGGGAGGGGAAGAGAGAGACAGAGAGGAAGGAGGGGGGGGGGATGGAGAAGGAAATGGGCGCTTCTCCTATGTGCCCTGGCTGGGAATCGAACCCAGTTCCCCCACACGCCAGGCCGACGCTCTACCGCTGAGCCAACCGGCCAGGGCCTCCTTGTCCCTTTTTAAATGCTCTCTTTGATTCTAGCCATCCTAGTGGGTCTGAAGTGGTATCTCTCTGTGTTTTTGAATTTCATTTCATTGATAACTTAAAAGTATGGCATATTTTTTCATGTGCTTATTGTGTATCTTTGGGAAAATGTCTATTTGTTTTTAGATTGAACTATTTGAAAATGCTTATAACTCAGTTATTTTAAAAATTAAAATTATGGAGTAATAAGAGTTATATATATTTATATATAAATTATGGAGTGGTTATATATATATTTATATATATAATACTCTGGATGCTAGACTATTATCAGATATATGATTTGCAAGTATTTTCTCCCACTTTTCATTCATCTAGATTTACCCTGTATGTTTATTCCTAGAGTGTTATAGTTTTAGCTCTTATGTTTAGGTCTTTGATCCATTTTTAGTTAAATTTTGTATATGCTGAGAGGTGGTGAGGGGTCAATTTTATTCTTTTGCATATGGATATCTAGTTATTTGGCATCATTTGTTGAAAATACTATTCTTTCCCCCACTGAACTGTCTCAGCATCTTATTGAGTATATGCACAAAAGAAAAAAATGAAAACCAGGATCTCAAAGGGAGACCCACACTCCTGTGTTAACTGTAGCATCATTCACAATATGAAGATTTGGAAACCTAAATATCCTTCCACAGATGCATGGGTAAAGAAAATATGGTATATACATACAGTGGAATCTTATTCCACTTTAAAAAAAAAGGAAATTCTGCTATTTGCTACAGCATGGATAAACTTGGAAGACATCATGCTAATTGAAATAAGCCAGACACAGAAGAACAAATACTTTATCATCCCACTTATATCAGGAATCTAAATGAGTGACGGGGAGGGAGATTCAGGGAGTTGTTGGTCAAAGGGGACATAGTTTCAACTTTGCAAGATGAGTATGTCCTCAGAATGTCCTGTACCATGTGATATATAGTTAACACTGCTGCATTGTATATACAGTGTGTTCGTAAAGTCATGGTGCACTTTTGACCAGTCACAGAAAAGCAACAAAAGATGATAGAAATGTGAAATCTGCACCAAATAAAAGGAAAACTCTCCCAGTTTCATACCTATTCAGTGCAGTTCGATGTGGGCTCATGCACAGATTTTTTAGGGCTTCTTAGGTAGCTATCCCGTATAGCCTATACAGACTCATCACTGACTGATGGCCTACCAGAATGGAGTTTCTCCACCAAACTGCTGGTTTCCTTCAACTGCTTATCCCACTGAGTAATGTTATTCCTATGTGGTGGCGCTTCATTATAAACGCACCAATATTCACGTTGTACTTTGCTCATGGATTCGAATTTAGCGAGCCACAGAACACACTGAACTTTCCTCTGTACCGTCCACATCTCGACTGGCATGACTATGGGCTGCTCCGCTGTATACATGGTGTTACATCGTCATCTGCGCATGCGCACATGCTGCCACATCATCCTACAGAAACTGGGAGGGTTTTCCTTTTATTTGGTGCAGATTTCACATTTCTATCATCTTTTGTTGCTTTCCTGTGACCGGTCAAAAGTGCACCATGACTTTACAGACACACTGTACTTAAGAATTTAAGAGGTTAGACGTTACGTTAAATGTTATTTTCAAAAAAAAGAGGAGGAGGACACTTTTAGAGGTAGTTAAGTTTATGGCATTGTATATGACGATGGTTTCACAGGTGTGTACTTGTCTTCAAAACTATCAAGAGGTATACAGTAAATTTGTACAGCCTTTTCGTATGTCATCATGCCTCAATCAAAAAATTGAAACATAACAAAAGATATAATTTTTAATAAAAAGTGAATTTACCATCAATGTCTGTGTTTTTTTTTTGGACTCTTACTTCTCTTTCACTGATACATATGCCTATATTCTCTGCTTGATTGGAAAGGTTGCCTGAAATGCTTGCTTATTCTATCTACATGGCTGATCACTGAGACTCAGTAAGTCTAAGACAATGCTTGGAATCTGCATTTGTACAGAGGGAAGCAAAAGTAGGTTTACAGTTGTTCATATGGATAATAATACAATAATTAATAAATAATAATACAAGAACAGACTATGTTTTGCATTCTCACAACCGTGAACCTACTCTGCCGCCCCCTCCATATTTGTAGTCCAGACAGTGCTTCTCAATCTTCTATGAACATATATGACTCACTAGGTCTCTTGTTAAATGCAAATTCTGATTCATCATGTCTGTCTTGGGCTCTGAGATTCTGCATTTCTTTTCTTTCTTTTTTAAAGATTCTATTGATTGATTTTAGAGAACGAGGGAGAGAGATCATAGTTGCTTCACTTTAATTGTTCATTGATTGCTTCTCATATGTACCTTGACTGGGCAAGCCCAGGGTTT
Source organism: Saccopteryx leptura (assembly GCF_036850995.1). Classification (NCBI taxonomy): domain Eukaryota; kingdom Metazoa; phylum Chordata; class Mammalia; order Chiroptera; family Emballonuridae; genus Saccopteryx; species Saccopteryx leptura. The sequence goes on from NC_089507.1 coordinate 189,330,239, forward strand.
TGAACCAGTGACCTCAGCATTCCATAATGATGCTCTATCCACTGAGCCACCATGGGGCAGCCTGAGATTCTGCATTTCTAACAAGTTCCCTGGTGGCAATGATGCTTCTGGTCCCCAGACCACACTTGTTAATGGCAACAGGCCCACAGATCTTCCACAGTAGCCATGGGCTTCCGGAGGCACTGTTAGGCTTCATTGTATCTAAAATTCTTTTCCATATTAGTCTTTCCCTTCATTTACTTGAACACTACCAAGATAATGAAGTTATCCAGTTGGTATATGGTGCACTTATATGTCAGATTTGGGGGATGGTTTTTGAAAAGTGGACGAATTTTGAAAAGTAGATGGATTTTAATTCTATGTTGCACAGACAAAGGACAGGTGGAGTTAGGAATGCCTAACTGAGAAAGGGACTCATTGGTTCTGAGCAATTTACTAACTATAATGTTTCCGTTTATTTAATACGACTTCTTCCTAGAAGATGTCTATTGGTAGGTTCTTTTTCTCTGACAAGTGGAACATTAATGCAGATTAGAATTGTATCATGTTTTGCCTAAAAATTGACTTAGATAAATCACAGATGCTAGATTACCTCAGCTTTTCCAGTATCTGCTTGGTCTGCCAGGTCCCCCCCACCCCCCAGAAATGGTCTATTTTGCAGCCTGATGTGTTATTCTTAGAATCTCCCTAAGTTTTTTTTCTTTTCTTACTGTTTGCATAAGTCATCCAAATTGTTTGGATGTGGAATACCTCCATTTTTACAGACGGGATGTTTGTCCCTTTCCTCTCTCAGGAAAGCTGCTGTTGCCTAAGTACTTTGGTGACACTTACACTTTCCAGCCCTCAAATGTACGCTGGCTGGGCCCTTGCGTATCCCTCCATGCTGTCGGGTTGGTGTAGTAGGTGCTTATCGAGTTCCCGGTACAGGGGTTTTGTAGTTTCAGGTAACTGCAGCTGTTAATTCTGGGTGTCAGTTTCTAGTAAACCCTTTTTTAAAAAATTATTTTTATTTATTTATTTTTAGATTTTATTTATTCATTTTAGAGAGAGGAGACAGAGAGAGAGAGAAAGAGAAGGGAGGGAGGAGCAGAGAGCATCAACTCCCATATGTGCCTTGACCAGGGAAGCCTGGGGTTTCAAACCAGCGACCTCAGTGTTCCAGGTTGATGCTTTTACCCACTGTGCCACCGCAGGTCAGGCAAACCCCCCTTTTTTTAAATGAGCATTTGTTGTTCAGTGTTTGCTTTTGGAACAGTGACAATGGTCTAAGTTAGGAGCACCTGATTTTTTTGTTTGTCTTTCTCTTTCATTGTTTTCTATATAAATGTTTCAGGAAGACTTGGTGCTCCTTAGGTAATTAATAGTCTCCTAGGGTTAGTGGTGACTTTCTGTTTGGAACTCATTTTAGTGCAATACTTTAGTGGCTCTGGATTTAGCTGATATTTGCAGCATGGATTGAAACTTTTTCTTTCATTTTTACTAAATGGTGTTTTTAATGAAAAAGTAGTGCATGCACATATTTAAAATACCAAATGTTACAGAAGGGGGTAAAATGAAAATTAACACCTCACCCAGCACCATTCCTTTTTTTGTTGGTTCCCACTTTCCTTTAAATGATGTTTTGACACCTCTATTTCTAGACTGATGCAGATTAAATCCCTACCCTGAAAAAAAAGGGGAATTTCAAACAACCACCTTTTCTGCTAACTTTCCTATCTCGCTACATCTCCCAGTTTGTGCACTTCCCACATTGCTATATTTCCTCATAGGATTTAATTATATATCTTAAAATCAATTTTCTTTTCAGAATTTTAAAAATGTATTAAATTATTTAACTTTCAAATAGGAAACATTTGTATGGTTCAAAAATCAAAACACAAAATTGTGTGCAGCTGAGTCTTCTTTTTCTGTCCCCATTTAGGAAGTTACTCCCCCAATATGTACCCAATGTTAATAATTTCTGGGGTTAATAATTGTTAGCCTTCCAGATGCTAACAATGCATATGAAAAATATGTATGTGCACTAGCCTCTTCCCTTGTATTTACAGTGATGCCCGCATTCAGTGTTGTTCACATCCCACTTCAGATCCCCTTGGCCTCACTTATCTCTTCCAGTCTCTGTGGTGAGCACCAAGCTCATTCTGCCCTCCAACCATCATCTCACAAGTTCAGCCCGGCTCCACCCCACGTTTTGCATGAGCCATAAGTGTCTTGCCTTCTTTGTTTATATCCAAAGTGTGGGATCCCTGAGACCCTACAGACTGCATACAAATGCACAACCCAGAAATAGGAGAAATTATTGTCCCATAGGGCTAATCTTTGATCAATGCTAGAAGCACTTTAACAATTCTTCCCCCAGGCAGATTGTCTTAAGAAACATTTCTTACGGCTTCTCGGAGGATGGCCCCATGACATCAAGAGAAATCTGTCACCTGAGTGATGACCAGCATTTCTGTGTTGGCTCTTTTTGCATCCCTGTTTTAGTTCCCATGCCCCTCACTCTTGCTTGCTGAGATCACACTCCCTCATAGAGTAGCAATGCACAACCTTTGTCTGAGGCCCTCCTTCTTCATGGTGTGTGGTAGCCATCAGTTTGAGTATTTTTATGTGTGAAATTAATTTTAATTTATCTCAAGCTATTCCGAATTGATATACTTCAATTCATACTGGCCTCTCCTACAACCTGTCTGAAATTATAAGGTTTTATTACATTCAAATGTTGACTTGTAAATCTTGCTGATATCACATTTAATTAAAATGTATTTGAAATCATGGCGGGGATAGAGAGAAGAAAATTTTATTTTTTATAGCTGGAAGAAATTATTTATCTGGGTATATATATTATATGTACACATGCATACTTTAAAAAATCTATTTTCTGTTCTTAGGGAGCTGAGTTTCACAGATACTTTTCAAATGATTAAGGGACTCTTTAGGAAGCTTTGTCTAAAAATTTGCTACTATAAATACAGAATAGGGCAGTGTTCATTCTGAGCCTAGCAGGATATTGTTGTGAGATACTAGGGTGTTCTGTCTAATTACTGTTAGACAATCAAAATTTTAAGATGGGCACTAGGATATACACTGAGCAGAGTTTGAAAATTTGAGACTTTCCATGGGCAAGAAGAAGGAATTAGCAGGGTGTGCTGTGTCTGATGTTTTCCCCCATGGTGAGCCAATGTTTTTAGTTACTGTTTCTTTTCTTCTTATAGGTCACAATGAAGGGACAAAACTGACCCGACCCACTAAGTTATTCTCAGCCGTGACCTGAAAACCCTCTTGACGTGGGTTATATTTAAGGTTTACATGATCTGTTTCCCCATACACACAAAGGTAATATTGAAAGCAAAAGGCTCTATTCAGCTTTTTTTCCCCCCATTACTAATAAGTTATCTTACTGGAAAAATAAAAGTATATAAAAATAAACTAGATAATTACATATCTCCCTCTTACCTAATTGTACTACTGTCAGAAGACTTCAAACTCTTCTACAGTTTTTGAATTTTCAGAATGTGTCTTTATATTTATTTATCTCACTATTTAGCTTCTCTGAGGCATTTTTGCCTCTCCCGATGGTCTCTGTCCTTCAGGAGCTGGGAGAATAATGTAGAATCTGTAACTTCGTAGTGGAGGAAGAGAGCAGGTTGGGGTAGATCGACATTTGTGACTTAGATTTACTTCTTAGAAAGTAGACAGTGGAGATAGCCAAGGTTGTTAGGCCATAATCAGTTATGCCATTAGGCTTGGTGATGTTGGAAATCCGTGTTCCTCAAGCACCAAACGGCATCCTTATAAATTCAAACCCTAGGTCTGGTATTGCACATTTCTCTCATACGCACTGGAGCTGTTTATCATTCTGTCAGTATTAGTCCTACTGCAACAGTATTGGGAAGTGGAAGCTCTCTCAGTCCATTCTTTTTGTCATCCTATAGCACAAAGTTCAAATAGATGTTAAGCTTCAGGATATACAGTTGTGAATTTCAATGTAAACTTTTTTGATAATGTTTGGATAATAAACTTAATATTTAAAATATAAAAGGACCTCTCTATATGTAAGCTTCGTGCTTATAGCTAAGTGAGAAACTCACATTGTTTGGTTACTAATAAACTTAAATAAACTCACTTTACCTTTTTCTGCTATGAAAATGGCATTTGCCCCTTCAAAGCATCATGGGTGTCAAAGTTAGAGAAGAAGGGGAAAATTCTTGTTTTAGCCCTTAGCAGTGCCTCAGAGGCTAGGTGATCAGAGAAGATGGTGCTACCTCATTAGGACATATTATTATTTTTTTTAGAGAGAGAGATAGACAAGGACAGACAGGAAGGGAGAGAGATGAGATGCATCACCTTGTTGTTGCAGCACTTTAGTTGTTCATTGATTGCTTTCTTATATGTGCCTTGACTGAGGTGGGGAGTACTCCAGCTGATCCAATGACCCCTTGCACAAGCCAGCATCATTGGGCTTCGGGCCAGCAACATTGGTCTTCAAGCCAGTGACCTTTGGGTCAAGCCAGTGACCATGGGGTCATGTCTATGATCCCATGCTTAAGCCAGTGACCCTGCACTCAAGCCAGTGAGCCCACGCTCAAGCTGGTGACCTTGGGGTTTCAAACCTTGGTCCTTAGTGTCCCAGGTATATGCTCTATCCACTGTGCCACCACCTGGCCAGGCAGGACATATTCTTATAGATTGCAATAAATGCTGACTCTGTATTTCTACCATTGAATCTTTTTAAAAGATTTATGATGATGAAGTCCACAGTGGCTTTCTTTGCTTGTTAATTATTTACATTGTCAGTGTAAGAAATGTCCAAACCTGTGGAGAATTTTTGTAAGAGTTTATTTGAGACAAACTGAAAACATATACTGGGGAGCAAGATCTCAAAATGCTCTGGAGAATAACAGTTTTGCTGCCTTTTTTAAAAAATGCATTTGAAATTAATGAGTGAAGTAAGAAAGATCACATGGAGGTGGCAAAGAGGAAGGCAGGGATCAGATTATAGGATAGATTAACAAGATTATACTTTCTTGAGGATGGTTACAGTTTATTTCAAACATGTGTTAACCTAGATGCACAGAAACAATGGGCAGGGCTTGCTTAAGGCAAAGACAAACTTTTTACTAAAAAGTTATAGGCCTGGGGTGTGACTACCCACCAGGACCTGCCCACTTAGAAATTTCTGATCAGATCACCCTGTGAGGTTACTTTCCATAGAAACCCTTTCCTCATTCACATCGTATTTCTTTATGGTGTCATCCAAGTCTTGCCTTTTCACACACTCTTTTCTCCATATAAGTTTCTATTTTAGGCCCCATATTCCTGTAACAGAATAACTATACCTCATGTTTGGTGTTCTCAGGAAGGCACTTTATCATTATAGTTGAGTTTTAGATTATAAATCTCTGTCTCAAGGTGTGATAGGCAGACCTGAATGGAAGACCGATAGGAATTTTCACAGGACAGAACTGAATGGGAATGTTACTGCGATTGAACAGGACACATCTCTCAGTTAATGGAGCCACATCATACTCTGGACTCACTGCATGTTCTCATTAAAACTTTCCCGGCCCTTTCTCGTATGTTGTGAGTTACCCAACACTGTTCTTGTACATTTCATTTTGGAGGGCCAGAGTGCAATAAAAGGTAAGCAAGCAAAAGAGATAACATGCTTTACCTATTAAATGAACAACAATGAAAAGCGGTGTTGGGCAGGCACACAGCACAGTGGTCACTCATGGCCTTGTGGACGGGCATGTAAAGTTTTTGGAGGGTCATTATGCAACGTGTATCAAAATGTACAATGAAACTTAAGAACAGGTTTTTTATTTTATTTTATTTTATTTTATTTTATTTTATTTTATTTTATTTTATTTTATTTTATTTTATTTTATTATTATTTTTTTCTGTATTTTTCTGAAGCCGGAAACGGGGAGAGACAGACAGACTCCCGCATGCGCCCGACCGGGATCCACCTGGCACGCCCACCAGGGGCGACGCTCTGCCCACCAGGGGGCGACGCTCTGCCCCTCCGGGGCGTTGCTCTGTTGTGACCAGAGCCACTCTAGCGCCTGGGGCAGAGGCTGAGGAGCCATCCCCAGTGCCCGGGCCATCTTTGCTCCAGTGGATCCTCAGCTGCAGGAGGGGAAGAGAGAGACAGAGAGGAAGGAGAGGGGGAGGGGTGGAGAAGCAGATGGGCGCTTCTCCTGTGTGCCCTGGCCGGAATTCGAACCCGGGACTTCTGCACGCCAGGCCGACGCTCTACCACTGAGCCAACCGGCCAGGGCCAAGAACAGATTTTTTAAATGTACTTTTCTAGAAGGGGCCAAGATATCTATAAATGATATCCTCACTGCTTATCTTGTTTTTATTTTTTGCATCATTAAAAATTTGCATTTTAAGAAGTAATCAGGTGAGGCTAATGCTGCTGGTCCACTTTGACCACTGCCCTACTGGAACCCAGCTCTTTATGAGTGTCACCTGAGAGAATCACAGCTGGCAGATTGGTGTTCCAACTTTAAATGGAAGACCCCAGCCAGATGGCTTGGTTGGTTAGAACTTTGTCCTGAAACACAGGAGTTGCTGGTTCAATCTGCGGTCAGGGCACAGACAGGAATAGATGGATGTTCCTGTCTCTGTCTCTCAAATCAATAAAATAAACATTCATTAAAAAAAATAATGCTTCTAGTATCTCTAAACTCGGTGAAATTAAGAAATCTCAACTGTTGTTAACATCTAAATTTCTGGAGTCTACCTCATGGCATAGCACACAGGCACTTGGTAACTATTTGTTGGAGGACTGAGTAATGTTTATTAGAGCATCACATTTAATATATACTTTTGAGAACATTTCTTTTAACAGCCAAAAGTTTGGCCACAATCTAAAGGTCTGTCAAGTTAATAATTGAATGATGGGGCAATCCAGATGAGGACTTTCTGAAGAGGTCAATGTATACACACTCATTGGGACTCCTGTTTAAGAAGCAGTAGAGAGCAAAAGCCTACCTGGACCGAGTCCTCCAGGACAGAGCCTTCTAGAGACCTGGGGAAATGTCATTCCACATAGAGCCAGCAGCTTGAGCAAAGCCATGGAGGCATGACCTTGTCAATAGGGAGGGCTTCCTAGGAAAATTGCTTGTAGGAGGTCCCTGGTTGACCTACCAGATGCCTTTTGAAAGGACTGTGTGTGTGTGTGTGTGTGTGTGTGTGTGTGTGTAGACAGAGGGTATGAATGCTGCATACACCTGCCTTGTTGACATGTGTAGGAAAGGCAGGAATCCGAGATTATTCCCAAGGTCTGCTTTAGGTGACTGGGTGAATGGTGGGTCACTCACCGATTTCAAAATGGAAGAGAAGATGGAGCATGTTTGTGAGGATGTCTAAGGAGTTCAGTGATGGAAGTGGTTGGACTCTGAGGTCCCTGCAGGCACACTGGCAGATCTAACCAGGAAGCAGGGAGTTTGGAGTATATGTCTAGGGCGTAGAAGGTGACATCCGGACTAAAAGTTATGATATTTTTTTTTACAAGAGAGTTGTGGCTCACAGCAGTGCGCGAACAACACACAGTGAGAAGAGACAGCTGAGGGAATGGTGCTGAATTTGGATCTTATCATCATGTAAATGAAAGGGGCCTGAACATTGATCTCTAAGAGGAAAGAGCAAAAATAAGACTTCTCTAATGCATCTCACCCAGGGCTGCAGAGAAGTGAGGGAAGATGAAGACAGACCCCACTGTTCTTGATAAAGAGGGGTTCAAAATCAACCCTATTGTAAGAGAAATATCGAGGGGCTTTGGAAGTATGTGATACAGAATGAGGTGTCCCCAGTGAAAGCTCCGCTTCTGTGGAGCTTGGTGATAGAAGGGAGGAAAAGTGGAGTGATGATCTGCTGGGGTTTTGGAGAAAACCAAACATTTGATTTATAACATAAAAGGAAACTAAGAGTGTTAGTGCCTAGGACTTGTCCCTTGACCATTGTAGCAGTGCGTGTCCAGTTAGAAGCTGCCCCTTGGTAGCCAGAGACACTGGCACTGTTATTCATTAAGTGTTTAGACACATTGTTTTTCGTTCCTTTTCTCTTAGCCTTGCTTGGATCTGAGACCCACTCAGAACTAGGGGTTTATTAGCAGAGGTAATTTCTCCACTTACCTCCTCTTTGATTCGAGATGAGACTATAAAATAATAGACCTCTCCATAGGTGGCTTATTTTAGGGACCCTTCTCCCTTCCTGTACATCCCAAACCTTCTTCCTCCCACTCCCTCCTGCCCCGGAATAGGTTTCTCTCTTCCCTTTCTTCCTCTTCCCACGCTTCACCTCCAAATAAAAACTTGTCTCCCTTGGGGCCTCTTTGGGACCATTTGCTCTGTGACAGGGAAACACATTGGATGACTTGTTTTCTATAAGATGCTGCGGCTTAACAGTGGCAGGGCATAGTTGGTATCTTCACCTTGGTTCTCAAAGCCTTGAGCTGAAACAGTAGGTTGTGGAAATTCAAAACACAAAAGCAGAACTAGCAGAGAAAGTTGGGGGCACAGTGTGCTTTGCCTTAGCAGCTAGAGGCAGGCTCTCCCAGCTGTCCCGAGAGAGCTGTTGGGGAGTTGGAGCAGAAAGCTCTGCTACAGAAGGAAGGAAGTTCCGTAAGTGACATTCTCTAGCAGCTGCCTCCTCAACTTCTTCAGGCTGAGGTTTACTCAGTTGCTTGCCTCTTGGGTATGGTGAGACTCCTGCCTCCTTTCCTGATTTACATCAGTATCTATTTGCAAAGCCATGTAGTTAGGATTATGGGCAAATCAGCCCTTTAGTCTGATTGGTATCATTCCTGGGCAAATTTTGACTAATGCCAGCCCATATGGTCCTCAGCAGTGACTTTGTAGTGGTCTCCAGAGATTAAGGGAGTGGGGATGCTTTATTTTGGCCTCTCCTGGAACCTCGGCAAGAAATTCAGGAGACAGTTCCTTGGCTTTCCCCAGGGACTCTGGTTTTTTTCAGTCTTTCCCTCACCAGCACATATGGCACCAGGAAAGGGGTTTCAAGCATGGTGCCAGCAGCTGCGGACCCTGCCAAGTCCAGGGAAGCTCAAGCCTTCGGGGCTCTGACAGTTACCTTTAATACTAATTCCTAATGATGGCAAGAGTTAAACCTCCATAAAAGCCACGTTTTAGGAAAAATGGAAAAGAATGGCTTAATGGAAGCTTTTCCCCTTCCTAGTGGAAGACTTAGAAATTAAGTGAGTTTTTAAACTTAGAGTGTAAATGCTCTCACCTTTAAGAGCCTAGTATTCCGCTTTGATTGTGAGGGCATCTGGTGTGTATTGAGAATGGAAGAGCAGAGTGATAGCCATCTGTCCCCAAGAAATGCAGCCTTTCCAGCAAGGTGGAGCAAAGACGACACCGCTTGGGCTAAGAATTGTGCGCTAGGCATAGGCTGCGACACATAGAATATTCCGTAAGGAAGAAAGACAGCACTCCAAGCAGAGATTTCACAGGCAGTTTTAGACAGACTTGAGTAACCAAGACCTTCCTTCATGCAGTCAGCTCATGATTCTACGAAACTAGGCAAAAAATGCTCTTAAGGCCGCCAGTGGCCTTATTCTGTTAGATGCCTTCCATTTCAGTGATCACAATCTAGTAGGGGCATCTTTGTGAACAGACCAAGGGGAAGTTCTGAGGACTGGGTTTGGGTCTTTATTTGCCTATATGTCCTTGTGCATCCTAAGTTTGTGTGTGATGGTTATTCAAAGCTCTAAGACCTGCGATTCAGTGCAGAGCTGTGCCCCCCTGCTGCTTGGCTCAAGGTAAGTTGCCCCTCTGGTTTAACTGCTCTTCTCTGCTGGCAGTGATGGGATACCTCTGGAATGAAGCTGGACCTGGGTACCTTTCTGATATGTAAACATGAAGGATAAGGAAAAGGACTTTCAGTGTGAACAGAGACAGACATAAATTGGCCCAAATATCTGATTTCAGCAAGAGTCAAAGCATGATATGAACAGAGTGTAAGGGAAGACAAAACACTTCATATGATGCCTTTTGTTTTTTGCAAGGTGATACCGGCTTTATCTTTGTGCTGCTTCTGTCAAGCAATACCTTTTAGTAGAGGACACTTAACCTTCTTTCAGTGCTCATGTTGAAGCTAACATTCATGCTTCTCTCCCTCGTTCTGATCATATTTAAAATCCACTAGGATTTTAACACAACTGTAAGTGGGTTAGCAGTTTAGGATTCGGGTGGTGCTGTGGACCGATTTCACCTTGACTTTGATTTAAAGCTTGTCTGGGTTAGTAACGACTAGCGGATGTGTCCTGACAAGCTTTTTGGAAGTCTGTCAGAGTGAGGTTTCAGTGAAGAGACCAGCTGTCGATTGTAACATCATGCTCGCCCGTGATAGGTCCTTGACTTTCTGTTGGAGACGTGTTTGCTGTAGCTGCTTGCTTGACATTCCTGTGCAGTCTTTAGTCTGATACATCTCAGAGTCGCCGTGCATTGGCACGGAAGTTGTGACTACAGCCTTGTACCTAAACCTATTAGCCATTACTGGCGTAAGATCCCATTTGATGGAGTCGCCGCTTCCTTTAATTTATGTCTGTTTAGTGAAAACAAAGCAAATACTGTAGTGTTTTTTTTCCCTGTAAATGGCACTGATCTGGTGTATCCAGTGTGTTTGTACACACACACACACACACACACGCCAACTAACTTTCGGCCATTATTAAAAATTATGTAAATATAGAATTAAACAATTTCATTTTTCAAAAGTAAAACACCAAAAACTCACCACTTTCTCATTACTCCATTTTACTATTATCTCTGCTCTTGTGGTTATTTACATCTATTGTCTGTATGGGGAAAATACTATATGGTGTTGTATTACTACACCTCTATTCCCAAATCTATTTTATCTACATCAGAAACATTGTTTTTCATTGGAGAGCCAGTTGTTAATTATAAACCAGCACACCACTTTAAATGTACACACACACACTTACATATATACGTGCAAATCCTTTGCGTAACCATGTAGAGTAGGTGTCAGTTTTGTATACAGGAAGAAACAGAGACTTAATTTAAGTAACTTCCAAGGGAAATAACCAGTGGTAATGTACATGAGTTCACTGTAAGTCATTGTTAATAAAGCTAAGCCATCAGTCACCTGGCTCAATCAGTGCTCTTTTTCTTTTGACTTAAAAATTATTCTCCCTTAGATTTTTTTTTCTTGCCATCTTTAGCAGCTGCATGATGAGTGATTCAGAAACACTTAAATACACCCCTCAGAAGAACCAATCAGCCTGTTTAAAACCAATGTAAAATCCACAGTGTTTTGAAACTTAAATTGGGGTTACTAGAGTTTGTCTTCATCTGTCTTACTGAAAATGTGGTAGAATCCCAACAGAACACTCGTCTGCACTTTTCCAATGGCCAGTCTCATGGATCACAAAAGACTAAAAATATATATTGAAACATATTCTGTGTTTTGAAAATCCACATTTTCTGATTTTTACCAGTTATCCATTATCAGATTACCAAGTCCCCATATCCACATATAGATTACATAGGAATATTATAGAATATCATTAAATTAAGGAATAATATAAACATTATGGGCTTCTATGGTTTTGCTGATGTTGTTTCTTCTTCTGTGAGTGTGTTTAATTTGTTAAAATTGAATGGGTCATATAGTTACATATTGTGCACTTTCTCTGTGTGTTATACTGTAATTTTAAGAAAAAATTTCTTAAGAATAAGTAGGGTTTCAACAGAAGGAAAAGTGTTCACTCTACTGGACCAAGGAAGTGAGACACAAGATGAGACGAGGCTAGAGTTAGAATGAACATGCACGTGTGTGTCCCAGAGAGGGGATGGATCATTCCACGCATGTGGATGTCCCATCTGGAAGACACCGTAGGCTGGCATCCTAAAATCACTCACAATCCACTTCTCCCTTGTCCTCTTCTTCCATCAAAGTTAGAGAGCTCAAATACTCAATTTCCTAGATCCCCTTCCATCTGGAAATGGCAATCTGAATTTGTTGAATGAGAAAGCCTTTATAAAAAGGGATAGACTCAGTGGTCATACTCCCTAATACTTCTGTCTTTTGCTTTTTGTTTTCTGTATCCTGCTGGAATAGGGCCATGGTGCCCCAAAGCAGGTCAGAGGTCTTTCAACCATGATATGACAAACATCAGGACAAAAGCCTGCCTAACAGATGGGGAGAATGCAATCCTGTGGGTCAGTGCTTCTCACTGGTTGGTCTGACTGATAGGCAGGTTGGGTAAGTCAGGGCATGTGGGTCAGTCCATTCTAGGGCGCTGTCCTGACCTTGAGGCTGCCTAAAAAGTTGCCCTTTGGGAATATTGATACTATCATTTACAAACATGCTACTAAAGTGTTTGTTTTGACGTACTGGACATACTCTTGCGAATGACACTTAATTGAATAAACCAGTTTTGTTGATTGCCAACATTTTCAAAGTTCCTAGAAGAAGGTTTTTACTGATTAAAGCACTCTACTCACCTACTCCTAGGTCTTTTTAATTTTATTTTCTTGAGACGTTAATCTTATGTCATCTTGTTTTAGAGTAATTTTTTTTTATAAAATGAAACATTTTCAACATTTTCATATCTAGAGAGAATACATTTTATCTTTACTTGGAGACTTGATAATTTTCCAAGAGAATACACTCAGAGGGAAATGGAGAGACTGAAAAAGAATTTGATAAACTTGAAAAGTTGACAAAACAGACCCTGCAATTCTCTCAGTTGAGCTAGCACATTTTATCACAGCCATTTTGAAGCTGTAACATTAAAATTCTTTGCTCAGTGTCACTTGTCATCAAACTTTGTTTTTGCTTGCATCTTGTTGCATTTGTGATCATACAAACCATAGATTATTGTACTAATCACAGTGATAATTTAACTAATACTGATATAGGCATATGTTAATTTGCCAACTTTGAGGAGAAGAATGGGTTCAATTTGTTTAATTATTATGGGTGAGTTTCTCACAGCTTTTCCTCCAATAACTTATTAAAGTCAAGAATTTTCATAATGATCATAGGATACAGCCTGGAAAAATAGCTAGGGAATATGATATGTAGTTAAAGCCATCACTTGATATACGTGTTTTGAAAGCTAGAAAATACAATAGAAGATAAAGTGAAGCAAATATAATATTCAGACTCACTGAAATTATTGGACAGGGGTACTATATTAAAATAAACAAACTGCTTTTCATTTGAAACTAAACTACATTTAGTTCAACTGAACATGAATTTGATCACTGTGTTCCTGTGTCAGTAAAGAATAAGAGGGTTTATGCCTGACCTGTGGTGGCGCAGTGGATAAAGCGTCAACCTGGAAATGCTGAGGTCGCCAGTTCGAAACCCTGGGCTTGCCTGGTCAAGGCACATATGGGAGTTGATGCTTCCAGCTCCTCCCCCCTGTCTCTCTCTCTCTCTCTCTCCCTCTCTGACTCCCTCTCTCTCCTCTCTAAAATGAATAAATAATAAAAAAATTAAAAACAAAACAAAAAAACAAAAAAAATAGTTTATTAAAAAAAAAAAAGAATAAGAGGGTTAGGTAAAGAGGACTGTGAAAATCCGAGCAATGGCGCGGCTACATCTTTGCTCTCTTCGTTTTCTCTCTTGCTTCCTTGAGTGTGGTTCTGCCTTCCAGTTCACAGAGGATGCAGTTCGTCCGTGACTCTCTCTCTGCTTCCTTCCCTCCCACTCCGAGACTCCTGTATTTATAATGCCAAGTTTACTGCAAACCGTGAGCCTTTAATCTTATCTAATCCCACCTGACCTAGGGCTTTGTAGCTCCAGAAAAGCCCTGCATTTACAGGTGTATGCAAAGTACCGGTATTTCTTCCTTGCCTTCTTGCCCTCAACCCCTGGATACTACCAGATCTCCACCACTTGCCTTTCCCCTCAAGCAGCAGCCCTCTCAGGATGTTTTCCTCCAAACATTTTCTAATGCCTGTGTATTCCCCCTTTATTTCTGTAGCCTAGGACACTCCGTCACTCCCTTCTTGACTCACTCTGCCCTCACCATTTCCTTGTAGTTTTCTTCACTCTCTGTAAGGAGAGTTTTGTCTGCTCTTCTCCAGGAAGTGGCTCTGTCCCTCTGTAATCACACCCAGCCCCGTGGCTCTCACAGTGATCTCTGCAGTAGTTATTACCAAATCTGTGTCTCTGAACTCCCCTCTCTCCCTTTAGCATCAAAGCTGTATTTCCAACCTGCACTAGATGTCTCCATCTGGGTTGATCTTAAAAATACATCCCAAACTAAATTTATTTCTCTCCCTCTCTCGTCTTTGAAGCCACTTTCCCATCCCTAATTCTGTATCTCAGCAGTGGCAGCCCCCAAAAGCACAAAATTAAACAAGCTTCCATATCCTCTTGTTAAAAGTACAGAAGAAACGTCAGAAATGGCCTTTTAATTAAAGTTTAAACCGGTAGAAATCTGAGTTCTCTATATTTTTGGTCTAATCTGAGATTCTTACAGTTGGTTAATGAAACAGAACACTGGCATCTCCTATTTAATTTTATTTTTTACCTTTTTGTGAGACTTAAATTATGATTTCATTGTATAATTGTAATTGGTTGATGTCCCCCATTTCTTGTCAAAGTCCTATATTATAAATATATAATTTGATTTATGCATTAAAGGGCAATTGAGATAGAATGATTTTACAGATGGGACATTCTCAGCATAATTAAGTCTATTGAACAAAGAGATGGAAGTTGTTTTTGGTCTTCAGGATCTTTAGAGCATCATGTTAAATGAGACCCAACCAACAGAATGTTTCTAACTCTCGTTTCTTACTTACAGAGACTTGTAACATTGAATTATGAATAAAAAAATGAGTCCTAGAGTTAATAAATTTAGACTTGATTTAGAGTATTGTATATTTCAAACTGTGAAATAAATATCATTAGACATTATTTAAACACATTGTTCTATAATGTATACTAGTAGGAAAGAACAAAATAGACTTCTTTCCTAAGAGTGAAGCTGACTCTCCTTGGGAGTTTTACTTAGGCAATGATAGAATCTGAGATGTTGAGCTGGAGAGGCTCTCAGAGGTCTTGGTCTCTTGCTTAGAACTGATGAAACTGAAGTTCAGAGGACCAATGCTTACAGGCAGAAGGGAAGGAGGACCTAGAGCAGGGGTCTCAAACTCAACTCAGCATGTGGGCCACAGAGCAAGATCACAGCAGTTCGGCGGGCCGCACTAGGTCTACAAAAGGCAACTGTTACGCAACACTTTTCTCACTGCAGTTGAAAACAAAAAAAAATCAGTACAACAAGCACAATCGTACATGCAGTTTACTCAGTGTCACAAAACGACCAGAAACTGTAGTTTGCATCACAACTGCTGTTAACTAAGCTAATATCTAGCTAGGATGCTAGAGAAATGAAAAATACAAGTAGGCCCCTAGGCCTACTTAATTTTATCCAAAATATTTTGAACTTCGTGGATTAGTCTGCGGGCCGCACAAAACTGTTCAGCGGGCCGCGAGTTTGAGACCCCTGACCTAGAGCCTGAGTTTATACTTCAGGATGGAGGTTGGGAGACTTGAATATATGTACATATGTATAATGATGGTTTGGTTGGATATATTATTTGGTACCTTTTATGTCAATACTGTGATTTGTCCCATTTTCACAGTTTGGCAAAAAGAATAAAAGTAGACAACTGTGCCTATTCTCTCTAGCTTTAGAAGTGTTCAGTGATGGTTGTTGGGGAACTCTGCTGAGACAATGTAGTTATCATAGCAGTTTACACACTGTAACTCAGGGTCCTCCTAAGAGAATTCTAATATGTACATGGGGGGGGGGAATTAAGAGAAATTTTCAGTATCGAGAGTACAGCTGCAATTTAGACTCAATATTCTATCTAGAAGG
Organism: Saccopteryx leptura; assembly: GCF_036850995.1. Taxonomy (NCBI): domain Eukaryota; kingdom Metazoa; phylum Chordata; class Mammalia; order Chiroptera; family Emballonuridae; genus Saccopteryx; species Saccopteryx leptura. The sequence continues at coordinate 189,346,134 of NC_089507.1, forward strand.
AATGTGATGATACCTTGTGCTTGAAGGAAAACCGAAGAATTCCTCTGTAGTTAGACCATTTATTCTTGTGGGAGATGACAGCCGGATGACTTCGGGAAATTATTTTGTGGGGGTAGAATGAGGCCATGAGACCCTGTACATGGAACAGTACCGCTCAGCAACTTTAATTAAATCACAAACTGTAACAAGGCTTCACCCAGCTGTCCTCAAACATGGTAACATATGGGTGAGTCTTCAGATGCAGTTTTTTTTTAAATTTTCTCAAATATATATTTTAGGTGTAGTTTACATTAAGTGAAAAGCACAGATCTAAATTATGTAGTTCTATGAATTTACAGATGTCTAAATATGTCTAAGCTATGCCCCAATCAAGATGAAACATTTGTGTCACCCTAAAATATTCTTTATGCCCCCTCTCTTTGTTCACTCACCACCGTGCCCAAGGCTATCACTGATCTGATTCTGTCATTAATTTGTTTGGCCTGTTCTAGAAAGTATATATATATACTTTCTAACGAGCCATGCTCGTTATTATACCTTTGAAGTTATTGTCGTGTATTACCAATAGTTCCTTCCCCCTTTTTTTCTTTGAATAGTGTCCCAATGTATGGATATACCATAATTTATTTTATTCATTCATCTGTTGAACATTTGTGTAGTTTCTGGTTTTTGGTTATTATGTCTAAAGCTTCTATGAACAGTTCTGCACATCTTTTGTTTCTTTTAGGTAAAAACAGTGGTACGACTTTGTAGTCCCACCAGCAACGTGTGAGATGTCCAGTTGCTCTACATCCTCCCTAAAATTTCAGAAACAAACAATTCATAAGTTTTAAATGGCACACCATTCTGAAGAGCATGATGAACTCTCTCACCATCCTACTCCGTCTTCGTCTTGCCTCAGAAATGAATCATGCTTTTGTTCAGAATCTTCATTCTGTAAACACAACCTGCTCATTAGTCACTTAGTAGCCAACTTGGTTATCAAATTAACTGTCCTGGGATTGCAGTGATTATATTCAAGTAACTCTTATTTTAACTTATTAATGGCCCCCAAATACAAGAGTAGTGATGGTCACAATTCTGATGTTCCAAAGAGAAGCCATAAGTGCTTCTTTTAAGTGAAAAGGTACATATTTGTAGGAAAAACTATAGCATATATAGGGTTTGGTACAATCTGCAGTTTCAGGCATCTACTGGGGGTCTGGGAATGTATCACCTGTCGATAAGGGGGTACTACTATAGTAACATCTCTACTGTTACTTCTGTTATCTACTGATTGGCTCTTTACTACGCTCTGCCCTCACTTGCCACATGCTTTTATCTTCTTTCTCTGTTTCTTTTCATTACCTCCTTAACCACTTCAAGTCAGTGTGTAATCTTCAGACTTCGGGCTTTTCTTTTTCACTTATGAAGCCATTATGGGAAGTGTGGCCTTCAGAAAAATGAGAGAAGACAGGAAGATATAATTTACCAAACTCATGCACTGTGTAATGCTCGGCGCGTAGAGTCTAAAGAGAAACAGTGGAGTTTTAAGAGAAGCAATGCAAGGAAAAGCCTCTTTTTTTATTATCATTCAATTGAATTATGGTACACTCTCATGAGCTTTGAGGCATATTGTATTTCTTTGGGCAAAGCCAGCTCATCTTCCAGACAGATCTTCTTGGATGGTCTTCGATACCTTGTTGAATTCACCAAAGCCCTCGTATGATTTTGAAGGGAAGGGAAACTGACTTTTCAACATGCTGAATTACCTATCTTACTTTGAGTTTCCTCTGTAGACACCTGGGGAGACAGCATAGGGTATACCTCAGTTTTTCCACTGAACGTTGAGGCAGTTGGGACATTAATCCAACACTTGCTTGGTTGAGGAATCACTCTTAGGGTATTGACACCCTGAGGTGTACAGCCTCTTTTACACACAGACTGAGCACCTCTCCTTGACCCTCAGGCCAAGAGGAGCATGAGAGGAAAGTCTGCTGCTGTCCCCGGGGTGGGCCCAGGGGATATGCTGGCACTGCTGGTGTCCGTTTCATTATTTCTCAAACACCATTGCACATGAATCACAGTTACCAAGTACAGAGAATAATATGTGAAAAGTGATAGTTTTGGTTTATTGATATTCAGTGGGAAACATACCCACCGGGAATCCCAAGTAGGTGTGATCTGACAGCGGTAGCCTCTCTTTGTGGTCACATCTTCATGAGAAGACAGGTCCTCTTCACAAGGAGATTGGAGCTTTCAGATTGGGGACATTAGCTTTATGGCTGTTGTTATTGAGCTCTGAAGACCATTGGTATCCATCCCCAAGGGGGATATTTCTTCAGGCTGATGGGCTGGAGACTCCTGCAAAATTCTTTCTTGGATTTAATACTTTCTTTTTACAGATGTCTTGCTATCATTTTTGTCCTCCTAATACACAAAGCAATTTCTTATCTATGGACATTACTATATATTTATAATTATAATCCAGTTAAACCACTCCAGGTCATCTTAATTTAGTTTGGAGGGGCACCAGACAAATGCTCTTATCTATTACCTTTGAATTATTATTAATTTTATTTTTTAGAAAATTAAATTTAACAAGGTGACATTGATCATCAAGGCTACATAGATTTCAGGTCAACATCTCCACATCATTTGAACATTTGATTATGTTGTATACCCTTCACCCAAAGTAAAATTATTTTCTGTCACCTTATATTAGTCCCTCTTTACACTCTTTCTACCTGCCCCTCCCACTGGTAACCATTGCACTCTTTTTTTAAAATTAATTTTAATGGGGTGACGTTGATAAATCAGGGTACATATGTTCAGAGAATACATCTCTAGGTTATTTTGACATTTGATTATGCTGCATTCCCATCACCCAAAGTCCAATTGTCTTCTGTCACCTTCTAACTGGTTTTCTTTGTGCCCTTCCCCTCCCCCAACCCCCTCCCTCTTCTCCCCCCCCCCACTTGTAACCCCCACACTCTTGTCCATGTCTCTGAGTCTCATTTTTATGTCCCACCTATGTATGGAATCATATAGTTCTTAGTTTTTTCTGATTTACTTATTTCACTCAGTATAATGTTATCAAGGTCCATCCATGTTGTAGTAAATGATCTGATGTCATCATTTCTTATGGCTGAGTAGTATTCCATAGTATATATGTACCAAAGCTTTTTAATCCACTCGTCCACTGATGGACACTTGGGCTGTTTCCAGATCTTCGCTATTGTGAACAATGCTGCCATAAACATGGGGGTGCATTTCTTCTTTTGAAACAGTGCTATGGTGTTCTTGGGGTATATTCCTAAAAGTGGGATAGCACTCTTATCTATGTTCATGAGTCTCAGTTTTGTATGCCACCTATGTGTAAAATCATACAGTTTTTAGCTTTTTTCTGATTTACTTATTTCACTCATTACAATGTTCTCAAGGTTCACCTGTGTTGTCAAAATGATACTATGTCATCATTTCTTCTGGCTGAGTAGTATTCCATTGTATATATGCACCACATCTTCTTTATCCAGTCCTCCATCAAGGGACACTTTCGTTGTTTCTATGTTTTGGCCATTGTGAACAATGCTGCGATGAACATGGGGGTTCATGTGTCTTTGTATACCAATGTTTTTGAGTTTAGGGGTAATACTTAGTAGAGGGATTGCTGTCATATGGTAATTCTATTCTTAATTTTTTGAGGAACCCCATACTTTCTCCCATAATAGTTGTACTAATTTGCATTCCCACCAGCAGTGAATGAGGGTTCCTTTTTCTCCACAGCCTCTCCAACATTTGTTATTACCCGTCTTGTTGATAATAGCTAATCTAACAGGTGTGAAGTAATATCTCATTGAAGTTTTTATTTGCATTTCTCAAATAGCTAGTGAAGATGAGCATTTCTTCATATATCTGTTGGCTCTTTGTATGTCTTCTTGGGAGAGATGTCTGTTCAGGTCCCCTTCCCATTTTTTAAATGGATTGCTTGCTTGTTTATTGCTGAGCTTTGTGAGTTTTTTCTATATTTTGGATATTAATCTCCTATTGGAGCTGTCGTTTGTAAATATCTCCCATTTAGTTGGCTGCCTATTTGTTTTGTTGTCAGTTTCCTTTGCTGTGCCCAAACTTTTTAGTTTGATATAGACCCATTCATTTATTTTTGCCTTTATTTCCCTTGCCTTTGGGGTCAAATTCATAAATTATTCTCTATGGCCAAGGCCTATGAGTTTAGTACCTGTTTTCTTCTATGTAATTTATTGTTTCAGCTCTTATATTTAGCCTTTGATCATTTTGAATTAATTATTTTGCAGAGGGAAAACTGTAGTCAAGTTTCATTCTTGTGGATGTGGCTTTCCAATTTTCCCAGCAGCATTTATCGAAAAGGCTTTCTTTTCTCCGTTGTGTGTTTTTGGCTCCTTTGCTGAGGATGATTTGTCCATATATATGTGGTTTTATTTCTGGGCTTTCAATTCTGCTCTCAATTAGTCTATGTGTCTATTTTTCTGCCAAAACCATACTGTTTTGATGATCATGGTTTTGTAGTATAATTTAAAGTCAGGTATTGTAATATCTCTGGCTTTGTTCTTTTTTCTCAGAATTGCTTTGGCTCTTAGGTTTTTTTAAGGTGATTTTTTGTTCCATTTAAAAAAAATGACATTGAAATTTTGATGGGAATTGCATTAAATGTGTATGTTGCTTTGGGTAATATGGCCACTTTAACTATGTTGATCCTTTTTGTCCCTGAACATGGAATATTTTTCTATTTCATTGTGTCCTTTTCCAATTTCTTTTAATAATGTTTTGTTGTTTTCAGTATATAGATCCTTTACATTCTTTGTTAAGTTTATTCCTAGGCATTTTAGTTTTTTGTTGCAACTCTAAAAGGTATTAGTTTTTTTAGTTCATTTTTTGAAGTTTTATTGTTGGTGTATATGAAAGCAGTAGACTTCTGTATATTGATTTTGTATCCTTCAACCTTACTGTATTGGCTTATTATTTCTAATAGTTTTTTTGTGGAGTCAATGGGGTTTTCTATATACAGGATCATGTCATCTGCAAAAACTGAAATCTTTACTTTTTTTATATGAATGCCTTTTATTTTCTTCTCTTGTCTGATTCTCTGGCTAAAACTTCCAGTACTATGTTGAATAGGAATGGAGAGAGTGGGCAGCCTGTCTTGTTCCTAATTTTAGAGGAAAAGCTTTCAGTTTTTCACCACTTAGCATGTTATTAGCTGATGGTTTGTCATATATGGCCTTTACTATGTTGAGGTATTTTCCTTCAATACCCATTTTATTGAGTGTTTTAAACATAAAGGGATGTTGTATCTTATTGAATGCCTTCTCTATATCTATTGATAAGGTCATGTGACTTTTGCTTTTTGTTTTGTTGATATGGTGTACTATATTAATTGATTTACATATGCTGAGCCATCCTTGTGCTCCTGGAATGAATGCCACTTGATTGTGATGTATTATTTTTAATATGTTGTTGTATTTGATTTGCTAGTATTTAGTTTAGGATTTTTGCATCTGCATTCATTAGTTATTGGTCTATAGTTTTTTTTTTTGTATTGTCCTTGCCAGGTTTTGTTATGAGGGTTATGTTGGTCTCATTAAATGTGTTAGGAAGTACTGCTTGTTGTTCTATTTTTTGGAAGACTTTGAGAAGGATAGGAACCAAATCTTCAATGGATGTTTGGTAGAATTCACTAGTGTAGCCATCTGGTCCTGAACTTTTATTTTTGAGGAGGTTCTTGATAATTGTTTCTATTTCCTCCTTGCTTATGGGTCTATTTAGGTTTTCCACTTTTTTGTGACTCAGTCTAGGAAGATTGTATAGTTCTAGGAATTTATCTGTTTTATCTAGGTTGTTGAATTTGGTGGCATATAATTATTCTTAGTGTTCTACTATGATCCTTTGTATATACAGGATATCTCTAATAATTTCTCCTCTTTCATTTTGAATTTTGTTTATATAAGTCCTTTCTCTTTTTTTCCTTAGTGAGTCTAGCCAGGGGTTTTGTCAATTTTATTGATCTTTTCAAAGAACCAGCCCTTTGTTGTATTAATTTTTTCTATTGTTTTTCTGTTCTCTATTTCATTTATTTTTGCTCTAATTTTTATTATTTCCTTTCCTCTGCTGATTTTGAGTTGCCTTTGTTTTTCTTTTCCTACTTCATTAAGGTGTGATGTTACCTTTCAAATATTTTAAAAAGTTATTTTCTTACTCAGGTAAAATTTAACTTTAGTTTTGGTATATTCTTTACCATTAACTTCACATAGCTTCCTGCAAACATTTTCTTGATAAAATACAGAGTTAGTGAAGAACAAGTGAGTAATAGTTTCTTAAGAAAAAAGATTATTGATATCTGCTCAGTCTTGACCCTCTGCTCCGGTGGAAACAACCCAGGAGTACAAGAGGTTGAACAACATGAAACACAATGTCCAGCCACTTTGACCTATAAAATGTCCATATCATTTGGTTCAGTTGACGTAAAGGTAATCTTCCCTTGTGAAAAAGTGAGTCAAGATGTTTGCATTATGTCTGTGCGGCTTTTCGGCAGACCCTCCCTGCTCTTTGGGTTTTGTTACTCATCTGTAAAATGGGTTTGGCTGGAACAATTCTAAGAAGCTTTCCAACAATAACTCTCTTTGGGTGTTTGAATCTTAAAGGAGACAGGAAGGCTCTGAAATGTGGGTCATGCTTTGACTGCTATAAGGAATCTTGTTTCAAGAATGTCTGTTCCTTCTTGTAGATCTCTTACTTCCTTGTACCTGCAATCTCATAGAGGAAAACGGTGTCCTACATATGTGTTTGTACCTAGGAGCTCTCCTCTGTCCTTTTCTAATATTTTTCTAATCTTTTTCATACCGGACAGTTTTGTCTTTCCCTGAAGACAGCTGTAATCTGAGTTGTCTGTTCCCATGGCAGCCCTAAATAATAAGGGACAATTTCTGCTATTTATCCTTGACAACTTGCTTTACATTTATGCTAATATGCGAGCCCTGTCTGGCAACGAGGATGGCTTCTCAAGGGTTCTTGTTCTCTGGAGGACCTCACCTTCCACAATTCTTTAGCTCCGCTGTGGTCTGACAGCCATGGACCCTGCCTCCTTTTCACTGTCTCTCACCACCTTCATGTTCTCCTTTGCCCTCTGTTTCAGCTTAGATTCTAGTCTCCATAATTAGAATTATTCTCTTGCCTGTACTTTGCACATGTGGTCTCTTTCTTCTTTCTATTCGCTGGGCAAAGTATAACTCTGATTGCATTCAACTCACTTGTTGCCTGCACGTGCCCAGCAAAACACAGCTGGAGAAAAATACACCGTCGTGCTAGCTTGTTGCACTTTATATTCCTGACCACAAACCACTCGGGTCCAAGAGCTGCTGGAGTCTGATTATATTTCCCGAGTCCATCAGGTTTTCTGTTCTCTGAGGTAACCATTTCATGTCTTTTCCCCTCTTCACTCTCATTCCAACTTGTAGCTGACATTCTTGCTTCTTGTTTCATGAAGAAAAATGAGGCGACATAGAATAGAATGGCCCAGTGCTCCTCGTCATCACACTGCTGACCAATATCTGCATCTGAGCCCTCGGCCTCTGTTCCTTTTTCTCGGGATATGCTGTCTATGCTCCTCCCAGGTCATGGTGTCAGCCCTACTTCTTGTAAGCTCTGGTAACTCACCCCTCCTTCCTGGAGCATCAGTACCTTTCCACATCACACACATATGTACTTATTGGGGTTTTTTTCATCTAAAAAAGAAATTTTTGCCTGACCAGGTGGTGGCACAGTGGACATTGACCTCGTATGCTAAGGAACTAGGTTTGAAGTCCTGAGGTCACCGTCTTGAGCACAGGCTCATCCAGCTTGAGAGAAGGGTCACCAGCTTGTGTGTGGGATCATAGACATGACCCCATGGTTGTTGGCTTGAAGCCCAAGATCACTGACCTGAGCAAGGGTTCACTGGCTCAGCTGGAGTCCTCTGGTCAAGGCACATATGAGAAAGCAATCAATGATCAACTAAAGTGCCACAACAAGTTGATGCTTCTCATCTCTCTCCCTTCCTGTCTCTCTCTCTCTCTCTCTCTCTCTCTCTTGCTAAAAAAGAAAAAGAAAAGAAAAGAAAATTCTTGGGACTTCAGGACCCTCTGGCTATCACCCCATTTTTCTACTCCCCTGTGGAGTAAAATCCCTCAGTAGAATTATGCATACATTTCTGCAGGATCACATCATTCCATTCCACAATCTTCTGGTTCTGCCTTCCTCCACTAGCTACTACTGATTTCTTCCTACCACATATAGTTTTTAAAGAGCTTCTTCCTCCTGAATTATTTTATCTCAATGCCAAAAGATATAGCTCATGGGAAATGGCTGATTGGTGGTTTGAAACAGATGAAAAGCAGAGGAAAAAAGCCAAATATTTAGAGAAAAGGGGAAGCCGTTCCATTTCATCACCTTTGTGTGATGCATTTCAATTTGCTCTGCACCTTAGATGTGTTCTTTCTAGCTGAGCGAAAGGAACATTAAGTCTGTCTAACCAGGCTTGAAGGAAAGCTCGGAGACCATTTGTTCTTTTAGATCACTTTGGTTTGCAATTGTCAGATTCAATTTTAAGGGGAAGAGCTTAGGGCCTCATTGGAAGTAAAAAAGGAGGGGGGAAAGCTATAGCCAAATCTGATAAATGATGTCAAAGTCTTCACCCTGCGGCAAAGAAGTATTTTTAGTACTGATTGCTATGGGGTAGAGCATGTCACAGGGACCCCTGTGTATTAGGCAGGCTGGCAGTAATATAAAGGAGCCATCAGAACCTCTGCCTGGCATTTTGATGGCGTGTTTTAGTCCACGAGCAGACTTTGCAGATAATATTCACTCTAGTGATGATGAGAGAGGAGCGCTTTGTCACCATACACTTGGAAATGTGTCCTGCTTCAATGTCAATTTGTTTATGCCGTGGGTCATCGTGCCCCAGATGCCTGTATTGTTACTTATCTACTGAATGTTAATTGGGCTGGATTTACTGTGCTGTGCTTCTGATGAGTCAGAAGTTCAGGCATAATAAGTTGTAGCTCTGCTTTCATACTGTGTTAAGAGGGATGCTTGTCATCGGGTTATTTTGAAAACGTTTAAAAATTGCAGTTAGAGGGAATTCTGAGTAGATGTCAGCAATTTGAGAAGCTTAGTTTATTTGCTTTTAAAATCCAATCTCAGAAACAGTACAATTAGCTAGCAAGACTGAAAACCCATGGACATGTTAAGAACAAAACTAGGTGACAAGACACCCCCTTGAATCTCAAGTATAAATAGGACAGGACAAAGCCCCAAGCCCCACAAGACCTGCCTCATACCCATGCCTGACAGGAAGTGAGGGAAGCATGGATGTGGCTAAAGGACCAGAGAACAGGGAAATTCCAAACTAACCATCTGGTACTCAGGGGAATGCTTGGATATTGCCTGGAAATATGCATTTATCTTTTATTCATTTATTTAGAAAACATTTATTGATTGCACACACTTTGCCTGGCCCAATTTTAGACACTAGAGGGACCACATTAAACAAGATGAAAAAGGTCCCTCTACTCTTATGTTTATTTTTATGTAGAGCTTACATTCTTATTCTTATTCTTCTTTTTTTTTTTAACAGAGACAGGGAGAGAGAGTCAGAGAGAGGGATAGATAGGGACAGACTGACAGGAATGGAGAGAGATGAGAAGCATCAACCATCAGTTTTTCGTTGCGGCACTTTAGTTGTTCATTGATTGCTTTCTCATATGTGCCTTGACCATGGGGCTATAGCAGACCAAGTAACCTTTTGCTCAAGCCAGCGACATGGGGTCCAAGCTGGTGAGCTTTGCTCAAACCAGATGAGCCACTCTCAAGCTGACGACCTCAGAGTCTCGAACCTGGGTCCTCCACATCCTAGTCTGATGCTCTATCCACTACGACACTGCCTGGTCAGGCTGTAGAGCTTATATTCTAAAAGAAAAACATATAGACAGTTTAATTGCACAGGTATAGGTGTGCTAGAGACAAGGAGGACAATGGGAAGGAAACAGGTAACGAGGGTGAGGAAATTCTGTTATGACAGAAAAACACGTGAATTCTGTGATTGAGGAGGCTGTGTTTGAGCAGACAGGTGCATGCGCCTTAGGGGACTCCTTTAATAAATAAAGTGGTCAGGATAATTTTTGCTATAGTCTGAGTTTTGTGTTCCTCCTGAACTTCCTATGTTGAAATCCTAACCACCCCAGGTGATGCTATTAGTAGGTAGGGTCTTTGAAAGGTGCTTAAATCTTGAGGGTCAAGTCCCCATGAATGGGGATAGTGCCTTTAGAAAAGAGACTCCAGGGAGATTTCTTGTCCTTTCCTCCATGTGAGGACACATTGAGAAGGTACCACTTTATAAACCAGGAAGAGGACCCTCACCAAAATGTGACCATGCTGTGGCACCTTGATGTCGGGCTTCCCAATCTCCAGCACTATGAGCACAATGTTTCTGTTGTTGATAAGCTGCCAAGTCCGTGGTGTTTTGTTAGAGCAGCCCAAATGGATGACTTTGGTGATTACTTGATGCACTATTGAAAATTACTTGCCTAAATACGTTAATCATTCTGCTTTGCGATCCTAACAGTTCATTTTCTTTTCATGTAATACCAAAGGACACCGCTATATAAAGTCAGAATGAATAATATGGATGACACAACTACCCCTGGCCAAACAAAAAGAAGATTTATTATTTCCAAAACAGGAGATCAGGAAGGGTTTTCAAGACTTTGCAGTGGTTTAACCCTGTCTGCAGGGATTCCGTTCTGCTACCTTTAGTGTGTAGATTAAGATGGCTGCCCTGGTTCTGACATACCTGTGTCTTAATGTAGGAAGGAAAAGCCATCAGTCTCTTATCTTTCTCATCTTTCTCTCTTAAAAAATTTTAACAATACACACAGAATAGTGTGCATATCCTAACTATTCAGCTTGCTATATTTTCACAAAGGGAATGCATTTGACCTCTAGCAGCCAGATGAAGAACCAAAATGTAATTGGTGCCAATCAGTCTCTTAATCATCCTCTTTTTCATAACTACTTTTTCCAAGTGTCACTAGTGCTTTAATTTAAATTTCTGATATCATAGATTAATTTTTCCTGTTTTGAACTTTAAATGGAACCACATCCTACATTATGTACTGTCTTATGTGGCTTTTTTCATTATGTTTGTGAAATTAGCAGCCAAAATGTTGTGTTGTGTAGTTGTAACTTATTTTCATTGCTTTATAGTATTCTACTGTTCATCCTACTATTGATGAGCATTTGAATAGGAGCCAGTTTGGGGCTACAGTGAATAGTGCTGCAGTGATTATTCTAGTACATATCTTTTAGTGATCGTATACCTGCATTTCTTTTGGATAAAGAGGGGTAGGCAAAAGTAAGCCTACAGTTATAATACAAATAAATAACACAATAATGAATGAAAATACAAGATACCTTGGCTGGGCAACTCAGTTGGTTAGAATGTCATCCAGACACACCAAAGTTACTGGTTGGATTCCTGGTCAGGGTACATACAAGAATCAACTAATGCAGCGGTTCTTAACCTGTATAATAAATATGTATTTTCCGATGGCTTTAGGCGACCCCTGTGTTTTGGTCGTTTAACCCCCACCGGGGTCGCGACCCACAGGTTGAGAACCGCTGAACTAATGATTCTTGTACAAATCAATGTTTCTCTTTCCCTCCTTCTTCCTTTCTCTCTCACTAAAAATCAATCAAAAATACATAATAAAAGAATAAACCCTTTTTCATGTACTCACAACTGTAAACCTACTTTTGCCCACCCCTGTATAGAGTTTTATTTTTAATAGGGAGAGAAGTTTTCATTTGACATTCTGTATCCAAATTCTTTCAAGTCTTATTGGACAATTTTGAGTCATATGCCCATCTCCTATTCTCAGCAAGATCTGGGAAAGAAAATAGCCAGTGATGTGCCATTAAACAATCAACTTCTTCACGCGGATTCGGAAGTAGGGCTTACTTATAGCATCTGCCACTTTCCCTGGTGTAAATACCATGGCAAATTTAAGGGACCAGCTAACAAGCGGCTCTCCTAAACTAGTACTAGTGTCTCCAGGATACCACTTGCTCTCATTTTTCCCCTTTATAGTTGAAGTTTGGGTCTACCAGAAAAGAAGAGGATGGGGAAAGGGTCGACAGGGTTGCTCTGTATACAATCAGAGTTTCTGCATCAATTCTTGAGTTATTACCATGGATAAGCTAATAAGCCACCATTCTGACCCAATGATTGTTTTTGTAAAATTTTGACTATTTTTTTAAAGATTTTATTTATTCATTTTTGAGAGGAGAGAGAGAGAGACAGAAGGGGGAAGGAGCAGGAAGCATCAACCTCCACATGTGCCCTGACCAGGCAAGCCCCAGGGTCTCGAACCGGCAACCTCAGCATTCCAGGTTGATGCTTTATCCACTGTGCCACCACAGGCCAGGCAAATTTTGACTATTGATAAAAAATTGGCTTTTAGAGATTAGTAGCTATGCTAAACTAGATTTATGCTATATTAATAAATAACCCTGAATTACAGCAGCTCAACACAGTTTATTTCTCACTCATGCCACGCCCACTGCAGCTCAAGCAACTCTCCTGAGCAGCTGTTCTCAGTGGAGTGATTTAGCAGACCAGGCTGCTTCTGTGCTCTGACTCCTCATTTCAACAGCCAGCCTCCGTGGTCACTGCTGACGCAAAGGGTTATGCATGGATTTGTAGGAGCTTCAGCTCAGAAGTGACTCACTTCCACTCACAGGTCAGCCATTGGCCAGAACTAGTTACCTGATCCTTCTGACACAGAAACCATCTACACAGGGCCATTTGTTATGTTTAAAAGTCTCATTTTAATTCATTTCTTTATATTTCCATCCTTGCATATATCTGAATTATTCTAGGAAAATAACAGACACCTTTACCCAAAGAATTTTCCACTCGTAATGCATTTTCTCAGAAAATATCTTATTGAGAAAGAATAGGATTAAACCTAATCAAGACTTTTCTGTATATGAGTCAATGAGCTTTTGTATTGGACTCTCCCTTTAGTATATATGATGCTTTAAGCATAATGCTTCTTTTGCAAACATCACACTCATGATTGATCTAGGTTAAGAGTCTTCAATGGATGCCCCTGGGTTAAAGTTTGTTGGGCAAGAGGGTATTTATACAGTCTTAAAAGCATCACTGGAAGATTATTATTTACAAAAGGGAAAAGGTACCAATAAAATGGAAATATTTGGCAGACATTGTGTTTTTTAAGTTTAACATTGGCAATAATGGGACAAAGTGAAACCATGTGCTTCATAAGATGCCTTGAGAAAGGCTGTAATGTCATCTATGCAGTATTTCTGATAAAACTGTGAAATCTGAATGCAATTGTTAGAAAAAAAAAGTGGGCCAACAAAATTGAGTATCGTCCTTGAAAAAAATGTAGTTGTGCTCTTAAAATGTCAATGTCATGGAACGCCAATATAGTGTCCTAGATTAAAGAAGTCTCAGGAATAATGATGACTAAATGTAAAGTGGTACATTATTGGGTCATGAAAAAGACCTTAAGCTAATAAAGGACATTATTGGGACAAGTTGGAGACATTGATTATAGACAATATATTAGAAAATAATATTGTATCAATATTAAATTTTCTATATGCAATCAGTATATTGCAGTCATGTGGTAGAATGATTTTGATCTTTTGAGAAATACGCTGAATGCTTATGAGTGAAATGTCATATCTGCAAATAAATTTTAAATGATTTCTAAAAATTACTATGCATGTATTATATACATATATGTGTGTAAGTATCTGCATAATTACGTATACATATACATATAGAAAGAGACAGAGAAAGCGAATGTTAGCCTTTGATGAAAGTTCGTGAAGATTACATGGACATGAATCTTCTGCTCTTGCAACTTTTCTTTTAGTTTTGAAATATTTTAATAAAAAGTTAAGAAAATACTGTTCATTCCACTTATTCTGCAGTTTCACAACTCCACTCAAGAATATTTTGGCAAAATATTAATCATCTTGTGATCAACTTCTCTATGTTGTTTAATACATATATTTGTCTAGTAAGCAGATCAGAATTGAACTTCCAGAAGAAGAATTCTGAGCTCTCACCACCCTACCTTGAAGGCACCTGATACAAGGGAAAAGTCCTGCCCACAAGCAGAAAGGATCTAATATGGGCTAGTTTAGGATGGCATCACGCCTGGAATGTGATGAGAAATTATGAGATCAGGAAGAGTGAAGCCAAAGATAATTTCCCTCTTAAGCATTTTTATCAGTTCAGATCAGCCTTAGTATTACTTGAATTTGAGGGGTGTGGCGAATCTTTGTCTAATTCTTGAATGACACTAGTGGTATTTATATGCTTATACAGTAATGAAAACTCCTTAGCATAATCTGTAGTACTAAATGAATGAACTGTCTTTTTAGAACAGGCCCTGTAATTTCATGGGAGGAGTAGCAGTGTCAGATGAACTTCAAAAAGAAGCTGAACTCAGACAAATATGTGTTTTTTTCCTAAAACATCAAAAACATGCAATTCTGCACTGGGAACTTATGGGACATTTTCTGGCCATTCTTTCAGGAGTCAGTTGATGGGTTTGTAGAAGCAATGTTGACACTTAGTATGCCTTTTATGAGTCCAAATCTGAATGGGAGAACCGCAGATCTGTGTGGGATAGTTTTGCTCAGAGTTGAAAACGAGCCATTTTGGGGGAGTTGTTCCCAGAATGGACTGTTTTGATCAAATTAATCATTCAACTCTCAGTACTGAGACTTTAGGTGAGTAGCATGGAAAAATAAATGCTAATATTTTAGGATGTTTTTTTTTAATTGCCCTAAATGTTTAGAATGAGCTATTTAAGCTTCTCTCTTTTTTCTTTTTCTTTCTTTTTTTTTTTTAGTTCTACTTTTTGAAACAAACAAAAGGAAAGAAAGTCATCATTATTTGCAGTAAATATGTCTTATTGCTGGAATGCTGGCTGCCGCAGCTACTCAGTGAAACCACATGGAAAGGCATCCACGGTGCCTGATTTAATTTCAGATATTTAAATACCTTTTAGTACAAACCCTGGAAAAAATGAGGGCAGGGGGACACCTCCCAGTAGGGTAGCAGCTTTTTGCAATATGAAGCTGTATATTTACCTAACAGTTTTTATTTGACTAAAAGACTCATAGACAGATGTTGAATAGAGAATGAAATGGTTGAGATATATTATCACCTGAATTGTCACCTTAGACTTAGAGCTTAAAATAGTCTCCTGGAGTCTTATGAGATGCTCTTTCCAATGATACACCATTCTGTCACCAGGCAACAATGTCTTCCTGTCACCAGGGAGTCATTCCCAGCTGTGTTTGAGTAAATATTGTGACAGGACTACTGTGGGCTTAACAAACCATCCATGCATGGGACTAGAAGCACCTCTTTCCCGGACCTTGTACAGTGGACAGCATCTATATTCAAGGTGTAGCATGTGTAGAGCAGACGTCCCCAAACTATGGCCCACGGGCTGCATGCGGTCCCCTGAGGCCGTTTATCCAGTCCCCACCACATTTCTGGAAGGGGCACTTCTTTCTTTCTTTCTTTTTTTTTTTTTTTTTTTGAATTTTTCTGAAGCTGGAAACGGGGAGAGACAGTCAGACAGACTCCCGCATGTGCCAGACCGGGATCCACCCCGCACGCCCACCAGGGGCGACGCTCCGCCCACCAGGGGGCGATGCTCTGCCCCTCCGGGGCGTCGCTCTGCCACAACCAGAGCCACTCTAGCGCCTGGGGCAGAGGCCAAGGAGCCATCCCCAGCGCCCGGGCCATCTTTGCTCCAATGGAGCCTTGGCTGCGGGAGGGGAAGAGAGAGACAGAGAGGAAGGAGGGGGGGTGGAGAAGCAAATGGGCGCTTCTCCTATGTGCCCTGGCCAGGAATCGAACCCGGGTCCCCCGGACACCAGGCCGACGCTCTACTGCTGAGCCAACCGGCCAGGGCCAGGGCACTTCTTTCATTGGTGGTCAATGAGAGGAGCACTGTATGTGGTGGCCCTCCAATGGTCTGAGGGACAGTGAACTGGCCCCCTGTGTAAAAAGTTTGGGGACCCCTGGTGTAGAGCAAAGCTGTTGGGCAAGTAAGTTTGTAAAGTGTGATTTTTTTTTTACCTCTGCTCTCTTTTATTGTTAAAAATTGCCACTGCCCAGGTATGTGATCTGTGAAACTGCTAATTACCTTCCTGTTTGGGAAGGGCCATTGTTATGCTAATATGTGCTGGAGGAGGGGTATTCACACCAAGAAATGTTTGTGAATGACAGAGGAAGAAGGAAGCCATTTTTGCAGAGAATGCAGCCAAGATGGAAGGGAAGAAAAGAGAAGCTAGTTTTGCAGAGTAAGAAGCTATGTTGCCAGATGGTGAACTAGAGGTGATGGAGACTAGTGGGGGCCTTTGATTCTAGGAAAACCGGGAGAAAGTCAGTGGCTTTGGGTGCCCTCAGTGGAAAGGGAAGTGTTTTCCTGCTGTGTGTTTCTTGCCCTCTGGTTGCAAGGCTAAAATAAAGGAATGGCCCACCAGTTTTTGGCTTCGCAGTGTCATTACTATCTGTCTGAATCTAACGGGAACCTGCACGTGCCTGGCCGTGATGGCCGTGACTACTGGACTTACAAAAGCCACTCAAAATTCAGTGCCCAATCCAGTAGCGTCATCTGTACCTAGAAGATGCTAATTCATGGGTCCCACCTACTGAGTCAGATTCTCTTGGGCTGGGTCCAGGAATGTGTGTTTTAACAAGCTCTCCCAGATAATTTGGTGAAGTCTAACGATCTTAGAGTTCTAACAAGTGGGAGGTGACAATCAGACAAGTAGCTGAAACACTTCTCCAAAAAGATAATCATGATCATCTGTTCACCCTGCCAAAAAAAAAAAAAATTGTTTCCCAAAATGCAAATGGTAAACACACTTATGTCTAAAATGTGATATAGAAATAGGTTCTTAAAAACATGAATGTGCTACAAAATAATTTCCTTAACACAGGGTGTTATCAGATGTTGAACGGTGAAAAGAGATAATAAAATCAAGAGGCAAAGCTAGATTGTGCAGCATTTTGCATAACTCCTGTACCCTTTAGATTTTTTTTTCCCTGGGTTTGTCTGTTATAGGAGACAGTGATAAGTGAACTCTTTCTCATTTGAATTTTTTTCTATAATGGATGCCTGCTTGCTTTTTCATTAAGAGTTCTTAGGAGCTAAGCAAATATTAAATTCACATGTAAGTCCTCAAGGGACTGGGTTGTGACTGGAGTCACAAAGGGTTTGGTCCTTTTTGGAAAACAGGTACAGAACTAACCATATTGATCCCTGGGACCGGGTTCCATGTTGGCAAAGGCTTTGCTGCCTACCTTTTCCTGAGGCATGGCCTCTAAGAAAAGATAGATCGGACGATTTATGGAGAAGGGTGCCGGTGGACTGAACTGAGACATTTTTATGTTTACCAGAGCAGGAGTTTCTCATGTCAGGATAGAACACATTTTGTTTTAATAAGATGCTATGTTCATTTTAGTTCCCCCCAATTCTGCGTGTGCTAAGCCCTGAATTGTAGCATTGGCCAATTTTTGTGGTGTAACTACTCTCACCATGGGGCAATTTTTTTTTTTTTTTGTATTTTTCTGAAGCTGGAAACGGGGAGAGACAGTCAGACAGACTCCCGCATGCGCCCGACCGGGATCCACCCGGCACGCCCACCAGGGGACGACGCTCTGCCCACCAGGGGGCGATGCTCTGCCCCTCCGGGGCGTCGCTCTGTTGTGACCAGAGCCACTCTAGCGCCTGGGGCAGAGGCCAAGGAGCCATCCCCAGCGCCCGGGCCATCTTTGCTCCAATGGAGCCTTGGCTGCGGGAGGGGAAGAGAGAGACAGAGAGGAAGGAGAGGGGGAGGGGTGGAGAAGCAGATGGGCACTTCTCCTGTGTACCCTGGCGGGGAATCGAACCCGGGACTTCTGCACGCCAGGCCGACACTCTACCACTGAGCCAACTGGCCAGGGCCTCCATGGGGCCAATTTTAAGCTACCAATGTGAGGTCACTGAGGTCACTGGAGTGGAGCTGGGACAGTTGGCGTCACCATTCCATGCCAG